>NC_067489.1:53061039-53661873 GCF_947179515.1 Apodemus sylvaticus
ACTAACTTATTTTAGGCCAGATTCTTACTTTATGCTGGCCTAGCTTAGCGAGAATAATTCATTCTCCCTGACTTCACTAGGCCTGGCTAGTTGCTTATGTTTACAATGCCAGGCAGATTTCTCTTCTGTAGAGTGGGTCTCCAATACAGTCAAAGGCAAGTTGGTTACCACCTTTGTGAGATGTCCATTTGTCCACAAATCTGTCTCTTTATTAATATGGCTTATATTATGCCATTTCAATTATATATGTCATTTCAATTATTATAGTTTTACTACTTAACATATGTAATAGGCCTAGATGTCTGGAATTTTGTATGCTTTAAAACAAAATTGCAGATAGGGTCTTTCTAAACTTTAACTTTACTTTAAAATTGGTGTTGCATGTGTATCCATTTGGCATTTCATTCATTTACTTGGAGATTTAAAAATTATTTTTCTAAAGTATGCATATTCTTTTCAGTGTACTTGGGATCCTTATAAATATTTTGACTGCATAGAAATGAACTCTATTATTTGGTATCTTTCTTTGAAGAGAGTCTTGGCCTTCCCTGACCAAAAACTTGAAAACAGGTTTCAAATGTTGCTGCCAGGATTTTGTTAGATGACTGGAGCAAATTTGAATTTATTCTTGAGATTTACACACATTTTAAACAGTTTTTTCTTATAACTATATTTTGGTAATATTTTCATAGGCTTTTTAAAAATGTAAGCAAAATTGTCCTAAGACTGGTTAATTTGATATCAACACAATAAGGAGCTACCACATTGTTCACTATAAGACTTGAAAAAAATCATAAACAATCATTACCTGATCGTATTCTTGTCAGACTTTAGAACCATTTGTGTGCAAGAGTATTGATGTATCCTGGGCTTGATTTGCTTATATTTTTGTCTCATAGTTAATGATACTGAATATTTTTTTTGTAATCGTTAGCTAGTCAAAAACATTCAGTCTTGAAGCGTCTATCCAATTATTTTCTGTTAGGCAAGTCTTTTAATATTTCATTAATATATGCTATATATGAAATTTACCCATTTGAAAATACACAACTAGGATGAGTCATGAAAAAGCCACAGATAATAGTAGTTGTCACTAAATTTATAGGATAGGTGATTTCTGGAGGGGAAACCAGGAAAGGGGATAACATTTGAAATGTAATACCACTCCTGGGCATATACCCAGAGGATTCTACAGCACGTGATGAGGATATATGCTCCACTATGTTCATTGCAGCCCTATTTATAATAGCCAGAAGCTGGAAAGAACCCAGGTGTCCCTCAACAAAGGAATGGATACAAAAAAAATGTGGTATATATACACAATGGAGTACTATTCAACCATTAGAAACAATGAATTCAGGAAATTCTTAGACAAATGCATGGAGCTAGAGAATATCATCCTAAGTGAGGTAACCCAGTCTCAAATGATCAATCATGGTATGTGCTCACTGATATGCGGATATTAACCTAGAAACTTGGAATACCCAAGTCATAATCCACATATCAAATGATGTCCAAGAAGAACGGAGGAGTGACCCCTGGTTCTTTAAAGGCTCAGTGCAGCAGTATAGGGCAATACCAGAACAGGGAAGTGGGAAGGGGTGGATAGGGGAACAGGGAGAGGGAAGAGGGACTTTCGTGGAGTGGGAAGCCAGGAAAGGAGAAATCACCTGAAATGTAAATAAAAAATATATTGAATAAATAAATAAATAAAATATACAGTTAAAAATCCATTTTCATCACATCCAGGTTTATTTCTCCTTTGCTTAGTACCCACCCTTACCCACTTGACTAACCTGTGATAAATACATGGAAGGACCCATGGTTCCATCAGCTTATATAGCAGAGGATGGCCTTCTTGGATATCAATGAGAGGAGAGGCCTTTGGTCTTGTGAAGGCTTATTGGGCAATTCCAGGATAGGGAAGTGGGAGTGGGTAGGTTAGTGATGAGGGGGAGGGGATGGGAGGTTTTTGGAGGGGAAATGAGGAAAAGGGATAACATTTGAAATGTAAGTAAAGAAAATATTGACAAATGGGACCTCATGAAACTGAAAAGCTTCTATAAGGCAAAATGCATAGTCAATAAGACAAATCAGCAACCTAGAGATTGGAAAAAAAATCTTCACTAACCCCACATCCAATAGAGGGCTAATATCCAAAATATATAAAGAACTCCAGAAGCTAAGCACCAAAAAACCAAACAACCCAATAAAAATAATTCAGTATAGGACTAAACTGAGAATTCACAACAGAGGAATCTAGAATGGCTGAGACGCACCTAAAGAAATGCTCAGAGTCCTTAGTGATCAGGAAAATGCTAATCAAAATGACCCTGGAATTCTACCTTACACCAATCATAATGGCTAAGATAAACACCGCAGGTGACATTGCATGTTGGAGAGGATGTGGAGAAAGAGAAACACTCCAGCATTGCTGGTGGAATTGCAAACTGTTACAACCAGTCTGGAAATCAATCTGGAGATCAACCTGAATACTCAGGAATATCACGCTTGGGAATATATCTAAAAGGTGAGCCAACATGCCACGCGGGCATGTGTTCCACTATGTTCACAGCAGCCTTATTTGTGATAGCCAGAAGCTAGAAACAACCTAGATGTCCCAGGACAGAAGAATAGATACAGAAATTGCGGTTCATTTATACAGTGGAATACTAATCAGCTATTAAGAACAAGGACATGCTGAATTTTGTCGGCAAATGGATGGAACTAGAAAATATCATCCTGAATGAGGTAACTAAGTCTCAAAAGGACATACATGGTATGTTTTTACTAATAAGTGGATATGAGCCTAAAAATAGTAAGGACTACCCAGATACAGTACACAGAACTTAAAAAATAACAAGCTGGAGTGGTGAGAACTTCTCAGTCACACTTGGAAGAGAGAAGAAAGCAATCACAAGGGAAGAGAAAGGGGGGACCTGGAAGGGAAAGTAGATGTGACTGGCCGAAGAGGGGAACCTGATCTGGTATTGGTTGAGGGAAAAGAACTGAAGCCTTGAGGGCCAGCAGAAAGAATGGAAACAGGCAAATTCAGGAGGTAGGAGGTTGAGGGGGGGTGCTTCACAATGCACCAGGGTCCTGGGAGATGAGAGATACCCAGGACTCAAATGGAGGGATCTTAGATTAAATGCCCTACAGTAGGGAGAGGGAACTTATAGAACCCACCTCCAGCAGGTAGGAAGGGCATCAAGTAAGGGAGGGGGTTGCCATCCCACAGTCAAAACTCTGACCCGTAATTTTTCCTGTCTTAAAGGACTTCAGGGATGGAAATGGAGAGGAGTCTGAGGAAAGTAAGGTCCAGCAACAGTCCTAAAATGTAATCCAGCTCAAGGGAGCTTCCATGGACTAACACTATTACTGAGGCTATGGAGCACTCACAAAAATGGACTTATCATAACTGCCCTCAGAAAAACCCAACAAGCAACTGTAAGAGTCAGATGCAGATATTTGCACCAAACCAATGGACAGAAACTGCTGACCCTTATGGTTGAATTATGGAAAGGCTGAAAGAAGCTGAGTAGGAGGGTTATCCTCTAGGAGGACCAGCAGGCTCAATTACTCTGGACCCCTGAGATCTCTCAAACACTGGACCACCAACCAGGTAGCATGCACCAGCTGATATGAGGCCCCAACACATATACAGCAGAGGACTGCCAAGTCTGGGTTTACTCAGAGAAGATGTATCTAACTCTCAAGTGACTGTGGGCCCCAGGAAGTTTAGAGGTCTGCTTGGGTTGGTGGTGAGCAGTGCGGATATCCTTGTGGAGACAGGTGATGGGGAGGAGGTATATGATGTGAAACAGTTGGAGGGTGGTTGGAGGTGTGGGGAATAAAATCTGGAGTTTAAAAGAAATAAATATAAGACAAAAAAGGTGGTGACCATACATACATACATACATACATACATACATACATACATACATACATACATATTTGTCAGCATCTTTGCAAAATAACAATTCAAATACTTCATACTTTAAAAGTTTTTTCTTATTATGAGAAATGGATAGTTATGTATTCTGTTTATGGATCAATTTAAAATGTGTACCAAAATTCTCTCTAATAATTAGTTCTTAATTATAAAATGCAAGCATACAGCTAACTTAGGAAGCATTTATAAAACACTGGGTGAACAAAGTCTCTTTCCAAAACATGTTCCGTTTTCATTATTATTATTAATTGTTATCGTTCCCAATTTCATTATTTGGATCTATTTATTCTATCTTATGGGTATGGATGATTTTCTTAGATGTATGTATGTACACCATGTACCTGTCTTGTTTTCATACAGGTCAGAAGCATGTACTGAATCCTCTGAAGCACCACAGGCATGCTGGGAAACAAATCCAGATCCTCTGTAAAATCAATGAGTGCTTTCATCTACTGAGTCATCTCTCCAGTCCCTATAACAAACTATTCTTTAACAAAGCACACAATTTATTATGGAATATATTGTAGTTTAATCTAATTAATATCATCTACACCTACTAAAAGTCTATCTGTTTCATTATTCTAATAGAACCAAATGGAATTTCCCTACCAGTTAAATAATTCAGTTACTCATACAACTAGCGAGGACTTTACACTTCAAAATTTATTACATATTTCATTTTATAATTCTTCCTCTACTTTATACTTTCTACCTGAACAACAACAACAAAAAATACTTCTAAAAAATAAGGTTCTATTGAAATAATCTAGGTTTAGCTCTACATTTAAAGACAATTGTTAAAGAATAACATGTTTTATGTCTCATTTCTCTCTGAGAAGAAATATTAACCTAACTTCTAAATATTCTTATTTTTGAAACTCTCATATTAATTCTCAACACATTGGGTCCTCTAAGATTTCAGTGCAAACCCACAAAATTAAATTAACAAAATGTATAATTATTTTTGTTTATTATTTTAACCAACATTTTTACATGCTTTAAAAATAATAAATCAGTAAAATATAAAGATATGCTCTCTGTTATGTGGTATTCTATACACTTCAAGTGGAGTATCTAGAATTATAGAGATGGCCTAGAACATAAGAGTACTTGCTTCTTTAGTAGAGGTAAGGAGTTAATTTTCAACATCTACATTTGTAGTTCATAGTCATCTATAACTCAAGCCAGAGGATGTACTATCCTTCTCCTCTGGTCTCTGTAGGTACCTTCACACATATAAGTCTCTCTCTCTGTCTCTCTCTCTCTCTCTGTCTCTGTCTCTCTCTCTCTCTCTCTCTCTCTCTCTCTCTGTCTCTCTCTCACACACACACTCACACACACACAAACACACACACACAAACACACTCATACAGGCACATACACACAAAATAAAAATAAATTTAAAAGAAAAAGAAAACATTAACTGCAAGTATTCTCAAATTCAAATTTCCTATTTTCAGCTTTTATCATAAGCATTCTTTCACCTTTGCTTAAATGTTGTTGACCTTTTAAATATTTGCAAATTATTTCAGGAATAATGACATTTACTTTCAACTGCTCTATGTTCTGAGAATCGCTGTAATTATTTCTTCTAGGGTAGCTCAAACCTCTGTAAATGGCTGGCTGAAAAAATTCAAAGGTCTTCAGACTTTAGTTTCAGTTGGTAATTTCTTCTTTGTAATGACTTATAAATTATATCATATATCTAAAGAATGTACTTATAAAAAAAGCCAGTGTCTGATCTTCTCTTTGATTTGTCATTTAGCCAACATTCCTATATTTTCATCGCTAATACCAAGAATTTAATTATAAGGCAATTTTAAGTGATAATTTAATTATGAGTGAACAAGGAGGCATGATTCAGCAAACAAACCTATTGCCAACTCTCTACCACTTTCCTGATTTTTTTCCAGCAAATATGCTCCTATGGACCTTAGTATTGTTTGTAATTAAATTTTGGAGAGATAGGTCAAATCATAAACTTAAATTCCATATATTTTAATGGGAAGTGTATAATATTCATTGCATTTTAACTCATAAACATGAAAATAATGAAAATATTACACATCAATTAATATCGCTTTATCCACTGTGACTAGGATGTCTGTTGGACAATGTTTTACAGTTAAAGGAGGTGTCAAGGTGCTATATATATATATATATATATATATATATACATATATATATATACTGTCATATATATATGACAGTAGTGATTTGTTGCTGATGATAATGATTTCATTTATTGTTTTTCACATATTATATTTTGATTATACATTTCTTTACCTCTACTTCTCTTAATTTCTCCTTACTTCCTCTCCTTTTTGCATCCACCTCATTTCCGTCTTTCATTAAAAAATGGAATAGCTTCTAAGAGATAACAATAACATAAAAAATAAGATAAAACAAAACTAACACATTGACACGATGGACAAGATGAACACAGAAGGAAAAGGGCCCGAAAGAAAGTATAAGAAACAGAAAAGCACTAGTTTACATGATCAGGCCTCCCATAGAAATAATAAATAGAAAGATATAACATATACACAGAGGATCTGTTGCAGACTCATGCAGGTCCTGTGCATGCTACCTCAGTCTCCCCGAGTTGATAATGAACTTTTATCATGTTCATTTAGAGGGCCTTGTTTTCTTGGTGTCCTCCATTTCCTCTGACTCTTATACTCATTTTGCCTCATCTTCCATGGGTTTCTCAGAACCTTGAGGGGAGGGATTTGATGGAGATATCCCATTTAAGACTGAGTGCTTCAAGGTCTTTGCATAATGTCTGTAAGTTACTTTATTTTCCCCCTCTGCTACAAGAGGAAGTTTCACTGAAGCTAAAGAAAATCAATATTTTATTCTTTTATTGAAAATAAGCTTTTTTCATTAACTCATTTATTATTTCATTTTACATTCTTATCACAGATCCCATCTGTCTCCTTGCCCTAAAGACCATCCCTCTCCTTGTTCGCTAAGAAAGGAGATCCCCTGCCTTAGGTATCAACATCAAGTCATTAGGCACATCCTCTCCCAAAGAGGCCAGACTAGCAAGTCAAGTTAGGGGAATAGAATCTACAGGTAGGCAATAGTCAGAGACAGGCCCTGCTCCAGTGGGAACCCATATGAAGACCAAGCTGCACATCTGCTACATATGTGTGGAGGGTTCTGGGTAGGTCCAGCTCATTCTTACTCTGGTTGTCGGTTCAGTCTCTGGGAGCCCCCAAGGGACCAGGTTAGGTGACTGTTGGTATTCCTGTGGAGTTACTATCTCCTTAGCGTTTCTCAATTCAACTTTTCCACATGGCAGCCTGTGTTCCATTTAATGTTTGACAATGGGTCTCTGCATCTGTTTCATTCATCTGCTCTGTGGAGACTCTCAGAGAAGAGTTATCCTAGGCTCCTATCTGTAAGCATAATGGACTATCATTATTAAGTCAAGGACTGGTTCTTACCCATGGGAAGGGTCCCAAGTTGGGCCATCACTGACTGGCAACTTCTTCACTCTCTGTTCCATCTTCATGCCTGCACATCTTGAAGAGAGAACAGATTTTGGGTCAAAGGTTTTGTGGGATGGTGGGGATCCTTAGCCCACTGGGAGTCCTGCCTGGGTACAGAAGGTGGACACTTCAGGCTCCATATCTCCCACTGCTGGAAGTCTCAGCTAGAATCACCCCCACACATAATCTCTGGGGCCTCCCCCAAAAATAAACATTTTGTCACACAAAGTATCCTGTGTATAAACAAAGATTAGGGTTTTCTCTTAATCTGCTATTGCAAATTCTTCCCCATCACCCATCTCAATCATATCTTCTCTCTTTCTGTCTCTCATTAGAAAACACAATACGCTAAGGGATAATACTAAAATAAGATAAAACAAAATCAACACATAGGAATTAGAGAAAATATACAGAAAAAGCCAGAAAAGGCAGAAGAAACAGAAGTGTCCCTCCCTCACCCCTCTCTCTCTTTCATTCTTCCCATATCATTGTTTAAGCCAGGTTGACCTTTAATTTCTTAACCTGTTGCCTCAGCCTTCTGAGTGGTGGAATTTAAGTATGTACCTGTTGAGCATAAGCTGAGGGATTCATAAAATCACACCGTGGGACAGGTCTCAAGTGGGAGGTTGTTTTAGGGAGACTGGGAGGGGATACAGAGGCTGACTTTGGGTGGAGGGAGGAAGAAAAGAGGGGAAGGGTGAAGGAATGGTGCCTTTTATCATGGATGTAGAGCATGAGCAAGAGGATGACATGCAATAAGAGGCAATAGTGGAAGTCAGTGGCCTCTGCTAGTGAGGATATGCCCTGCTGCTCAGACTAACATAACATGGAGGTGTCTGATTGTTAATCGTACCACCATGTTCAGATTATGGACCTCATTCTTATAAATCTCTGTTTTCAACACAAAGATTTTGGGATGTAACAGCAAAACAACATATTTTGTGTTGTTAGAGTCAGTCAGCTCTCCTTTAAACCTTCACTTTTTTCTCATTCTGAGATGGGACTAAAAACTGATTGCTTAGAAAGTCTATAAAAACTTGCTGGAACTAAAAACTGATTGTTTAGACAGTCTATAAAATGTTACTGGGAAATGACATGTTCATACACATATGCTTCCCATTTACCTATAAAGAGGGTATGTTACATTTCCAGGCATGAATAAGGAATAGGTCTCCTCTACTTGTCTTCTTGGTTTGCCACCTGGGACCAAAATAACCCAATTTCTCAAAATTTGGCAAGATTCCAAGTGGAAATAAAGTTGGCTTTCGAGTCACTGGACAGAAAGAAGTGCCTCATAGGCCAATGGGCCATTGTCTACATGGTAAGACCAGTGTTTTAGCCATGGATTATAGTTTGGGTTTCTGTAGGGCATTTAGGTTTCCTTGATCCATCACTATAGTATGAACCGCTATACATTTTTCTTATTTAAAACATAAATTAAGAAATAAATCTCTCTACTTCATTTTATATATTTATTCAGGACTGTGCCTGCATGCATATGCATACACACACACATACACACACACACACACACACACACACACATATATATATATATATATATATATATATATATATATATATATATATACTGTTTCAAACTGTGACACACATTGTTGACAGTGATATAACTTACAGAGAATTTTACCCTTAATTCTTGTCAGCCTTCCACTGAGGCATTTTGTCGTTTTGAATTTCTGATTCTTAGAATACAGTGGGGTATATGCTTAATAAATTTTCAGTTGTTGAAACAATCTTCCAGCATCTAAAGAATTCTTCTGAAATTCTCTCCAGTGGCTGAGTGGGTGGATACAGCAAGGAGCACAAGCTCCACCTGCACCCAGGAGCTGGGCACCTCCACAGTCCTCAGTGTACTGATCCTGCCAGGGGAAAACCACTCTTCAGGGAGTGATTTGAGTCCCTGCTTTGGAATTGAGGCCTCCACCATCTTCTCTCAGATGATTGAGCAGGCAGGTTCAGCCAGGAGCTCAGGGAACACAGGAATGGCAAAGTAGCTGGGACAGAGACAGTACAGGCTCCATCTGTACCCAGGATCTAGGCAGCACCAGAGCATTCTGTGCCAGGGATAGCTGATCACACAGGGGTGCTGAGACAAGCTTGTAGACCCACAGGCAGGACAAGTGCCAGCCAGAGACAGCAGGACCAACTAACACCAGAGATAACTGGATGGTGAAAAGCAAACATAAGAACATTACCAACAGAAATCAAGGCAACATGGCACCATCTGAACCCAATTCTCCCACAAAAGCAAGCCCTGGATACCCCAACACACTGGAAAAGCAAGATCTGGCTTTAAAATCATAGCTCATGATACTGATAGATGGCTTCAAGAAGGAAATAAATAACTCCCTTCAAGAAATATAGGAGAACACAAGTAAACAGGGAGAAGCCCTTAAAGAACTACAGGAAAGCACCACAATACAGGTAAAGGAATTGAACAAAACCATCCTAGATCTAAAAAATGGAAGTAGAAACAATAAAGAAATCATAAAGGGACACAACTCTGGACATAAAATATCTAGGAAAGAAGTCAGGAGTCAAGGATATAAGTATCAACAACAGAATATAAGATATAGAAGAGAGAATATCTCTTCTATATCTTATGCAGATATACCATAGAAAGCATTGAAACAACAGTCAAAGAAAATGAAAAATGCAAAAAGCACTGAACCCAAACATCCAGGAAATCCAGGACAAAATGATAAGACCAAACCTAAGGATTATAGGTATAGGAGAGAGTGAAGATTTCCAAATTAAAGGGCTAGTAAATGTCTTCAACAAAATTATAGGAGAAAATTTCCATAACATAAAGAAAGAGATGCCCATGCATATACAAGAAACCTATAGAACTCTAAATAGTGTGGACCAGAAAATAAATCGCATCACATAATAATGAAAACACCAAATGTACTAAACAAACAAAGAATATTAAAAGAATTAAAGGAAAAGGTCAAGTAACATATAAAGGCAGACTTATCAGAAATACACCAGATTTCTCACCAGAGACTATGAAAGCCATAAGATCATGGGCAAATGTCATACAGACCCTAAGGGAATATAAATGTTACCCCAGGTTACTATATATAGCAAAACTCTCAATTATCATAGATGGAGAAACAAAGAGATTCCATGACAAAAAAGAAATTTACACAATAACTCCACAAATCCAGCCCTTCAAAGGATAATGAATGGAAAACACCAACAAAAGGAGGGAAACTACACAGGAGAAAAAGCAAGAAATTAATCTTCTTTTAATGAACCAAAAAGAAGAGAGGCTCACAAACATAACTCCACCTCTAATGACAAAAGTAACAGGAAGCAATCATCACTTCTCCTCAATATATCTTAATATCAATGGATTATATCAACTCATTTCTCCAATAAAAAGACATCGACTAATGGACTGGATACATAAGCAGGAGCCAACATTTTGCTGCATACAGTAAATTTACCTCAGGCACAAAGACAGACTCTACCTCAGAGTAAAGGCTAGAAAACAATTTTCCAAGCAAATGGTCCCAAGAAATAAGCTGGTGTAGCCATTCTAATATCAAATAAAATTGAAGTCCAACCTAATGTAATCAAAAAAGATAAGGAAGAACACTTCATACTCATCAAAGGAAAAATCTACGAAGATGAACTCTCAATTCTGAACATATATGCTCCAAATACAAGAGCACCCACATTCATAAAATAAACTTTACTAAAGCTCAAAGCACACATTGTACCCCACACAATAATAGTGGGAGACTTCACCATCACATACTCCAAGGATTAATAATAGAAACAGAAACTAAACAGAGACACCTTGAAACTAACAGACGTTATGAACCAAATGGATTTGACAGATATCTATAGAACAGTTTATCCTAAAACAAAAGAATAGGCCTTCTTCTCAGCACCGCATGGTACCTTCTCCAAAATTGACCATATACTAGGTCACAGACCTCAGCAGATATGAGAAGATTGAAATAATTCCATGCACCCTATTAGATCACCATGGTCTATGGCTGGTCTTCAATAACAACAAAAGCAACAAAAAGCCCACATACTCATGGAAACTGAACAATATTCTACTCAGTGATAATTTCAGCAAAGAAGAAGTAAAGAAAGAAATTAAAGAATTTAAAGAATTTAATGAAAACAAAGGCACAACATACCTAAATTAATGCTATACAATGAAAGCAGCGCTAAGAGGAAAACTCAGCTCAAGTGCCTCGAAAAAGAAACTGGAAAGAGCATACACAAATAACTTAACAGTACATCTGAAGGCTCTAGAACACAAAGAAACAAATACATCCAAGAGGAGTAGACACCAGAAAACAATCAAACTCAGGGCTGAAATCAACCAAATAGAAACAAACAAACTCTACAAAGAATCAACCAAACCAGGAGCTGGTTCTTTGAAAAAAAACTAACATAAACCTTTAGCCAACTAGACAGAGGGCATAGAGACAGTACCCAAATTAGCAAAATCAGAAGTGAAAAGGGTGGCATAACAACAGATACTGAGGAAACCCCAGATATCATCAAATCCTAATACAAAAGCATATACTCAACAAACGTGGAGAATCTAGATGGAATGGACAATTTTACAGAGAGATACCAAGTACCAAAGTTGAATCTGGATCAGATAAATGATCTAAACAATCCCATAACCCCTAAAGAAATAGTAGCTGTCATTAATAGTCTCTTAACCAAAAATATCCCAGTTGCAGATGTGTTCAATGTAGAGTTCTATCAGACCTTCAAAGAAGATCATATACTAATATTCTTCAAACTATTCCACAATATAGAAACAGATGGAACACTACCCAATTAATATTATGAAGCCACAATTACTCTGATACCTGAACCACACAACGTCCCAACAAAGAAAGAGGACTTTAGACCGATTTTCCTTATGAATGTCAATGCAAAATTACTCAATAAAATTCTTGCCAACAAAATTCAAGAACACATCAAAACAAGGATCTACCATGATCAAAATAGGCTTCATCCCAGGGATGCAGGGATGGTTCAATATATGATGGATTACAATCTATTACAAACTATATAAATATATCAAAGAAAAAAAAACACATGATCATTTCATTAGATGCTGAGAACACATTTGACAAAATCCAACACCTCTTCTTGATAAAAGTTTTGGAAAGATCAGGAATTCAAGGTCCTGAACATAGTTAATGCAATATACAACAAAGCAGTAGCCAATATCAAACTAAATGGAGAGAAAATTGAAACAATCCCACTAAAATCAGGGACTAGACAAGGCTGTCCACTCTCTCCCTACCTGTTCAACATTGTACTCAAAGTCCTAGCCAGAGCATTTAGACAACAAAAGGAAGTCAAGGGGATTCAAATTGGAAAGGAAGAAGTCAAAGTATCACTATTTGCAGACGATATGATAGTATACTTAAGTGACACCAAAAATTCCGCCAGAGTACTTCTAAACCTGATAAACAACTTCAGCAAAGTGGCTGGACATAAAATTAACTCAAACAAATCAGTAACCTTCCTATACTCAAAGTATAAAGAGGCTGAGAAAGAAATTAGCAAAATAACACCCTTCACAATAGCCATAAATAATATAAAATACCTTGGGGTGACTCTAGCCAAGCAAGTGAAAGATCTGTATGACAAGAACTTCAGGTCTCTGAAGAAGGAAACTGAAGAAGACATTAAAAAATGGAAAAATCTTCCATGCTTGTGGATTGGCAGGATTAATATAGTTAAAATGGCCTTCTTGCTAAAAGCAATATACAGATTCAATGCAATCTCCATCAAAATTTCAACCCAATTCTTCATAGAGTTAGAAAAGGTAATTTCCAAACTTATCTGAAATAACAACAACAACAACAAAAAAAAAAAAAACCAGGATAGTGAAAACTATTCTCAACAATAGCATAACTTCTGGTGGACTCACCATCCTTGACCTCAAACTACACTACAGAGCAATAGTGACAAAAACTGAATGGCATAGTGACAGGCAGATAGACCAATGGAATAAAATTGAAGACCTAGAAATGAACCCTCACACCTAGGTCACTTGATCTTTGACAAAGGGGATAAAACCATCCGGTGGAAAAAAAGATAGCATTTTCAACAAAAGGTGCTGTGTCAACTGGCAGTCAACATGTAAAAGGATGCAAATGGATCCATTCTTATCTCCCTGTACAAAGTGCAAGTCTAAGTGGATCAAGAACCTCCACATAAAACCAGATGCACTAAATCTGATAGAAGAGAAAGTGAGGAAACCATGAGTGTCCACTTAACACCAGTTAGAATAGCTAAGGTCAAAAACTCAGGGGACAGCAAATGCAAGAGAGGATCTGGAGAGAGAGGAGCACTCTTCCATTGCTGGTGGGCTTGCAAGCAGGTATAACCACTATGGAAATGTGTTTGGTGTTTCCTCAGAAAATTGGACATAGTACTACTTGAGGACCCAGCTATACCATTCCTGGGTATATACCCAGAAGATGCTCCAACATGTAATAAGGACACATGCTCCACTATGTTCATACCAGCCTTATTTATAATAGCCAGAATCTAGAAAGAACCCAGATATCCCTCAACAGAGTGAGTACAGAAATGAGTACAGAGTGAGTACAATGAATACAAAAAATATTTACACAATGGAGTACTACTTAGCTATTAAAAACAGTGAATTCATGAAATTTTTAGGCAAATGGATGGAACTAGAAAGTGGTCATCCTGAGTGAGGTAGCCCAATCACAAAAGAATACACACAGTATGCACTTGCTGATAAGTAGATATTAGCCCAAAAGCTTGGAATATCCAAGATACAATTCACAGACCACATGATGCTAAAGATGAAGGAAGACTAAATTGTGGATACTTTGATCCTTATTGGAAAGTGGATCAAAACACACATTGCTTACAGCCAACCAATAGAATGAGCATAGGGTCGCCAATGGAGCAGCTAGCGAGAGGACCCAAGGAGAGGTTTGCAGCACTACAGGAAGAATAATATGTACCAACCAGACCACCCCCACCCCAGGGCTCCCATGGACTAAGCCACCAGCCAAAGAGTTCACATGTAGGAACCAATAGTTCTAGCTACATATGTAGCAGAAGATGACCATTTCAGATATCAATGAGAGGAATTGAACCTGTGAATGTTCAATTCCCCAGAATAGGGGAATGTAAGTCAGGAAATTGTGGGGGGCAGTGAACACGGAGAGTGGAGGTGGGGTAGGAGGTTTTCAGAGTGGTAATGCAGAAAGGGAATACCATTTGAAATGTAAATAAAGCAAATATCTAATAAAAAAATCTTATAATGAGGAATGCTACAATAAACACTTGTCAAAATGGGCATTTATTTTATTTTATTGTTTGTTTTAGCTTTATTTTTTATTTTTTATATTCTTTGTTTACATTCCAAATGATTTTCCCTTTCCCCATTCCCCCCTCCCCAAAAGTCCCATAAGCCCTCTTCTGTCCACCATTCTCTGATGTACCACCTCCTACTTCTCTGTTCTGGTACTCCACTACAATGCTGGAGCCTTTCCAGGACCAGGGAACTCTCCTTCCTTCTTCTTGGGAGTCATTTGATATGTGAATTGTGTGTTGGGTACTCAGAGTTTCTGAGCAAATATCTATTTATCAGTGACTACATTCCTATAAAAAAAAGTTTTACACCTCAAAATACTCCCTGGAGACAAGCTCTACCCTTGTATGACCATTACCAAGATGGCTGTGGAACAGCCCCAGATCCTGGATGCAGATGGTGACTGGAAGGATCCTGTTCCAGCTGCTCCAGATGTTTCTGTGCTCTGTGTGCTCCTGGGAGGACCTGCCTTTGACAATCACTGCAGAGAAAATGGTGATCTCACCTCCAAGCCTGGGAGTCAGAGCACCATATGTCAGATAATAAATTTCTTTGACTTTTGGTGTGTTTTAAGGAATTTCTTCTTAAGGTGTTTCTTGGCTATCCAAATTTCTTCAGGTGAAAATTCTTTGTTTAAGTCCAAGAAGGAAGAAGAGGGCCCTAATCCTGGAAAGGCTTGATCCAACATTGTAGGGGAGTACCAGGACAGAGAAAAGGGAGGGGGAAAGATAGGAGAATGGATGGAGAGAAGAGGACTTATGGGACATATGGGGGGGAGGAACTAGGAAAGGGGAAAGCTTTTAGAATGTAAACAAAGAATATAAAAAATAAATTTAAAAAAGTAATTTCTTCAATGGCTCTTCCCAGATCACTGTAGCTAACAGCAGCATTTTCCATTTTAAAATTACTTCTTTAAGTTATATCTTTTTTTTTCCTAGCCAGCTTAATGACAAGTAGTTAGGTTTTCTACTTTCTTAGTGTTTTAACTTCACGCAGATGTTCATTTATAGAAATCACAGCTGTCCATCTAAATATTCTTTCACACAAATGCACCAAGATAAAGATGAAGTAAAGGCACATAAACTTTGAATTTTTTTTAAATTATATGGTACATGAAAATTTGATCTTAGTAGACTCAAAAATATCCTTATGGTAATTAAAATTAAAGTTGAAAATACCCTTTTACTACTTAAAATATTCTTATAGGTAAGGAAGTGTCAGCTAAAATATTAATAATATTTTATCTACAGCTTGGGAAAGAGTTATGAACATAATGAATCAACTTAAAATATTTTAATGTATATTATTGTGCTGAATTGCTGTTGTGAGTTAAGAGTCATGAAAACTTAAAATTATAGTGAAATGTTTATATATTATATTGGACTTTATGTTCTATTTAAATATTATATTACATGAGTCACATCCATAGACGCACTGGATTACATGTGCTTACTATAACCTTCTCATTAAACTCCATTTGCTCAAAATGTTTTGCTTTCTACTTATCAGTCATAGATTTTCATACTAAAGTATCTGAACTCTATATATGGATTAATATAGGAACACAGATAGTTCTTTTTATGACAGCATTTTTATTCTCATAATTTGCAATCACCCATACACTTGACTTTTTGTTATCCATAGGAATTCCTCTTATCTAGTCCAGAAAGTATTCCAGAGATTTGAGGGTTAAAATTAGCTTCCTTGCTCTGTCTTGACAGGCTGTCACTCTATATTACATTGGGTTCTTTATTGGTCTGTGTCCACAAATCACCACATTTTATGTCACTTGTCACAAAAGAACCTTAGACATTCCTGAACAAATCCTATCTTTTATTGATAAAGAATCAAGCTGGGCAGTGGTAGCACACACCTATAATCCCAGCACTCTGGGAGGAGGAGGCAGGCAGATTTCTGAGTTCGAGGCCAGTCTGCTAGTCTACAGAGTGAGTTCCAGGACAGCCAGGGCTATACAGAGAAACCCCGTCTCAGAAAAAAAAAAAATCAATTCGACCCAAAGATCATAGTGTTTGAACATCAGCTTCTATATTTTGTGACATATCACAATTCCCAACTGTTAGGTCAAACCTAATCCTCCTAGGAGTTAAGTGGATAAAACTCAAAAGTCTATTCTGAAATATGATAAAAGATTAGCAGAATGAAGAAAATTCTGTTCTTATATACTGGGTCCAGTGACTTAACAGCATACATTTCTTAGTGTATGACAATAATCTTCTTGGGTTGTCTTCCTACTGTCTATGGTAAAAATAGACAATTAGGCTAAGTGATTCAGCTCTGGAACATCTTGTTTTATGCTGAGAGTTAATATATTTTCCTTTTTGATAATGAGTGCAAAACACTTAACCTCTTGTTCGGGCTGACAGAAACCTTAGAGCCAGTTGTTTAAACTTAATTAAAATAGCAAATATGACCCTTTTCACTGGTTTATACAATACTTTATGCAGACCCAACTTTTTACCATGTGCCTCATATTGTCTTTTTGAAAACTCCATATTTTTGGAATGAGAAAGAGCATATGGTTTTCATTTTGAAATGTATTTATTTACACGTATGTAATAGCATCTTTGGTACAGGAAAGTACTCTACAGATTGCCAAGGGAGAAATATAAACACCAACTGAGCCACATCCCTTTTGATCTACAATGGTGTCCTGATTTCAAGATATGCTCCTGTAAAGGTGTCACAATGGTTGATTAACTAACCAATATCTGAGTTGTTGAAGACCCACTCCACATTAGATAATCCATCCCTGTCATTGTTTTGTGATCAAGAACTAAACAATAGATAGCCCAGGGACCAAGGGTAAAGCTAACTACTTATGTTCAAAGCAACAACAAGAAGCAATAAAACAAACAAAAAACTCTAAAAAACGATTGTAAGCAAAAGCTGAAAACACATAGCAATAAAATGGCATTCTGCTATACGGCTAAATCACTCAGTGCCTGGCTCAGACAATCTCAGAATAGCTTCCTTTTGCAGCAGATGGGAACAAATACTGAGACCCCACACTGTGCAAAAAGTGAAAGCACCTTGGAACACTCAGCTCTAATCTCTATACTAGATGCTTTTATCAAATCTCTCCCCTCAGGGCTCAAGGAACCCTGCAGAAGAGGAAATGAAATGGGTAAAAGCTAGAGGGGACAGGGAACACCAAGAAAACAAGGATCTCTTAATAAGTATGACTTATGCACATAGAGCCCACAGAGATGGAGGCAGCATACACAGGACCTGCATGGTGGGGGATCCACAGCTGGAAAAAAGAAGTGAACACATGGTCCCCAATCCTAAACCACAAGCATTCTCTGATTTACAACCACTTGAGAATGTAAATTTCGTTTTCTCTGAAAGAGCCTCACTGGGGAAACAAACTGCTCTTAAGTGTTGACTGCATGATTAGCAGTAGATCAGTAGCAAAGAATGAACTCAGTAGCACTATTGGATGTTTTTTATGTCATAATATCATGTTAGGGCTCTCCTGTCCCCTTAATTTTTATATGTTTTTAATTCATTTGTATTATATTTGAACATTTTTCTCTTTTTTTTCCCTATAGATTCTTCGCATATATAGGATGGCTTCTTTTTTTAATATTTTTATTTTCTATATTCTTTGTTTACATTCCAAATGATTTCCCTTTTCCCAGATCCCCCCTCCCCATATGTCCCATAAACCTTCTTCTCTCCATCCATTCTCCAATCACCTCCCTCCTTTTTTTCTCTGTCCTTATATTCCCCTCCAATGCTAGATTAATTCGTTCCAGGATCAGGACTTTCTCCATACTTCTTCATGAGAGTCATTTGTTATGCGATTTCTGCCTTGGGTATTCAGGGCTTCTGGGCTAATTAATATCCACTTATCAGAGATTGCATTCCATGTGTATTCTTTTGTGATTGGGTTACCTCACTTAGGATGATATTTTCCAGATCAAACCATTTGCCTAAAAATTTTGTGAATTCATTGTTTCTACTTGCTGAGTAGTATTCCATTATGTAAATATACCACATTTTCTGTATCCATTTCTCCTTTGAGGGGCATCTGGGTTCTTTCCAGCTTCTGGCTATTATAAATAATGCTGCTATGAACATAATGGAGCATGTGTCTTTATTGCATGCCGGGAATCCTTTGGGTATATGCCCAGGAGAGGTATAGCAGGGTCCTCCAGAAGTATCATGTCCAGTTTTCTGAGGAACTGCCAGACTGATTTCCAAAGTGGTTGTACCATCTTACAGCCCCACTAGCAGTGGAGGAGTGTTCCTCTTTCTCCACATCCTCGCCAACACCTGCTGTCTCCTGAGTTTTTGACCTTAGCCATTCTGACTGGTATAAGGTGAAATTTCAGGGTTGTTTTGATTTGCATTTCCCTAATGACTAATGATGTTGAGCACTTCTTAAGGTGCCTCTCAGCCATCCAAATTTCTTCAGGTGAAAATTCTTTGTTTAGATCTGTACCCCATGTTTTAATAGGGTTATTTGGTTCCCTGGGATCTAACTTCTTGAGTTCTTTGTATATATTGGATATTAGCCCTCTATCAGATGTAGGGTTGGTGAATATCCTTTCCCAATTTGATAGTTCCGTTTTGTCCTTTTAACAGTGTCCCTTGATAGGATGGCTTCTAATTTAGTGTTTTTATGTGACTCCTGTATGCGCAAAAGAGTGAGTCTGTTTTCTGTGCCTTCTCTTGGGATATTTTTCTTTTGTTTATTTTCTCCCATTTTAATATTTTAGTCTTTGTTTTACCTTATTATATTTTATTACAGTTTGCTTGATTTATTATTACTCATTAGAAGCCTGAATGCTTTCTAATGAAACACAGAAAGGGAGTGCATTTCGAAGGGAGAGGAGGTTGGGAGGAGCCAGGAGTGGTAGAGGGAAGGGAACCAATAATGAGGATGTGAGAACAAAATCATTTTTAGTAAAATAAAAATAGAAGTTATATAAAAGTACAGGAAATCACATACATAGCTTTGTAATTTTTATGATCAATTCCCCCCTCTTGTCATAATATCATATCATTAACAAATAACTAATTGAATATCTTAAATTCATATGTTTAGTTCTACCAGGTACAGTTATTTGAATAATGATTCAATACTCAATATCCTGTTCTTTTTCTTAAGGTGGCATATATTTACAGAATACCTACCCAAACTCCTCTAAGATTTATGTACACATTTTTATTACTGCTGTTGTTTTATAAATATTCACAAAATCATGGTGACATAGTTATATATAAATAGAGGTAGGTAATAGGTTAAGGTCACAGAAAAGGAATAAAACAAGACAACCGTGAGTTTCACATTAATATAGTTGACAGAATTGACTATCATTCAGAAATCAGTGTTTAGTGAATATTGAGTTCTTAATCTAAGTCAAGGTTACTGTAAACTGATTATTACTATCATGTACTAGAAGATAAAAATGGAAGCTTTTTTCCTGACAGCCCCAGAACGCACACTTTTATCATGATTTCTACTTTCATCTCTATTTCATTTTTGTCTCACGAATTTTAATGATTCGAATATAACTCCAGTGAACTTAGATTTTTATTAAAATTCAATGTCATATTATTACTGAGGGGAAAAAAATGAGAACAGCTCTAGTGAAAGCATTTTACGAGGACTATTTGACCTGACAGTCTGCACATGGTCAGCACTCCTGTGTGCCTGATTATTTGAAATGGTCACTGCAGCTGAGAGACTATGCCTAGTAGAGATAATTTGTTCTCTAGGGTAATAAAATGCTATAATGTGAGAATAGAGATATTCTACTATCCCAATAAATATAATCTGACTTAATGAATAAAAAATACATCAATCAGAAAACTACTTATACACCATAAACCTAGGAAATAGACAATGTGAACAACAAGAAGCTATACCATGTATCAAATATTGGTTATACAAGCAAGGACTGGTTTAGTGTACATGAGAATCCTCAAGTGTTTTAGAATTTGCCAAAGATTACATACAGTCCCTTAAAAGTGTTAGTAAAATGTATGTTTATTTTTAAATTGCTTGTTCATAGTACAGTTATTTGAATATATTTGAATAATGATTCAATACTCAATCTCCTGTTTTTTTCTTAAGGTGGCATATATTTACAGAATACCGACCTAAACCCTTCTAAAGTTTATGTACACATTTTTCTTACTGCTGCTGTTTTTAAATATTAACAAAATCACAGTGAACATAGTTATATATAAATGGAAGTTGGGAATAGTTTGCATGAGCTCCTCACCTTTGCAGGGAGCTTCAGCATATACTCTACCATGACCTCATAAGATGAAGCACATTGCCTATCCTTTTTGCTATTTCAGCATCATGCCTAGAGGAAATAGCATCTGCTCCGACCTCTGTTGCTTCCAGCCTGCTGAGGAAGGTACTTACACCAAGTCTGCAGTCTAGCAATGCATGGTTATGCACTCTTTCAATTAAGCCAGCCGCCCATGGAGTCTCCTCGTTTAATGCTCCAGTAAGAATTGCAGTGGATATTGAACTGGAAGCAAGGGAGCCATCTCTTTCCCATAGAAAGACAGAGTTAGGAAGCAAATTGCTTGTGTCTTGTAGTAAAAGGAACACAGAGCCTCAGAGAAGGCTGCCCTTACTTCTAGGTCCTGCTCTGTAACATAAAATTGTGTCCCTTCATCAAAAGAGATGCCTTGCCTACATCAAGGAGCTGGTAGGAAAATGGGTCTTCATAAAATTGTAAGACAAGGTCTTTAAGATGCAAATTTCCCTACACATACCAGCTGTGCACCGCAGGGGCTTTACATTTTATACTTCACACAGGAATGTCTTAGGAAATCCACACACTCTCAGTCAGTTTTTCCTCTCAGCATTCCCCTTGATGAATCTTCAAATGAAATTGCCTGAAAGGTTTGAATACTTTCATCACCCGGCCCCTTGCTCTTCATTTCTCCCAGTCTCCCTTGCCTTACCTCCTGAGACTAATATATTCCAGATACTATAATGGCCCCAAGCATGCCCACTTAGCCAGAACATTGTAGATGCTGACCCTAATTCAGCTCCAATATTTCACAGTAATTATAATCATTCCTTTTTGTCTGTGTAAGAATTCTTTACCATATAAAAACATTTAGCTCCCAAACACTCACTGCCCTCTTATGCCTAAATAAATGGCTGTCAAGTAGGTTTTCTTTCTCAGTGACAGTTAAAGGTTTATAAGACAGATGGGCTCATTAGCTTGAGATATTTAAAGGCATCTATCTTTCCCTAACTCATTCACAGCTCACCGGTTTTTAAAACAATATTTTAATAGAGACAGGCAAAGTTATTCAATATAAAAAAAATCCCTGATTAATAGGTTTCAGTTTGAATTTTTAATTCAAATGAGTGAAATTTTATAAATAGCAATTGGTCTAAAGTAGGTCACTTAAAATTTGGTACTAATGCCATTTATGATGTTTTACTTAGCTCTTGTTTTTATTTACATGGATTATATTAAATATTTATAAGTTGTAGAGTGCTGCTAAGAAGAGAAAAGAAAATACTTTGCATATGTTGATTTAGGATCTTGAAGAAAGTCTAGTTTTTGTTAAGTAGG
Source organism: Apodemus sylvaticus (assembly GCF_947179515.1). Classification (NCBI taxonomy): domain Eukaryota; kingdom Metazoa; phylum Chordata; class Mammalia; order Rodentia; family Muridae; genus Apodemus; species Apodemus sylvaticus. Next base: position 53,083,444 of record NC_067489.1, read on the forward strand.
ACACTAATAGCACTGTTTTAAATGTGAAGGTCTCTACAGTTAGGTAAACAAAATGGCTTCTGAAGAGCTCTTTCACTGTGATTTATTCCTGTTCCTGATTCTTGTGCAGGATACATACTTTCTACTACTTACTGTGTCTACAGTTCATTCATAATCAAATTTTAGTTCAAAACCAGTACATTTTGTAAGAATTTTTGTAATAGCTACTCAGACAAAAGAAGAAGTTTAAAATGGAATTTAAAAGAAAGGAGGTAGTACATATAAAATTTGTACTCCTCAAAGTTGACCCAACTCATAAGAATGGGAACATGAAAATTTCAATTACTTTAAATTGACACACTTTAGAGGCATATTTTTGTATGCTTACGATCAAGCAAATTTTATTTATGAAAAGTGAAAGAGAATTTCCACTTATATAAGTCAGAATTGCTATGTTTGAAGAATTTCCAGATAGGTAATCAGGCCTAGATTTAGCTACGCTTTTAGAACATTTGCACAATGACTTGGTATTAGCAGGAAGTGATGAATTCATCCAGCCAAATAACTAACCAGATGAGGCCCCTTTGCACCTGAAGTTGATTTAAAGCAAAAAACGAAACAACTACGTGACTAAAATACATGTTGATGACTCATATGAACAACCTGTCTCTATGATATATATGTATAGAGCCAGTGAGGCAGAAGATTGTATTGCTCATACCATCTGCTGTTTTGTCATTGTCCTTGTTTGAGATAAGATCACGTATAGCATATTCTAGTCTTAAGCTCATTAAGAAGTCAAGGCTGGCTGTGAATTCTTGTGTCTTTTATTTCTACCTCCTAAATCTTGGAATTGTAACCACGGACACAGGTTGATTTGTAAAATCTGTGATCTTATACACCATCACTATTTAAGCACCTCAAACAGTATATCTCTTATTTAAAAGGTGTTATAAATGGCATCCTTATTATATATGTATACCTTTGAACCCATTCTTTAAAATAAAATATGAATAACTATCTTTAAATAATTATATATTCTAGGTGATTTATAGTCAGGAAAACTTTTTTTTTTAATGTACTGGAAACTCAAGAAACCAAATATAATTTAAGAACTTTGCTGCAGTGATAATGGCTATATTCATGGCTATTCTTCATAACTCATGAAAACAAATTGGCAAGAAGCACAGAAGGGAAGGGAAGCTAAAACTCCAGCAAATTTTAGCTCTCGCTTGTATTCCCTGCATCAACATTTTCCTTATTATATCACCATGCCAGAACAAGTACAAGTCATAAGGACAGCTTGCATGTAAGTGGTGGGAGCCACATTCACTTTTGGTTGAACCAAGATAAGGCAGGAGAATGAGAAGAAAAAAATGAGACTTTTATTCCACATTCTCATTTCTGCATATTAACAGGGTGGTATCCACAAGGTGATACTTTCTCTATAGAAACTGTTTTTAATCTTTAACCTTTCATAAATAAAAATTTGGATACTGTCTCTTTCCTTGTGCTTTCTATACCATTTAAGTAGTGTCCTGTTAGTACAAATGATACTACTGGAGCATACCATCTATTTCCTGACAGCGTCAACAGACATGTGGTCAAAATTTTTTGTTTCCTTGGACAAAGAACTCAAGGACAGACACAGAGGGGATAGGCAAAATCATATTTATTGAGGCAAAAGTAAAAACACACTCCCAAAAAGGAAGTGAGAAATCTGCTTGGCTGAACTGTCCAATGTTCAGAATTCTTATGAATGGATGCTCTTTTGGGTTGGAAGTTAATTTTTATCAGTCCATCATGAAATCTCTTAGAAATGGAAGAATATTTGCAGGAACTGAGGAAGGAGAAAAGATTTGACTAAACATTGAATCCAGTGAATCCATTTAGAAATATCATGAGTTAGGCCCCTGTTTTCCTTCTTCCCCTCAGAATTTTTGCCATCTAAATTCTCGCAAGAATGGGCATTATGGCTAGAACATTTCTAACAATCCAATCTGCAAAGAGACCTAAAACTTAAGTTTCTGAAAGAACCCAGGTATTCCTCAATGGAAGAATGGATGCAAAAAAATGTGGTATATATACACAATGTAGTACTATTCAGTCATTAGAAACAATGAATTCATGAAATTCTTAGACAAATGAATGGAGCTGGAGAACATCATACTAAGTGAGGTAACCCAGTCTCAAAAGATCAGTCATGGTTTGCACTCACTAATAAGTGGATATTAGCCTAGAAAATTGGAATACCCAAAACATAATCCACACATCAAATGATGTCCAAGAAGAATGGAGGAGTGGCCCCTGGTTCTGGAAAGACTACGTGCAGCAGTATAGGGCAAGACCAGAACAGGGAAGTGGGAAGGGGTGGATGGGAGAACAGAGGGAAGGAAGAGGGCTTATGGGACTTTCGGGGACTGGGGGACCTGAAAAGGGGAAATCATTTGTAATGTAAATAAAAAATATATTGAATTAAAAAAAAATGGAGTTTTTAACTCTCAGATTTACAAGAGCAGCAAACACATGCCTAGTGCCACTTTCTTCATTTCTTTCCATGTTTCTGTAGTACAGTAGTCCGACAAAAGACACTAATGGGTAACTGGCTGTTATGGCTCACGGTTCCAGGATATAGCCCATCAGAGTGGGGAGAGCAAAGCAGCAGGAGCTGAGTGCAGCTCGCCATGCAATTCCACACCTACAATCTTAGCACTGACTAGTTGTTGCTTTTCAGTACTCTTTACTTATACACCCCAGGATCCCAGACATACAAGGGCAAGGTCTTCCAATCTCAGTGAATGCAATTGTAATAATAATCCATATTTATGTCCACAAACCCACCTTCCATGAGATTCTAGATTCTGTAAAGTTATCATTTCACCCAAGCCATCACAGTTATTGTCTTGTCTCAACAAGAACAACTGATAAATTCATAGTTATTCACAAAATACAGGGGTAGGTCTCATTAAGGTTATTTTCGTTTATAATTGTTTGTATAATGTTTCATAGGATTTGTATTCATTTCGTTATATTCTTCATTTGGAAAATTTTATTAGTTTCAGTTTTTCAATTCATTAATGACTCAGTGATGGGCATATCTCTGCTTAGAGCTTATTCTTTGAGTAATTTCCTCCAATTTATTTCTTATGTTAAAATTACTGGGTACAGTGTTTGAATAATTTAAAGGAACTTAACTAAAAATAGAAAGCTGCTACCAACGTGTAGTGCCAACTTGGATATTGAGCAAACAGCATTTAAATAATGATTTTCTAGGAGTATTGTCAGTTTCTAGAAGTATTTTTAGCAATGATATTGCTAGCTAGGTGTTCTGTCAACTTGGTAATCTGGAAAGAAGGAGCCTCAATATCAGTGGGAAAGTCTGTGGATGGTGTTCTTAATACATGAATGATGGAGAAGGATCAAATCAATTGTTAGCAGTAGCATTCCTACACACATGGTTCTGCATAAATCTTTCAAGGTCTTCCTATAAACTAATTACGGCACTTACTGAAGCCTATGATAAGATGCAGTTATGACTGTAACACAAGATCTAATTGCTTACTGATCCAGTGAACTTTTCAAGACTGTGGCAAAATACCTAAATTAATCAATTCAAATGGAGAAAATCTTGAGTTCACTGTTTCAACAATTTAAAATTGAGGTCACTTATCTTATTTTTGTGAGTCATATGGCTTAAGGGCAGAGCAGAATGAGTTGATCAACACTCTGTGACCAGGAAACAAAAGAGAAAACTGGACTAAAATCCTAGTATTCTTTCAAAGGGACAGCTTGAAAGACTCAACTTGCTTCCTGTAAGCCCCATCTCCTAATGGTTTTATCAAATGCTGGTGAAGAAATCATCTGCAGACTACGTTTTCTGCTCATGAGCCATTAGGAGGTATTTATGAATCAAACTATAATAGTCCAATTTTATAAGAATCATGAATGATTGATATTCAGCTCTGGTTTTTGAAAATGCTCATTTGCTGAGTGCATCCACTTAATTTTCTGTGTATCAGACCAAATAATTGCTTTTCTATCTTTTATCCTAAATGAAAATAATAAATCCTGGCCTCTTATACCACAATACATGTAAGTAGCTATAATGAATGATTAGGGCATGAAATATACAATTAACTAATCGTGGATATGCAAGTTGAGCATATGGATAACATTCCCAAACTCCCACTCTCAAAAAGGAGAACTGTGTATCATAGACTTGCCAAAGAACCTGATAGAGGCTCCATGCAGGCTAAATCTCAAACTCATTCAGTCGTTCAAAATTTCTATGTTCATTCAGTAAATCAACACTGAAACTCTGGCTAAACTTCATGACTTTAAGGCTTGAGAAAGCTGCTGGATAAAGTGTCTTGTTTGTTAAATATCTATTGGCCAGACATCTATTCTATCATAATGAAGTGGGTAATGAGGGATAAAAAATGCTTTTTCATTTCAGTATACTTGCTCATTGGTTAGCGCGGTCAACCTTTACTTAATTTATCCTAATTTGACCTAATTATCAATTCTTGTTATGCCCCAATACCATTAATAAAGGAAGTTACCTTTTTGATTTTGAATTTTCTTGTCTGTAAAACTTGCATTTCTATTTAGATTATGATAAACAAGGGAGATGTTTTCAACAATACTTATCATAGAGTAGGACTATATTCAGGATTTATTATAGGTAAATAATATTTGAAGCTGATTAATTTAAGAATTATTCTCTCCACAGATTTAATACACTTTGAAGGTTATTCGTTTTCTTTTAAGAAAAGAAAAAGACAGTACTAAAACATTTAAACTTACTTTAATAATCATCTTTTCCCTGAATCAACCTCCAACAGAAAGACTGGCTCCAGGATTTCCTAGAACTTATATTATCATGTCCTTATATTTTAGTTTCCTTTCTGTACATTTTTCTATCTATTCATTTTTTGTTCTTCTGTTCATTAATGTGGAACTCTATGACGCTCAGTGCAATGTGATGTTACCACCTTAACTATCAAATTAATTATTAATCATAAGCTTCTCAAACATACATCTTTTTAGTTCATGAAAATACTTACAATGGCATATGTATGATACTTGACTTATCACCGACATTGTTAAAAATAGAATTGTAACAATACCTTTGCCATACATATAGCCTTTCCATTAATTTTTATGGGAAAAAAGAAACTTTCCAACATTGCCCCCCCATCCTCTTTGCAAAAGAAGAAAAGTCCTCTGGCCTTCACTGTCACTAGGTGACTTATCCTCTCCTTAAACACAGCTAGTGATCAGAAAGCTTTACAAGGTCACCTATTCTATTGTTTAACAGTTTTACTTGCCTAGGGAAAAAAATCTAAATATTTCAATACCTATATCTCTGAAAAAATGCATCATTTGGCCTTTCCTGTGATCTCTGGAGCAAATAAAGCATGTCTGTTCCTATCACCCTTGTGCATTTTTAAAATGCTGCTGAAGGTGGAATTTGTTACAAGAGCACATATAAGTTTAATAAAACCTGAGGCAGAAACTTAGCTGGAAGTGACTCAATATACTAAGATGAAAAGTTACAAGAAAAAAGGAAAAGGGAATTGCTTCTTTCTATACACCATTTTCATTCTTTTCTGTGTTCTACTTGGACTCTTATGTTAGCATAGGGATAAGAATGAAAGCCTGCTGAGGTCTTAGAAACAATGAACCAATGAACTGTGGTTAATTCGACTACAGAGTGTTGAAGGAACTCTTGGACATAAGAATGGAGTAAGGCAAGGCATCTTTTTCCTTCTTTTCTCATCTTCCTTTTTATTGCTTGTCAGTACTCTACCTTCAACACAGGGATTAATGAATGCCAGGAATGCATTAAATTACTAAGCTATATTTCCATACAATTTTTAACTAAAAGCTTCTCTTTTCTCCCTCTCTCCCCTCTCTCTCCTCTCATCTCTCCTCTGTCTCCTCTCATCTCTCATCTCTCATCTCTCATCTCTCTCTCTCTCTCTCTCTCTCTCTCTCTCTCTCTCTCTCTCTCTCCTCTCATCTCTCATCTCTGTCTCTCTCTCCTCTCTCTCCTCTCTCTCTCTCTCTCTCTCTCTCTCTCTCTCTCTCTCTCTCTCTCTCTCTCTCTCTCCTCTCATCTCTCATCTCTGTCTCTCTCTCCTCTCTCTCCTCTCTCTCTCTCTCTCTCTCTCTCCTCTCTCCTCTCTCCTCTCTCCTCTCTCCTCTCTTCTCTCTCCTGTTTCCCTCTCTGCTTGTTTAGAGTATCATACAGATCACTTTGATTCTGTTCACCCCCCCTTCGACTATTCCCAAAGCTACCCATCATTGTATGTTCATTGTATATGTTCTTTTCTTTTGTGAACCCATTTAGACCAATTTGTCCTGCCAAAATATTCATGGGTATGTAACATTCCAGTGGAATGTAGTAGAGTATCCCAGTACCACACTCACAGAGAATACTAAGTTTCTCAGAACTAACAATGGTGGACTAGGGATGGGACTTGGTCCCCAAGTTCTATCTCCATGCAAGGTATTGGTTTGGCTTGGGCTTACCCAGGCCTTGGCCATGCTGTATCAGTTGCTGAGTTCATATGTGCAGCTGTGCTGCCATATCAAGAATGTATGATTTCCTTGAAGTAATGCAACACCACTCCCCTATAAAATTATATTTATGAATAACTTAAAATTTATTATTTAACAATTTATGTAGTCAAACAATGTATCTTAATAATATGTGATCACAATTTCTCCTTGCACTCCTCCAAGAGTCTACTTGAGTTGAAACTAAAGATGCTGAAAGTGAAGGAGCTTCAGGGCAAAGCTAATTATAGGTATATAGGCATGAGCTAGGTAGGAATAAGAAGGTAAAGAGGAGCAGCATCACCAAGTACATCCCCACACAAGTTAAAAACAAGGGAAAGTGCTCATAAAGTGACACATCTATTATAGTTCAACAGAGGAACTGTAAAGTGCAAAGGAGCATTGTAGAGAAATAGAAGAGGGCTACATTATCAGGGAAGGTGTACTGATATGTGATCCTATCAAGAAAGTGGCATTCTGAGAATGAGTCAGTAGAGACAAGCTGAATTCTCCATTCTCCTCCAATCTGCAATGTATTGCTCTCACATTCACATTTTGAAGCCACACATACAGAATGTGATCATATTTAGAGAGAGGAACACTTAGAGGTAAAACTGAAATTAATGGAGTCACAGCTGCTTGGACCTAATTCCTGAACACTATTATTCTGAGAAGAAGAGAAGACACCTCTGCCCTTTACCTTGAGTACAGACAGAAGGTTGTTTTCTCATGGCAGCTTTTGCAAACTCTCTATGTTGCACTTCTACTTAACTTGTTACATTTAGATTTTGTTACTTAACAAATATATATTTCTAACTCAGAATAATTTTAGGAAGTGGTAAATTGTATGATGGACTTAGAATTAGAAACACAACGAACTGGGAGAAAATGAGTCTACTCAGAAGACAACTGTGCACTGTAGTATCTTTACTTCAAAAGTCAGAGTTAAGCATTTTTAGTACAGTTGTTTTTTGTTGTGAGAGAGATTCATTTCTCTTCCACAAGTCAATCTACTAGATATAAATCTAAATCAGGGATTATTATCAAAATGATTTCAGGGTACATAGTTTCAAATTAATTATTTAATTAAAATTATGTCATAATTCCTTTATGTCACTTTTTATTAGATTGGACCTGTGTATTCAAAACAAAGTGAGATTAGGTGACCCACAATCCTAATGATGACACTTTAATTAGAAATTTATTCTAATGACTGGTAGATATTCTAAGCTACCCTTGCTACACAGAAAATATATCGTTTAAGGTGTGGCTGTAATTTTAAATTTTCCAGTTTCTCTTCAGAAACAATCACATTTTCTAGTACTTATTTCTCTTACATGCTGAAAATATTTTATTATTTTTATGGGGAATTCTTTCATTATATTTTGATCATAAAACTGCTCTTACAAGTTCTCCCAGGTCTATCCTCTATTCCACACTGAAGAAAACTTTTTTGTCAGAAGAAGAGGAGGTAGAGTAGGAAGAGGAAAAGGATGATGAGAAGGTAGAGGAGGAAAAAGAGAGAGAGAGACAGGAGAGAGAGAGAGAGAGAGAGAGAGAGAGAGAGAGAGAGAGAGAGAGAGAGAGAGAGAAAGAGAAGAAAAAACATGAGCTGTAAATTTGTTGCCTATATATTTTGTATATGTGGTAATTGACAAAACCATAGACTTATGTGATAGAGAAAGTTTCTCTATTCAGGTTCCCAATTCCAGATATATCAAGGTAACAGCTGAAGCAAACAATAAAAGTACTAAAGACTTATTTGTTCCAATTTTATAAAATGAAAGTGGATTAATAAGTCATATATTTTTATAAAAAATTACCATTTGCTCTTCAGCTTTATCTATTCACTATCTGTGGGATGTACTCACAAATCTGTGCATCAGAGTGCTTTGTTCAATCGGATTGCTACTTAGTGAATTTTTGTATGAAGGAGTTGTAATGTATCCACAACATTAATTTGATTCTACTGTGGTATTAATATAAAAATACTATTAATACCATTTACATATGTTGATAGGGCATACATTATATACTTCTATTTATAGCATACTTCTTTTTTAATATTTTTATTTTCTATATTCTTTGTTTACATTCCAAATGATTTCCCCTTTCCCGGATCCCCCCTCCCCATATGTCCCATAAACTTTCTTCTCTCCATCCCTTCTCCAATCACCTCCCTCCTTTTTCTCTGTACTTATATTCCCTTCCAATGCTAGAACAATCCTTTCCAGGATCAGGACCCTCTCCATACTAATTCATGGGAGTCATTTGTTATGCAATTTGTGACTTGGGTATTCAGGGCTTCAGGGCTAATTAATATCCACTTATCTGAGACTGGATTCCATGTGTATTCTTTTGTGATTGGGTTACCTCACTTAGGATGATATTTTCCAGATCAAACCATTGGCCTAAAAATTTTGTAAATTCATTGTTTCTAATTGCTGAGTAGTATTCCATTGTGTAAATGGAATACTACATTTTCTGTATCCATTCCTCCTTTGAGAGGCATCTGGATTCTTTCCAGCTTCGGCTATTATAAATAAGGCTGCTATGAACATAATGGAGCATGTGTCTTTATTGCATGCCGGGGAATCCTTTGGGTATATGCCGAGGAGAGGAATAGCAGGGTCCTCTGGAAGGCTCATGTCCAGTTTTCTGAGGAACCTCCATACTGATTTCCAAAGTGGTTGTACCATCTTACAGCCCCACCAGCAGTGGAGGAGTGTTCCTCTTTCTCCACATCCTCACCAACACCTGCTGTCTCCTGAGTGTTTGACCTTAGCCATTCTGACTGGTGTACGGTGAAATGTCAGGGTTGTTTTGATCTGCATTTCCCTAATGATTAATGATGTTGAGCACTTCTTAAGGTGCCTCTCGGCCATCCGAATTTCTTCAGGTGAAAATTCTTTGTTTAGATCTGTACCCCATTTTTAATAGGGTTATTTGGTTCCCTGGGGCCTAACTTCTTGTGTTCTTTGTAAATTGGATATTAGCCCTCTATTAGATGTGGGGTTGGTGAATATCCTTTCCCAATTTGATGGTTGCCTTTTTGTCCTTTTAACAGTGTCCTTTGCCTTACAGAAACTTTGTAATTTTATGAGGTCCCATTTGTCAATTCTTGATCTTAGAGCATAAGCTATTGGTGATCTGTTCAGGAACTTTTCCCTTGTGCTCATGTCCTCAAGGGTCTTCCCCAGTTTCTTTTCTATTAGTTTCAGTGTGTCTTGTTTTACATGGAGGTCCTTGATCCACTTGGAGTGAAGTTTAGTACATGGAGATAAGAATGGATCAATTCGCATTCTTCTGCATGCTGACCTCCAATTGATCCAACACCTTTTGTTGAAAAGGCTATCTTTTTTCCACTGGATGTTTTTGGCTCCTTTGTCGAAGATCAAGTGACCATAGGTGTGTGGATTCATTTCTGGATCTTCAATTCTATTCCAATGGTCCACTTGTCTGTCACTGCCAATACCATGCAGTTTTTAACACTATTGCTCTGTAGTATTGCTTGAAGTCAGGGATACTGATTCCCCCAGAATTTCTTTTGTTGTTGAGAATAGTTTTAGCTATCCTGGGTTTCTTGTTATTCCAGATGAATTTGAGAATTGCTTTTTCTAACTCTGTGAAGAACTGAGTTGGGATTTTGATGGGGATTGCATTGAATCTGTAGATCGCTTTTGGCAAGATGGCCATTTTAACTATATTAATCCTGCCAATCCACGAGCATGGCAGATTTTTCCATTTTCTGAGGACTTCTTCGATTTTCTTCTTCAGAGACCTGAAGTTCTTCTCATATAGATCTTTCACTTGTTTGGTTAGAGTCACACCAAGATACTTTATATTGTTTGTGGCTATTTTGAAGGGTTTCATTTCCCTAACTTCTTTCTCAGCCTGCTTATCCTTTGAGTATAGGAAGGCAACTGATTTGCTTGAGTTGATTTTATAACCAGCCACTTTGCTGAAGTTATCACCTATAGGAGTTCTCTGGTGGAGATTTTTGGTTCACTTAAGTAGACTATCATGTCATCTGCAAATAGTGATAATTTGATTTCTTCCTTTCCAAATTGTATCCCCTTGACCTCCTTATGTTGTCTAATTGCTCTAGCTAGAACTTCAAGTACTATATTGAAAAGATATGGAGAGGGCAGCCTTGTCTAGTCCCTGATTTTAGTGGGATTGCTTCAAGTTTCTCTCCATTTAGTTTGAGGTTGGCTACTGGTTTTCTGTATATTGCTTTAACGATGTTTAGGTATGGGCCTTGAATTCTTGTTCTTTCCAATACTTTTAGCATAAAAGGATGCTGGATTTTGTCAAATGCATTTTCTGCATCTAATGAGATGATCATATGGTTTTTTTCTTTGAGTTTGTTTATGTATTGGATAGCATTGATGGATTTCCTTATATTGAACCATCCCTGCATCCCTGGGATGAAGCCTACTTGATCATGGTGGATGATCGTTTTGATGTGTTCTTGGATTCGGTTGGCAAGAATATTATTAAGTATTTTTCCATCAATATTCATAAGAGAAATTTGCCTGAAGTTCTCTTTCTTTGTTGGATTTTTGTGTGGTTTTGGTATCAGCATAATTGTGGCTTCATAGAACAAGTTGGGTAGAGTTCCTTCTGTTTCTATTTTGTGGAATAGTTTGAAGAGTATTGGTGTTAGGTCTTCTATGAAGGTCTGATAGAACTCTGCACTGAAGCCATCTGGTCCCGTGCTTTTCTTTGGTTGGGAGACTTTCTATGACCCTTTTTATTTCTTCAGGTGTTATGGGACTGTTTAGTTGATCTATTTGGTCCTGATTTAGTTTTGGTGTCAGATATCTGTCTAGGAAACTGTCCATTTCCTCCAGATTCTCCAGTTGTGTTGAGTATAGGCTTTTGTAGTAGGACCTAATGATTTTTTGAATTTCCTCAGTTTCTGTTGTTATATCTCCCTTTTCATTTCTAAGTTTGTTAATCTGGATACTGTCTCTGTGCCCTTTGGTTAGTATGGCTAAGGGTTTATTTATCGTGTTGATTTTCTCGAAGAACCAGCTCCTGATTTTGTTGATTCTTTGTATGGTTCTCTTTATTTCTATTTGATTGATTTCAGCCCTGAGTTTGATGATTTCCTGCCTTCTACTCCGCCTGGGTGAAATAGCTTCTTTTTGTTCCAGGGCTTTCAGGTGTGTCATTAAGCTTGTCGTATATGCTCTCCCCATTTTCTTTTTGGAGGCACTCAGGGCTATGAGTTTTCCTCTTAGCACTGCTTTCATTGTGTCCCATAGATTTGGGTATGTTGTGTCTTCATTTTCATCGTGTTCTAAAAAGTCTTTAATTTCTTTCTTTATTTCTTCCTTAACCAAGGTATCATTGAGTAGAATATTGTTCAGTTTCCACGTATATGTGGGTTTTCTGTTGTTTCTGTTGCTATTGAAGACCACTTGTACTCCATAGTGATCTGATAGGAGGCATGGGATTAGTTCGATCTTCTTATATTTGTTGAGGTCTGTCTTGTGACCAATTATATGGTTGATTTTGGAGAAGGTACCATGAGGTGCTGAGAAAAAGGTATATTCTTTTGCTTTAGGATAGAATGTTCTATAAATATCTGTTAAATCTACTTGGTCCAAAGCTTCAATTAGTTTCATTGTGTCCCTGTTTAGTTTCTGTTTTCCTGATCGGTCCATTGAGGAAAGTGCAGTGTTGAAGTCACCCACAATTATTGTGTTACGTGCAATGTGTGCTTTGAGCTTTAATAAAGTTTCTTTTACGAATGAGGGTGCCCTTCCATTTGGAGCATAGATGTTCAGGATTGAGAGTTCTTCTTGTTGTATTTTTCCTTTGAACAGCAAGAAGTGTCCCTCTGAGTCTCTTTTGATGACTTTGGGTTGAAAGTCAATTTTATCTGATATTAAAATGGCTACTCCAGCTTGTTTCCTGAGACCATTTGCTTGTAAAATTGTCCTCCAGCCTTTTACTCTAAGGTAGTGTTTGTCTTTGACCCTGAGGTGTGTTTCCTGTAAGCAGCAAAATGTAGGGTTCTGTTTACGTATCCAGTCAGTTAGTCTATGTCTTTTTATTGGGGCATTGAGTCCATTGATGTTAAGAGATATTAAGGAATAGTGATTGTTACTTCCTGTCATTTTTGACGATATTTTTTAAATTTGATTGGTTAACTTCTTTTGGGTTTGATGAAAGGTTACTATCTTGCTTTTTCCAGGGTGAAGTTTCCCTCCTTGTATTGGTGTTTTCCTCCTATTATCCTTTGTAGGGCTCGGTTTGTGGATAGATATTGGGTAAACTTGGTTTTTGTTATGGAATATCTTAGTTTCTCCATCTATGGTGATTGAGAGTTTTGCTGGATATAGTAGTTTTGGCTGGCATTTGTGTTCTCTTAGAGTCTGCATGAGATCTGCCCAGGATCTTCTAGCCTTCATAGCCTCAGGTGAAAAGTCTGCTGTGATTCTGATAGGTCTTCCTTTATATGTTACTTGGCCTTTTTCTCTTACTGCCTTTAATATTCTTTCTTTGTTTAGTACATGTTGTGTTTTGATTATTATGTGACAGGAGGCATTTCAGATTTTTGTGCTTCCTCTTTCATGACCTCAGCCTGTTGACCAAAGTTCTCCTGTATTTCTTTAAGTGTTTTTTGGGTTTCCTCATTATTGGCTTTTGTATTCTCCTGACTTTCTTTCAATGATTTTTGTGTTTCCCTTGCAAGGGCTTCTATCTTTTGATCCATTTTCTCCTGAATTTCTTTAAGTATGTCCTTCATGTGTTCCTGTACCAGCATCATGACCAGTGATTTTAAATCCAAATCTTGTTTTACTGGTGTGATGGGGTATCTAGGACAGGCTGGTAAAGGAGAATTGGGTTCAGACGTTGCCATATTGCTTTGATTTCTGTTAGTGACAGTCCTGCATTTGCCTTTTGCCATCTAGTTCTCACTGGTGTTAGTTTGTCTTGTCAACGCTGAACTCACCAGTGCAAGCTGCCTCTTTCCAGGTGGCCCCTGGTGCACAGCTTACCTCCTGCACTGCCTGGAGACAGGGTGCTGTCGCCCAGGCTGTTCAGATCCCGAAGCAGACACCTGAAGGCTCCTGTTGGTGCCTTCTGGATTCACCAGAGCACACTGACTCCTCCCAGCCAGCCTCCTGGAAGCCTCTCTTGCCTCTTGCAGGACCTGGAGATGTGGCATTGCAGTCCAGGCTGATCTGGATCTGGAAGTGGAGAGATCTGAGGGCTCCTGCCAGAGCCCTCAGGACTGGAACCTAAGCTCCGTGCCACTGGAGCAAGCTGTGCACTCCCATTCTGCCTCCTGGTGCACACCAGGTCTCCTGCACTTCCTGGAGACCAAGTTCTGTGGCCCAGGCTGTTTAGATCCTGAAGCAGCCACCTGAAGGCTCCTGCTGGGGCCTGAAGGATTCACCAGAGCACACTGACTCCTCCCAGCTGGCCTCCCGAAGATCCTCTTGCCTCTTGCAGGACCGATAGCATACTTCTAAGCAGGATGCTGGGTCATTTCTGATACAAATAGTCAAGCAGGAAGTTCTTAAAATTAATAACAGTGTGTAATCTTATCAATAGTATGTAACTCTATTTTATATAAGGAAGATTTGATATTATCCGTATCTAAAATTTTGATAGCTCAAATATGTGTATTTAAATTTTCATTAAAATTTTGTTGTTTCGTGGTATGTGACCTTGTAATAGGCTATTAACCATTTAGATTTCTCTACTTTTTATATTTTGGTGAAATTGTTAAGTATTTCATTGATTTGAAAAATTTAGTTATTATCATCTACGTGACAGAATTTTATTTACTGGTGCACTGTGCTTTTAATTGTATTTTCATAAATGAAACTGACATGTAACTTTACATCTTCATAAAATCCTTCTCAGCTGTTAATAGAGCAGTTATGTAGTCTTGATGAAATAACTTGAGAACTTTTCACTTTTTTTCTATATTCTGTACTGTTTTATGTCTGAAGAAAGCATTTGCAAGTGAAGAAGTTTATAAAATGTGTTAAATATACATTAAAATTGCATAATGTGCTTATTACTATTTAGAATTCATAACTATGTCATTTTTCAAAATTGCATTAAATTTGCATTTTACTCCCTATGAACATTTTCTATTTGATTTCTATAAATCCATTTATACTATTATTATAAATAATGGTATAATATCTACTAATTCTTTCAACAAGCTTTTTTTGCTAATACTGAGATTTTTTTTTTAAAGACTATAATCCTACAACTTGGGAAAACAAGATAAGTGAGTGAGAGTTCTAACCCAGTTAGGGCTTTTTAAAATGAGAGGTCATTTTTTGACCAGATATAGTCACACAAGGACCAATATGCAAATAACAGAGAACTACAAAATTTAAATAAGGAAACCAACATGCTGGTCAACCAATAGGAAGTGAAATGTATACTTTTCAAAAGAAGAAATACAAATGCCTAATTACTATTTTTCAAAGTGTTCAACATTCTTTGTTATAGGAAAATACAAGTTTAAAGTACTTTAATATAACACTGCATCCTAGTCAGAATGATGATCAAGAAATAAGACGATAAATACTGGATATGGTTTGGGATGAGAGGGACCAATGTATTTTTCTTTATCCCTGTATAAAAGGAATTTATGAGTTTCCATTTGTGAGACTCAATTCTAAAATATCATTTATAAAAAGTAACTTAAAATAGAATTTAATAGCACACCAAAAAACTCATTTATATAATAAAGATATAAATTTGGATAAAAGTTTCAAAGATATCTACTCAAAATTTTCCCACCCATCCATATGAAAACTTTGCTATATCAAATGTAATGGAATTGATTATTGCAACTTAAGTTAAACAGACAAAATTAAACAAGCCATTAATGCCATTAAAGCAGTTAATGAAGTTCTTTATTCTATATGCTGTAGTTTTTAGCATACTGATAAAATAATTAGAATTTTCTTTAATTTCCATCCTAATTAAAGTCTATATTATGCTGGTTCTCTTGAAAAATAGGATGTCTAAAATGCAGAGTAGAAATTTATGATAATAAAATTCACATCTTTACATTAATGGCTTAAACTCTATTAAATATTATTTTTTCTGTAATAGTGAGGTTAGCATTACTGGGGTTGTTGATGATGACAGTGCTACATGTGTACAAAACATTAATTTATGCTAAAATAAAGATAGCGTGCTTGCCAGATTTTCATAAACTTGAGACCGGATCCAGTCATCCAGGAAGAGTGAACAGATTAAGGAA
The DNA here is from genome assembly GCF_947179515.1 of Apodemus sylvaticus. Lineage (NCBI taxonomy): Eukaryota > Metazoa > Chordata > Mammalia > Rodentia > Muridae > Apodemus > Apodemus sylvaticus. Next base: position 53,099,243 of record NC_067489.1, read on the forward strand.
CTCCCTCTATGAAACTGACAGATCTGTGAGGAATTTCCCTAACTTATGATTGATTTTGGAAGGGCTCGCCCACTATGCAGGGTATCATTCCTAAGCAGGTGATCTTGAGTAGTATAAGAAAACAGGCTAAACAAGCCATGGAGAGCAAGCCAGACATTCTTCCTGGTCTTTGCTGCAGTTCCTGCCTTCAGATACCTGGAGTTTCTAACCCTGACTTTCCTTCATGATGCACTGTAAGCTTGAATGTAGATGAATACAGTATTTCCAAGCTGCCTTGTATCACAGTGTTTAGCACAGCAATAAAAAGCAACTTAGGACAGAGATGTTCTAGAAAATGAAACTTTCCATCTCTGATAGGGGCTTTTCCTATAGGTATTCAAGCTATGCACTAAGCATTATTATCCTTTATACTAGTGTGCTATTTTGTATAGTTCACTCTAGCCTTCAGACTACACTAAAACAAATTGAAAGTAGAGTTGAGCGTTTTCCCCTAAAAGTTGTAGATATTAACGTTCTCTGTGAAATAATTTTTCACTTGGAAGTAAAATAAAAGATTTTTTTTATCCCAGAAAACTATTGTTGATGTCCATGATAAAAAGACTGAAGTATCAAGTTCTAAGGTGAGTTATGGAACATCAAGCTAAATAGAATTATCTTTTAATAGATGCGGAAGGTAACAGTATATGTGTGCATGTTAGTGTCAGAACCTGAGTGTTTAACACTTATAATCTACCTTGTTTTACTGCGTATTATAAGACATTTATTGAATGGGATTTTCAAGACAAGGGATGCTCTTTTAAGGAAAATTTACAAGATGAAAGTTTAAGTCATTCCATTGTATTTAATATGAAGAATAAAACTCTTGTCAGTGAAATCTGAAGTATGCTCTTGAAGTAAACCTAGTCCTGGGCAATTATGAATGAATCTGAATGCAAGGAAATAAGTTATTCTAAACAAAAAAACCATGTTCTTATATACTACCCCTCATCCCAAACTATAGACTTTTATTATAACACTACTGAATTCTGTCTATGAGTACTCTACAGTATTCAGCAATGAAGTATTGCCAGCTTAATGAAACCAAAACATGGGCATGAAGAAATGTTTGTTCAGATATAAGTCTACCTCCTTGTCACTGTAGGACTCTGAAATTTGCTTATTGTCTAAGGCTTCGCTCTCCCTTGTTAATAAAGAAATTTATATTCACTGTGCTAACACTTTGGTATATTTAAATTATTGTATCAAATCATGTGAACATCTGGTAGTTTTAATTCAACTGCATCTTATTAATGCCTGGTGAGACTATAATGAACATACGCCAGTTAGTTATTTTAAGTTTTGTTAAATTAATATCAATGGTTTGGGAATGCAAAATATGTAAAGGATATTTTTTCTCATTAAAAATGGCAATCCATCAGGACTGCAAAATTTTCATTCATGGAACTAAAATTGTCCTTGAGCATTTAGCTTTTTAAAACTTTGAGCAATTATCTAAAGCTAACGAGGGGAAAGCATCTTAAAAGACACCATTGCTGCCAGTTATAAGTACATGTATAATTATACTCATCTTAGACTCAGTATATGCTTAATTAAAATATAACTACATTGCTTCCCTTCCTTTTTCCCTCCAACCATAATGCAGAAAGGGTATATATGATAAATCCATAGCCAACATTATCTTAAAAGGAGAAAATCTCTCAGAAATTCCACTACAATTGAGAACAACACAGATATCAGCATGTCTGCTTTTTTTCCAACATGGTGACAAAAGCATTATGAAGAAGGGGAGGAAATGAAATGAATACATATCCAAAAATAAGAAGCCAAATTATGTGCAGATGATAGCATGCATAAGAGATCCCCAATAATTCCAGTAAAAAACTAGAAATAATTGACAATTTTAACAAAGTGGCAGTGTACAAGATCAAAAACTGCAAAAATCAGTAGCATTTTCATACTCCAGGACACAGCATGCTGAGAAAGGGATCATGAACACACTTTCATTCACAAAAGGCTCAAAAGCAATAAAATATCCTGGAATAAAGCTATCCAAATAAGAGGCAAACCTCTAAAATGAAACCTTTAGAATTCTAGAAAGAGGTAGAAAAAAATACTAGAAAATGGAAAGGAATTGACAGGTTAATGAACTGGTTGAATTAATATTCTAGAAATGGAAAACCTAAAAAAAGTAATTGCAGATCCAATATAATCTCAGTCAAAATATCCATGTTATTGACAGCAATTAAACAAATTCAAAAAAAAATCATATGAAACCAGGAAAGACTCCAGATAGCCAAAACAATTCCGAGGAAAAAGAATGATGCTGAATAAGATGTTATTCCAGAATTTTGTGGCAAATTCTAGATCTATAGTAATAAAAACAGTGTGCAACTGGCAAAGGAAAAAAGTACATGTAGTACAATGCAACAATGCAATAAAATCGTTATTTGACAAAGAGGCCCAAAATACTCTATTTCTAGGGAAGCTTTTCAAAATATGGTGTTGAGAAAACTGAATATCTGAAGACAGAGGAATGAAACTAGACCTGCATGTATATCTCTACATAAATATTAACTCCAGTGGAGCAAAGATCTCAATCTGAAACCTGATATACTAAAACTGCTTGAATAATCAGTTAGTACCCTGAAAAATAAAGATGTAGAGAACCTCTGAGTAGGATACTGATTGCCCAGGAATTAAAGGCAATAATGGACAAATGGGCTTCATAAAACAGGAAACATCTGTACAGCTAACAAAACAACCCATGTGTTAGAGTGGGGAGTCCTTCCCAGATACAATCAGCCTTGACTGAGGCAACATCTCCCTGGAGTTGCTGAGGAGGCTGGATAGGAGATGTTGTCCATTGGACTGCTACTGCAGTGGTATTTCACCAAGACTAGATTGAAGCAGGAAAGGTGTCAACACACTGGGCAGCTCCTGAGGGGGAGCTCCTGAGGAGGAGCTCCTGTTGAGGTGTGTAAGGAAATGGGAGACCATGAACAGCTCCTCTGACAGCTACTTGCTGAGAAGATGCTCCAGCTTCGGAGGAGATTTTGACAGGAGCTGTCATCTTTTGATGGCATCCTGTGAGGGCAGTAGGGTGGAGTGGCAAGGAGAAACTGGATGCCCTTTTGAAGAATTTTTCTTCTGCATTGCTGACCTCCAGTTGAACCAGTACCATTTGTTGAAAAGGGTATCTTTTTTCCACTGGATAGTTGTAGCTCCTTTGTTGAAGATCAAGTGACCATAGGTATGTGTGTTCATTTCTGGGTCTTCCATTCTATTCCACTGATCTACCTGACTGTCACTGTATCAATACCCTGCAGTTTTTAACACTATTGCTCAGTAGTACTTCTTGAGGTCAGTGATACTGATTCCCCAAGAAGTTCTTTTACTATTGAGAATAGTTTAGCTATCCTGGATTTTTTGTTATTCCAGATGAATTTGAGATTCACTCTTTCTAACTCTATGAAGAATTGAGTTGGGATTTTTTGATGGAAATTTTGTTGAATCTGTATATTGCTTTTGGCAAGATTGCCATTTTTACTATATTAATCCTGCCAATCCAAGAGCATGGAGAAGAATGCAAATTGATCCATTCTTATCTCCTTGTACTAAGCTCAAGTCCAAGTGGATCAAGGACCTCCACATAAAACCTGACACAATGAAATGAATACAAAAGAAACTGGGAAGTGCCTTGAGCACATGGGCATGGGGATGGGGGGTATTTCCTGAGCAAAACAACAGTAGCTTAAGCTCTATGATCAAGAATTGACAAATGGGACCTCATAAAATTACTAAGTTTCTGTAAGGCAAAGGACACTGTCAAAAGGACAAAATGGCAACCAACAAATTAGGTAAAGATCTTTATCAACCCTATATCTGACAGAGGCCTAATATCCAAGATATACAAAGAACTCAAGAAGATAGACTCCAGAGAGCCAAATAACCCTATTAAAAAATGGGGCACAAAGCTAAACAAAGAATTTTCACCTGAGGAATATCGAATGGATGAGAAGCACCAAAAGAAATGTTCAACATCCTTAAACATCAGGGAAATGCAAATCTAAACAAGCCTGAGATTTCACCTCATACCAGTCAGAATGACTAAGATCAAAAACTCAGGACAAAACAGGTGCTGGTGAGGATGTGGAGAAAGAGGAACACTCCTCCACTGCTGAGAGGGTTGCAAGCTGTTACAAGCATTCTGGAAATCAGTCTGGTGGTTCCTCAGAAAACTGGGCAAGATACTACTAGAGGACCCTGCTATACCACTCCTGAGCATATACCCAGAAGATTCCCCAGCATGCAATAAGGACACATGCTCCACTATGTTCATGGCAGCCCTATTTATAATAGCCAGAAGCTGGGAGGAACCCAGATATCCCTCAATGGAGGAATGGATACAGAAAATGTGGTATATTTACACTATGGAATACTACTCAGCTATTAAAAACAATGAATTCATGAAATTATTAGGCAATTGGGTGGAACTGGAGAATGTCCTCCTGAGTGAGGTGACCCAGTCATGAAAGAACACACATGGTATGCACTCACTGATAAGCAGATATTAACCCAGAAGCTCAGAATACCCCAGAAACAATTCACATATCAAATGATGCCCAAGAAGAAGGAAGGAGAGGCCCCTGGTCCAGGAAAGGCTCAGTACAGCAGTATAGGGGAATACCAGGACAAGGAAACAGGACGGGGGTGATTGGGAAACAGGGGAAGGGAAGAGGGCTTATGGAATCTTTGAGGGGAAATCCAGGAAAGGGGATATCTTTTGAAATATAAATAAAGAAGAATTTTTCAGAGTGCTGCTTAGGTAGCACATCCATAGTGAACAAAGAATCCAAAGCCATAGTCAAAGAAACAATGACCCAAATAAAAAATCGGCTAGGGAATATAAACTAAAAGTATCATTACTATAAACTAAGTGACTAAGAATACCTTAAAAGTTGTTCTTTGTTTCTTTGTTTCTTTCTTTCTTTGTTTGTTTGTTTCTTTCTTTTTTTAACAACTAGGGAATATCTAGAAAATGGATACAATCTATGTGTCCTTCAACAATGGAATGGAGCATCACAATGTAGTGTATTTCTGCAATAGAATGCTACTCAGCTGCACAAAATAAAGAAGTTATGAAAATTTCAGGAAAATCAATAGAATTGAAAAAGATCAAAGTAGTTGAGTAAGGTGACCCAGACACAGAAAGACAAATGCTGGATACTTTTTTCAATTCTGGTTCCTAATTTCATTTCCTTGGATGCGAATATATAGCTTGGAAAAGCTATAGAAACTCAGAACCATAAAGGCACCACAGAAAAGGATCTTGAGAGGTGAGTAGCTGAGTATGGGTGATGTGAAGCAGAAAATTGGAAAATTAAATTATTCCACTTCGGATAAAATGTTCCATTCTAGAGCCATAGAGCACCTAACAAAAATATCTGTATCCTGCATAAGAAGCCTCTATTTAGATAGGTAGGCAGGTAGTCCAAGCAAATCCCAAAACAGTATAGTCAACTGCTGCTGCACTTGTTTATGACTCAGAAGTTGAAGGTAAATCTAAAGAACTTGTACACTTAGGACTCAGGATTCAGGTGAATGGAATTGGATCTAACCACTTTCCTATGTTCCAATTCTCATGATACCAAATATTATTAATGAGAGCTGCAAGGCGAAAGAAGCAGTCCATAATCCTATTCATTTGTGATGCTATGAATCTAACCAAAACCCATTGTGGCAAGATATTCCTTATGGTGCAAAAGTGATACTCATATCTTTACAGTAACAAACATCTGTCTAATTGACTTAGGGCCTATTAAACAGTAGAGAAATCATTCTTGGTATTATAAACTTCCCAGGGCAAGTGACATCAGATTTCTTAGAAGAGTATATCCTCCACCTTAAAATATTTTTAAGACAATAAATCTGAAACTCATTCTTTTAGCTGGGATAACAATAAACAAGTCCCCAAGACTTTTCTGTTTCTAACCCCAGAGCTGCAATACGTTTCAGCCTCCAAAACTTCCTTGTTTACATAGGTGCTTACAATCTGTATTTAGGTCTTCATGTTTTTGTAGCAAGCATGTTGACCTTTGAATCATACTATCAGCCTCCAGTACAGATACTTTTAAATGCTCACACATGTTTTCCAACGATAGCCATGTAACTGTATGACAGAAAATTACAAAACAAAACGATATCACAAAACAGAATAAGCTAATTTTCAAAGTATCATTTTATAAAACTTTCTTCTAATTCTTCAACTTTAAAACTCTCAAGACCATGGATAAAGATCCTAATTAATTATCACTAAGTTTGGGAAAGAAAATATTAATATGCATTGTGATGTGTTTGCAAGGAATTCTTTATACTTTTCTGGACTTTGAATTTCTAACATCACAGACTTACAGTTTTTTTACTGCTTATGATATCAATGGCAGACTATTTTTCTTGCTTAATCAGTTGTTTTATGTCATACTTTTTTATTAATCATTCCATTCATTTACATCTCAAATGATATCCCACTTCCTGGTTACACCTCCATGAATCCACATCCCACATCTGCCTTCTCCCTCGTGTTTATCTGTATGAGAGTGTTCCACTACCCACCAATACTCTCCTGCCCCACCATTCCAGCATCCAGCATATATATACATATACATACATAGTCATGGATCTATGATTGGTGGTCTAGATACCGGGAGAACTGTGTGGCCATGCCAGCCTATGTTGTTCTTCCAATGGGGTGGCAATCCCCCTCTGCTCCTCCAGTCCTTCTCACAGCTATAGCATTGAATTATGTCTCATTCTGAAAACCTAACCTTTTAGAAATAGAAAAAAAAAGGTTTTATCCTCAACTCTAAATATTCTATACAAGTAATCACAATAAGATAGTCACATGTATATCTTATTGTGCTCTCCAGTCCTTCTGACAGCTATAGCATTGAATTATGTCTCATTCTGAAAACCTAACCTTTCAGAAATAGAAAAAAAAAGGTTTTATCCTCAACTCTAAATATTCTGTACAAGTAATCACACTAAGATATTCACATGTAATTGTCCAAGTTTGTGCTTGGATAAACAGGAACTGAAATGGAACTTAATTATTTTACAGGTCCCAAGTTGAAGATAAGTTGAAGGTAAGAGATGTTCATAGACTCTTCTTTGGGACCAAGGTGTGACAATATTTCCTTGACCACAGTTTGCCAACTCAGGCATTAAGCTCACTGAACTAAACTGAAGAAAATGTACAGACAGAACAATTTCAGTTGATATATGTGTGATCTAACTATCCGTGCACCTATCACAATTATATTAAAAGAAGAAACATGGGATTAAGGCCTCAAAGTTGAGATAATATACACTAAGAGATTCTATCATCTGGAATTTTCTAAACAGAATTGGTAAGAAGTAAAATTCATCATAGGGTTTTATTATACTATTCTGTTTACCAGCACAAAATACCAGATCACTAAGAGAATTTGTATAAAGCATCCCTTCATAGGCAAACACAATTGTTGATGTCCCCAAAGTTCAAATCATAATCACATGCTACTGCAAATAGCAATCATTCTCAAATGTGTAGCAATCACACAGATAGTTTAACTGGCATAACATTTGTATTTATTAAAATATAGAACTGGCTTATGGAAGCTGGAAAGATAGCACAATATGTACTAATCAGGACCCCCAGAGCTCCGCCAACCAAAGAGTACACATAGAGGGTCCCATGGCCCCACCTGGATATGTAGCAGAGGATGGCCTTTTCAGACACCAATGAGAGGAGAGACCATTGGTCTTGTGAAAGCTCAATGTCCCAGTGTAAGGTAATGCCATGTCAGGAAAGTGTGTGTGGGTGCCTGGTAAGCAGGGGGAGGGGGGATGGAATAGGTGTTTTTCAGAGTGGTAACTAGGAAAGGGGATAACATTTGAAATGCAAATAAAGCAAATATCTAATAAAAAAGAAAAAAGAAATTAAAAAAATAAAAAACCAATGAATTCATGAAATTCTTAGGTAAATTGATGGAGCTAGAAATATTATCCTGAATGAGGTAACCCAATCACAAATGAACACACATGTTTGTACTCACTAATAGTGGATATTAGCCCAGAAGCTCAGAATAGCCAAGATACAATTCACAGACCACATGAAGCTCAAGAAGAAAGAAGAACAAAGTGTCTATACTTTGGTAATTCTTAGATGGGGGAACATGTGGTAAGAGATACAGAGACAAAGTCTAGTGCAGAGACTGAAGGAAAGGCCATCCAGAGACTGACCCACCTGGGGATCCATCCCATATACAGTTACTAAACCCAGACACTATTGTGGATGCCAACAAGTGCTTACTGACAGGTGCCTGATATAACTGTCTCCTGAGAGATTCTGCCAGTTCCTGACACATACAGAGGTGAATGATTTACAGGCAATCATTGGACTGAACACAGGGTCCCCAATGGAGGGGCTAGAGAAAGGACTGAAGGATCTGAAAGGGTTTGCACCCCCATAGGATGAACAATATGAACCAGCCAGTTCTCCTAGAGGTCCCAGGGACTAAACCACCAACCAAAGAGTACACATGGAGGGACTCATGGCTCCAACTGCATATGTAGCAGAGGATGGCCTTGTTGGACATCAACAGAAGGAGATGCCCTTGATCCTGTGAAGGCTTGATGATGCCCCAGTGTAGGGGAATGCCAGGACAAGGAAGTAGGAGTAGGTGTGTTGGTAAGTAGGTGTAAGGGTGTGGTATATAACATTTTCAGAGGGGAAAAAAGGAAAGGGGATAACATCTGAAATATAAATAATGAAAATATCTAATAAAAATATTTTACTTTTTTATATAACAAATGTGAGATCAAAATAAAAGATGTAGTGTGCTTTCTAATTTTTACATAAACGATTTTTAAAATCCTTTCCCATACAATATATTTTGATCATATTATTTCCTATCCACCACAGCCCATCAAATTCTTATGACCCACTTAATTTGTGTTCTCTCTTTCTCATCCTCCCTCTCTTCTTCCTCCCTCCTTTTCTCTTTCAATACACATCAAATAAAAACAAAAGGATAAAAAGCACCAAACTAAAAGAACAATGTTTAAGTACACAAAAATTACAATCTGTTCTGTGATATGCAGCTACTTCTGAATATGAGACCCTCCCTGGAGTGTGGTTGATCTTCTCAGTGTCACTATAAGAGAGAAAACTAATGTTAACTCTGTAGGTATGAATTGCAAATATATTCTTCCTTAGTTAGAGGTGGGACTTTGTACCTTCTCTCCCTCTTCTGTGCTTAAACTTTGGGTGGCTTGAATTATGTAGAATTTGTACAGAATGTCACAGTCTCTGTGAGGTCACTTGTGAATACACCTGCTGTGTCAGGAAGATGCTGTTTCTCTGGAGTCATGTACATCTCTATCTCTTAAAACATTTCTCTCTCCATTTACTGCCTAGGTTCTTTAGCCTTGAGCTGGGATTAAATAAATTTAGACCTGAGAATTCAAAAGTCTCTGACTCTCTACACATTGTGCAAATGTGGGTCTTTGTTAATTTCTGTCTTAATGGAAGAAGAAATGTATCTGGTAAGAGTTGAACATTAGGTATTGATCTACGGGTTTAGCAATATGCCATTACTCTAATTTTAGAAGAACTGATTTGTCTTGTAATTTCCCTGTCTGGAAAGAATGAATATATTCTAAAGAATTACTATGTTTCTACCTATTTTTGGATACTATAGGATTGAAAGAATGGACACAACACACACACACACACACACACACACACAGACAGACACACACACATACACATAAACACACACACACAAGACCCAAATTCAGTTTCAAGCACCTACTATGAGTAGCTCCAGAACTAACTGATGTCCTCTTCTGTCTTCTTTAGGCATCCACAAAGGTGTAGCACATACTCACACAAATACTTACATATATACATGAACTTTTGAAGAAGTCAAAAATAATCTTAAAACTGGCTTTCAGAATGTAGCTCAAACTAGCTTTAAGCTAACTATATAGTCTATGCTATTCTGAAAATATTTCTCCACTTTCCCAAGTACAGATTTACACGTATCTGTTAACAAATCCAATGAGTATGACCTTGAATGATATTTTTTAAGTGCTTGCTTGTATTTTGTGTACGAAATACATATAAACATTATCTTCAATATAGATGAGCACTTTTTATTCCAAGCTTAAAATATATGTTTAAAAATAGGCCTTGACATAAATTATGACCTCTATATTTTTCCACTGGACCATACTGACAACACCTACATCAGGTCTAGGCTACAGAAATGAAGTTCTTCAGCTGCTGAAGTGACAACTTAGAGAGATGAAAGTGAGGCATCATTAAACCATTCCATTTAACTATCACTTCAGTTCAGCAGAAATATGTGAAAAAGACCAGATAAACACAATGCTTAGGGACAAAAAGTAGTCAATCATTTGCATTGTATAGAAAGATTTTCAATGAAACCATAAGAAGTTAGTGCATTATATTGTTGAGAGATATTTTTCAAAAAACTTCAGTTATTGAACTAGTATAAATCTTAATTTTTCCTTTCCCTGCAACACATACAATAAATATAATTTATTACATGTTTGCCGCGGTGGCCCAGTGATGTCTGTAAAAATGATATTTTACAGACAGAGGCGGAAAAGAAATGCCTCCTGGGAGTAACGGAACTCTCTGGAAGCTGTGGAAGCTGATAATCTCACCTGGCAATTTACTATACTCTCTTACTTTCTGGCTATTTAAGATGGGCCCTTATTCTCAAGTAGCAGTTTGCCCTGACTTCCTCCTTTTCTCTCTTCACCGTGATTCCTAAGGCCTGGCTGATAATCCGGTCTTTGAAGTCAACTCACTGACCCTCCAAACCCCCTTTTCAGAATTGCAATGCCTTGCTTCATAGTTGTACATAATTACTACCTTCCAACCACATGCAGGTTTTTATGGCTGTGCATATGTGTATGAGGATGGCTCTGGCACTCTGGTACTGAAAACATTGATTTAGTCAGGAAGTTTTGGTTTACAAGGTAAATGGCTAAATGTTAGATAAGGATTTCTCACAAGAACTTGTTAAGACCCAGGTGGTATAAAAAACTTTAAACTCTTTGAAGGTTTGCTATAAACTATGAGTGACTCTGTATTCTAATCAGGAAGTTTGATGGCATCTGTAAATTGATCTTCTGTATCTGTTACTTGAGAAATTTTGTACTTGATTGATTTTGCATTTCCTTGTACCAAATGGCTCTGATAATTATGCCTGCCTCACTGGCTACATCTTTTGATATGGTAATACCAACTCTTCCTGTATAAAAATCCTTGCTTTAGAGCTCCAAAATACATTCAGTTCAAACTGCCTCTGTGTGTGTGTGGTTTGTTCTGTCTGTCATCTCAGCCGGACCTGTGCCTTCCTGGACCAGAGGACCCTGGTTATCCCACAGCAGACCCACGGCCTGTAACACATGTTAGTGTGCTTTTTATTCAACCTATTAATATCAAAGGTTTTCTTGCTTGCTTAAACTCACAGCTAGCTTTCTTATAAAACCTTTATTTCATGATTCAGAAAGAATCGAAATCAATAGTTCATAAATAACTTGTTGGGACTAATAAGACAATGATATTTATTTATTATTTATTAATTTATAAAGACTTAGTGTTTTCATATAATAATTTTCTCAGAGTATAGATGGAATTCAGATTTTCAGGCTAGGCAAGTATTTAAATCCATGGGAACGACCTGGTAAATTTCCACTGTAGAAGGAACAACTTGAACTGACTGTTCTCTAGGAGACAGAATAACATCTCTAAATCCTTTAAGGCAAAATAGAACTTCTTAATTATCTTTTACATATTTAAATGTCAAGTAGATGTGCATATAGCTGTTCATGTACTCTTTTTTGCAAGTATTAGATTGAAATTATAATTAAATGGCATGTGTTGCTATTTTTATTTTTCCTTGTCATTGATCACAGTCATTAATGGACAATATGGATAAATAGATTAAAATTTCCAGCCAAATTTACCAATGGCTCTTTAAATTATATGTGTATAATTTTATCACCAATGAGTGATATTTTATCATGTTCTATAAATTATATCTTTTATTGATTTTTGGGCATATGTGTTTAAGTATATATGAAGGTTGGCTAAATCAAGGCTTTTAGCAAGGTTAACTATACATACAGGTTAATGAGCCTATGCAGATATATGTGTATACACACACACACACACACACACACACACACACACACACATTCCATAGCTTTTGTTCAGTCCTATACTTTGGCATTGTTCTTGCTTTAAACACCAAAATCTCATGGGCATATTTAAAATTATTTTTAACAAATCTATTATTGGTATTTTTGTAGATATATTAATTACTTCAGTCCTGACCAACATATAGAATATTTTATCATGATATTGTTACTTATCAATGCTAAATCATATATAGATTATATTGGTAAAATTTCTACTTCTCTGATAAATGCCATGACTAGGACAACTTACAAATGTACAGGTTTAATAAGCTTATGATTCCAGGGGGTTAAAATTACATCCCTGTGAAGAAGGCTGGCAGCCAGAACAGGAAGTGGAGTTCTCACATTTTCAACCAAAAACTCAAGCAATGAGAGTGGACTGAAACTTGCTCAAGGCTTTTAATCTCACAGCCCATATTCAATTCAGTGATGCACCACCTCCATTAATGTCACTCCTCTTAGACTTTGCTAATAGCATCACCAACTGGAGACTAAGTGTTCCAATATCTGAGCTTCTGGAAGAAATTCTCTTTCAAGCCACTACATATATAATCAATTAAAACTAACAGCTTTTATTTTGGTGAGAGAGATTTCTCAACTAGCACATATCTCAGAATAAGAGGAGGTTCGAGTGAAATTATTGATAATCTTTATATATTATTTTTATCAAAAACATATGTTTAGTGGCTAGTATATATGAAGAAATCCTATTGTCAGATTTGCAAGTGGAAAGTGAAATAATAAAGAGGTCATTCAGATTAGGACTTTCTAAATTATACTTTTTTCAAATGCAGCCTAATAGGAAACAATATACTGAGAAAAGATATAGCCCCTTCTTTGTGATACCCTAAGCTCTGGCTTCTGAAACAATAGAGTGTGACAAGGTACCCTACAAGCCAGATATGTGACACATGGGACTTATATATCACTGGGTGATACAGACTAATGAGCCTATGTATATATGTGGACACACACACACACACACACACACACACAGAGAGAGAGACAGAGACAGAGAGAGAGAGAGAGAGAGAGAGAGAGAGAGAGAGAGAGAGAGATGAGACATATTCCCTAATTTTTATTCAGTTCTATACTTTGGAATGTTTTTATGGGAAATATGGGAAGTGACTAAAAGGACTCATTGTTGCTAATACTGTAAGTAAATTCATTTCCTCTATATTTTAAGCTATTTTTCTTGTTTCTGAGATGTAAGATTCAGAAACAGAATGACAGTGCTTTTACTGTTTTAATCTATCCTCACAATTCTTGCATGTGATGACTTTATGTTTCTATAACGTGGAATAATCTGCATACTCTGGAATTAAGACTTTAAATATTTTAAAATTGTGCATTAGGAAAGGTCAGAGAGTGTCGAAGCTGGGAGATTATAATGTAAAATCGCATTTACTTTTTAAAAAATTGTCTTTCAAGAAAATTAAACCCTTAGAATTAGGATGTATTTTGAGATCAGCATCCTGCTATATCTATAAGACATAAAGCAGAATAATTAGTCTCCATTTTAAAGTAAAGTTTGCAATTTCTATAAAAATATTATGGAGATTCATATATTGAATGTGTAAATTGCTTTTGGTAGTCTGTTCATTTCCATGATATTAATTCTACACATCTATGAGCATTGGATATATTTCCATTGTCTAGTGTCTTTTTATTTTGTCTTCAGAAATTTTAATTTTTTATTTTAGAGGTATTTCCCTCTTGGGTTTGGTATATTCATAAATATTTATTTATTTCCATTGAGACTAATATGGACACCTATAACAGAAACATAGTAAGAGTAAGAGGATCAGGATATCTGCTTCAAGATAGTATCTTCTAGATACAAGCAACAGGGAATCTATATCCATGAAATATAACAATATGGTTGTTTCAACAAGACCTGCACAATGATAGTACTAATTGATATATCAGCATATACATTAAATTTCACAGGGCCCCATCCCTAAATGAATAGCTACAGGCAATCTATGGTTTCTAAGACAATCAGAATAAGCTTGCTCCCAGAATATAGCTCTCAAAGCATTCTCTAATAAGTGACAAATCCTAGCCACAAATACATATGAGTAACATTAAATTGAATCAGTATAACACATATACATTGCATGACTCTACTCCTGGAGAGATTTGAAAAAACATCTATCTCAGATAGGAAGCTGAGAACAGATGAAAATAAAGATACTACCTTTCTCTCTCTACCTTGTTAAACCAATGAGTTTTATTAGTTTTATGGAAATAAGGCAGATGACTTGCTATTATGAGCAGGCATAGCTCTCTCCAACATGACAGCTTATGAAAACCCAGTAGTTACTATACAATCTCTATATAGCTCAATATGTTGAAGAGTGTTCTTTCTAGGTAGCTTAGTTGTGAAGTTGTGAGCATTTTCTTTTTTTTTTCTTTTTTTTTTTAAATATTTTTATTTTCTATATTCTTTGTTTACATTCCAAATGATTTCCCCTTTCCCAGACCCCCCCTCCCCATATGTCCCATAAACCTTCTTCTCTCCATCCATTCTCCAATCACCTCCCTCCTTTTTCTCTGTCCTTATATTCCCCTCCAATGCTAGATCAATCCTTTCCAGGATCAAGACCCTCTCCATACTTCTTCATGGGAGTCATTTGTTATGCGATGTGTGCCTTGGGTATTCAGAGTTTCTGGGCTGATTAATATCCACTTATCAGAGATTGCATGACATGTGTATCCTTTTGTGATTGGGTTACCTCACTTAGGATGATATTTTCCAGATCAAATCATTTGCCTAAAAATTTTGTAAATTCATTGTTTCTAATTGCTGAGTAGTATTCCATTGTGTAAATATACCACATATTCTGTATCCATTCCTCCTTTGAGGGACATCTGGGTTCTTTCCAGCTTCTGGCTATTATAAATAAGGCGGTTATGAACATAATGGAGCATGTGTCTTTATTGCATGCCAGGGAATCCTTTGGGTATATGCCCAGGAGAGGTATAGTAGGGTCCTCCAGAAGTGTCATGTCCAGTTTTCTGAGGAACCGCCAGACTAATTTCTAAAGTGGTTGTACCATCTTACAGCCCCACCAGCAGTGGAGGAGTGTTCCTCTTTCTCTACATCTTCGCCAACACCTGCTGTCTCCTGAGTTTTTGACCTTAGCCATTCTGACTGGTGTGAGGTGAAATCTCAGGGTTGTTTTGATTTGCATTTCCCTAATGACTAATGATGTTGAGCACTTCTTAAGGTGCTTCTCGGCCATCTGAATTTCTTCAGGTGAAAATTCTTTGTTTAGATCTGTACCCCATTTTTAATAGGGTTATTTGGTTCCCTGGGGTCTAACTTCTTGAGTTTTTTGTATATATTGGATATTAGCCCTCTATTAGATGTAAGGTTGGTGAATATCCTTTCCCAATTTGATGGTTTCCATTTTGTCCTTTTAATAGTGTCCTTTGCCTTACAGAAACTTTGTAATTTCATGAGGTCCCATTTGTCAATTCTTGATCTTAGAGCATAAGCTATTGGTGATCTGTTCAGGAACTTTTCCCCTGTGCCCATGTCCTCAAGGATCTTCCCAAGTTACTTTTCTATTAGTTTCAGTGTGTCTGGTTTTACATGGAGGTCCTTGATCCACTTGGAGTGAAGTTTAGTACATAAGCAATCTACAGATTCAACGCAATCCCCATCAAAATCCCAACTCAGTTCTTCACAGAGTTAGAAAAAGCAATTCTCAAATTCATCTGTAATAACAAAAAACCCAGGATAGCTAAAACTATTCTCAACAACAAAAGAAATTCTGGGGGAATCAGTATCCCTGACTTCAAGCAATACTACAGAGCAATAGTTTTAAAAACTGCATGGTATTGGCACAGTGACAGACAAGTGGACCAATGGAATAGAACTGAAGATCCAGAAATGAATCCTCACACCTATGGTCACTTGATCTTCGACAAATGAGCCAAAAACATCCAGTGGAAAAAAGATAGCCTTTTTCAACAAATGGTGCTGGTTCAATTGGAGGTCAGCATGCAGAAGAATGCGAATTGTGAGCATTTTCTAAGCATATTGACTAAGTTTTGCTTCTTTCAGGCAGCTCATCTTGTCTTGGAGTCTCTACGGCACCTCAACTTTTCTAAGAATGTCCGTCAGTGGTTCCTACTTATTACATATGCTTGGAAAAGTAGGGACATAGTGACTATTGTCAGTTTCAGTAATTTCTTGATGTCATTGAAATGTGTGCTTCCTGAACATAAAATACTTACCTAAAGGATGAAATGTTTAACAGCCTCCTTAACATCGTGTGATTTAAATAAGCTCTCTACAATATGTAATGAATTAATCTTGGAGCAGACTGCTACAAAACACACACACACACACACACACACACACACATATGCAAGCATATTTATGTGGAATTGTGTATATATGTATAGGGAAGACCTGGGAGGAGTTGGCAAAAGAAGAAGAAGGAGTGAAAATAACTTAAAAATAATATTCATATATGAACTCTTAAAAAATAAAACATAAATAAAAGAGAAAATTGTTTTAACTTCAAAACTTTCTAAACTATTTTAAAGCATAAAACATTTTAAAATACATCATTATGTAATATATAACATTTCATGTCTATATGTAATCATACAGAAACCTGATACATACAAAACAGCATAAATATAAAATATTGTTATTATATGGCACCTGCCCACATTATTTTTCATAACTACAAAGGTAATATTTTTATAGTAAATAGCAGTTAATGAAAAAGATGAAATAATCCGTGAGTCTTGTGTGGGAAAAATAATTCTGCCTGCTGTGAGCTTACTGCTACCCTTCACTCTTAGTTGTAGCAATATTGTCTACCTTATGGCATTAGACTTTTTCTGTCTGCTTTGGTTGTTGAACATGATGAGCATATGTAAACTTTTCCGTTCTATTCTATTGCAGCTCCTGAACTTATCCTTAAAATTTCTTCAATGTTTAAATGAGTATAATGAGATTTTTTTTGTTTATGATCTTGGTGTCACATTGAATTCCTTGCTTTATCTTCTATCCTGTATTTCTATAGCTGAGAATATTTCTTTCTTTTTATTTTTTATTTTTTTATTCGATATATTTTTTATTTACATTTCAAATGATTTCTCCTTTTCTATCCCCCCCACTCCCCGAAAGTCCCATAAGCCCCCTTCTCTACCCCTGTCCTCCCACCCACCCCTTCCCACTTCCCCGTTCTGGTTTTGCCCTATACTGCTTCACTGAGTCTTTCCAGAACAAGGGGCCACTCCTCCTTTCTTCTTGTACTTCATTTGATGTATGGATTATGTTTGGGGTATTCCAGTTTTCTAGGTTAATATCCACTTATTAGTGAGTGCATACCATGATTCATCTTTTGAGTCTGGGTTACCTCACTTAGTATGATGTTTTCTAGCTCCATCCATTTGCCTAAGAATTTCATGAATTCATTGTTTGTAATGGCTGAATAGTACTCCATTGTGTAGATATATCACATTTTTTGCATCCACTCTTCTGTTGAGGGATACCTGGGTTCTTTCCAGCATCTGGCAATTATAAATAGGGCTGCTATGAACATAGTAGAGCATGTATCCTTATTATATGGTGGGGAATCCTCTGGGTATATGCCCAGGAGTGGTATAGCAGGATCTTCTGGAAGTGAGGTGCCCAGTTTTCTGAGGAACCACCAGACTGATTTCCAGAGTGGTTGTACCAATTTGCAACCCCACCAGCAGGGGAGGAGTGTTCCTTTTTCTCCACACCCTCTCCAACACCTGCTGTCTCCTGAATTTTTAATCTTAGCCATTCTGACTGGTGTAAGATGAAATCTCAGGGTTGTTTTGATTTGCATTTCCCTAATGACTAATGAAGTTGAGCATTTTTTAAGATGCTTCTCCACCATCCGGAAGTTCTTCAGGTGAGAATTCTTTGTTTAACTCTGTACCCCATTTTTTAATAGGGTTGTTTGGTTTTCTGGATTCTAACTTCTTGAGTTCTTTATATATTTTGGATATTAGCCCTCTATCTGATGTAGGATTGGTGAAGATCTTTTCCCAATTTGTTGGTTGCCGATTTGTCCTTTTGATGGTGTCCTTTCCCATACAGAAACTTTGTAATTTTATGAGGTCCCATTTGTCAATTCTTGATCTTAGAGCATACGCTATTGGTGTTCTGTTCAGAAATTTTCTCCCTGTACCGATGTCCTCAAGGGTCTTCCCCAGTTTCTTTTCTATTAGCTTCAGAGTGTCTGGCTTTATGTGGAGGTCTTTGATCCATTTGGATTTGAGCTTAGTACAAGGAGACAAGGATGGATCAATTCGCATTCTTCTGCATGCTGACCTCCAGTTGAACCAGCACCATTTGTTGAAAAGGCTATCTTTTTTCCATTGTATGGTTTCAGCCCCATTGTTGAGGACGCCCCTTTCTCTTTCTTTGTTGGATCTTTGTGTGGTTTTGGTATCAGCGTAATTGTGGCTTCGTAGAAGGAATTGGGTAATGTTCCTTCTGTTTCTATTTTGTGGAATAGTTTGAAGAGTATTGGTGTTAAGTCTTCTTTGAAGGTCTGATAGAAATCTGCACTGAAACCATCTGGTCCTGTGCTTTTTTTGGTTGGAAGACTTTCTATGACTCCTTCTATTTCTTTAGGCATTATGGTACTGTTTAGATGATCTATTTGGTCCTGATTTAATTTTGGTATTTGGTATCTGTCAAGGAAATTATCCATTTCCTCCAGATTCTCCAGTTGTGTTGAGTACAGTTTCTTGTAGTAGGATCTGATGATTTTTTGGATTTCCTCAGTTTCCGTTGTTATATCTCCCTTTTCATTTCTAAGTTTGTTAATTTGGATACTTTCTCTGTGCCCTTTGGTCAGTCTGGCTATCTATCTTGTTGATTTTCTCAAAGAACCAGCTCCTGGATTCGTTAATTCTTTGTATGGTTCGCTTTGTTTCCAATTGATCGATTTCAGCCCTGAGTTTGATGATTTCCTGTCTTCTACTCCTCCTGGGGGAATTGGCTTCTTTTTGTTCCAGGGCTTTCAGGTGTGTCGTTAAGCTGCTAGTGTATGCTCTCTCCATTTTCTTTTTGGAGGCACTCAGGGCTATGAGTCTACCTCTTAGCACTGCTTTCATTGTGTTCCAAAGATTTGGGTATGTTGTGCCTTGATTTTCATTAAATTCTAAAAAGTCTCTGATTTCTTTCTTTATTTCTTCTTTGGTCAAGGTGTCATTGAGTAGAGTATTATTCAGCCTCCATGTGTATGTGGGCTTTCTGTTGTTTTTGTTGCTATTGAAAATCACTCTTACACCACAGGGATCTGATAGGAGGCATGGGATTAGTTCGATCATCTTATATTTGTTGAGGTCTGCCTTGTGTCCAATTATATGGTCGATTTTGGAAAAGATACCATGCGGTGCTGAGAAAAAGGTATATTCTTTTGCTTTAGGGTGAAATGTTCTATAAATATCAGTCAAATCCGATTGGTCCAAAGCTTCAATTAGTTTTACTGTGTCCCTGTTTAGTTTCTGTTTTCCTGATCGGTCCATTGAGGAAAGTGGAGTGTTGAAGTCCCCCACAATTATTGTGCTAGGTGCAATGTGTGCTTTGAGCTTTAGTAAAGTTTCTTTTACGAATGAGGGTGCCCTTGCATTTGGCGCATAGATGTTCAGAATTGAAAGTTCTTCTTGGTGGATTTTTCCTTTGACCAGCAAGAAATGTCCTTCTGTGTCTCTTTTGATGACTTTAGGTTGAAAGTGAATTTTATCTGATATTAGAATGGCTACTCCTGCTCATTTCCTGTGACCATTGACTTGTAAGATTGTCTTCCAGCCTTTTACTCTAAGGTAGTTTTTATCTTTGACACTGAGGTGTGTCTCCTGTTTACAGCAAATTGTAGGGTCCTGTTTCCTTATCCAGTCTGCTAGTCTATGTCTTTTTATTGGGGAATTGAGACCATTGATGTTAAGAGATATTAGGGAATAGTGATTATTACTTCCTGTCATTTTTGATGTTCTTTTTATATTTGAGTGGTTATCTTCCTTTGGGTTTGATGAAGGAAGGTAACTATCTTGCTTTTTCCAGGGTGTAGTTTCCCTCCTTCTATTGGAGTTTTCCTCCTATTATTCTTTGCAGAGCTGGGTTTGTGGAAAGATATTGTGTAAATTTAGTTTTGTCATGGAATATCTTGGTTTCTCCATCTATGGTGAATGAGAGTTTTGCTGGGTATAGTAGTCTTGGCTGACATTTGTGTTCTCTTAGAGTCTGAATGAGCTCTGCCCAGGATCTTCTAGCTTTCATGGTCTCTGGTGAGAAGTCTGGTATGATTCTGATAGGTCTTCCTTTATATGTTACTTGGCCTTTCTCTCTTACTGCCTTTAATATTCTTTCTTTGTTTAGTGCATTTGGGGTTTTGATTATTATGTGATGGGAGGTATTTCTGCTCAGGTCCAGTCTGTTTGGAGTTCTGTAGGCTTCTTGCATATTCATAGGCATCTCTCTCTTTAAGTTAGGAAAGTTTTCTTCCACAATTTTGTTGAAGATATTTCCTGGCCCTTTCTGTTGTAAATCTTCACTCTCATCTATACCTATAATCCTTAGGTTTGGTCTTCTCATTGTAGCCTGGATTTCCTGGATGTTCTGGGATACAAGCTTTTTGCATTTTGCATTTTCTTTAACAGTTGAGTCAATGGTTTCTATGGTATCTTCGGCATCTGAGATTCTTTCTTCCATCTCTTGTATTCTGTTGTTTATATTTGCATCTATGGCCCCTGATTTCTTCTCAAGGTTTTCTATCTCCAAAGTTGTCTCCCTTTGTGGTTTCTTAGTTGTTTCTACTTCTGTTTTTAGGTCCAGGATGGTTTTGCTCAGTTCCATCATTTGTTTGTCTGTGTTTTCCTGTAATTCTTTAAGAGATTTTTGTGTTTCCTCTTTCATGACTTCTGCCTGTTGACTCAAGTTCTCCTGCATTTCTTTAAGGTTTTTTTTTTTGCCTTTCTTCTTTATTGGCTTCTATCTCTTGGGCCTTATTCTCCAGCATGTCTTTAAGTGTTTTTGTGTTTCCATTATACGGGTTTCTAGCTTATTCATCTTCCCCTGTATTTCTTTAAGAGATTCATTTATGTCCTTTTTGTGTTCTTCTAGCAGCAGCATGAACAGTGATTTTAAATCCAAATCTTGTTTCTCTGGTGTGTTGGCATAACCAGGACTTGCTGATGTTGGAGAGTTTGGTTCAGATGCTGCCATATTGCCTAGATTTCTGTTAGTAGAGTTCCTGCGTTTGCCCTTTGCCATCTTGTTCTCTGGAGCTAATTGGTCTTGTTTCCGGCTGGTGTTTCAGCCTCCTGAGAGGCTCTAGGGCTATTTCTGCAACACTGGAGGGCAGGGTTTCCCCTGTTGCAGATTGCTGATGTGCTTTCCTCCTCTTGGGTGCCCTTGCAGCCCTAGTGTTCTTTGCCCCAGATTGTGTCTGTGAGCTAGAAGGTGCCCGTTTGCTCCTTCAGGGAGTGCTGAGGCTGTATGCTGCAGGGACCTTTTCTGAGTGCTGATCTCTCTGCTGGGCAGCAGAACTCCCAACCGGGTTGGTGCACACTAGGCTAGCCTAGCTGCTCAGGCCCTGAGTCTAGGCAAAAGCCTGACAGGCCAATGTCTGAGCAAAGTTCCCCTCAGCTGTGAGTGGTAATTGGGTCTGTCAGGTGGCTAGGATGGTGGTGTGCGCGTGCGCTCCCTGAGAGTGCTGGGAGAGTCTGCTGGGCTAACAACCTGACTGGGTCAGCACACAGATGGCCCATCGAGTAGCCCAGGGCCTGGGGGCAGTCCAGGGCCTGACCGTCTGAGACCCATGCTATGTCCGCCTCGGGCTATGCCTGTTAGCTGGTTTGGTTTTGTCTGCTAGTCTCTCTGGCTTCCCATAGGCAAAATGGTGGTGGCGCTGCCGGCCTGGGCAAACAAGCTCCTGGCTGGGTCGGCACACAGATGGCCCACCGAGCAGCCCAGGACCTGGGGGCAGTCCAGGGCCTGACCGTCTGAGACCCCTGCTATGTCCGCCTCGGGCTATGCCTGTTAGCCGGTTTGGTTTTGCCTGCTAGGTCTCTCTGGCTTCCCTTAGGCAAAATGGTAGTGGCACTCGCGCCGGCCCGGGAAAAAAACCTCCTGGCCGGGTTTGCACCCGGGTGCCCCCCCCCCCCCCCGATCAGCCCAGGGCCTGGGTGTAGGCCAACGCCCGTCAGGCTTAGACCCCCACGATGTTGGTCTCAGGTTATATTTGCGTACCTCAGTCTGATTTCTCTGGCGACCGAGAACCAATATGGAGGCCTCGTAACTGACTGGCGGGAGGCAGAGTGAGAATATTTCTTGAAAGCATATACACTTCTATCCACTATGTTATTACCCAGAATTGAGACTTTATATTTTGTTTATGTAAGTTTAGTTGTCTTCACATTGAACTATGTCTCCCTGAATATGCCACAGGATGCTTTGAAATGTACACTCTATGCTGTTCAATTGAAAACTAGGTAATGGTTTATTTGTTTTTAAGAGTTTTCAAGAAGAAACAAAGAAGAAATAAAGGTAACACTATTTGCAGATGATATGATAATATAAATAAGTGACCCAAAAAATTCTACCAGAGATCTACTCCAGCTGATAAAGAACTGCAGCAAAGTGGCCAGATATAAAATTGACTCAAATCAGTAGCCTTACTTTATACAAATGACAAACTGGCTGAGAAAGAAATTAAAAAAAAAAAACAACTCCCTTCACAATAGCCACAAATAATATAAAATATCTTGGTTTAACTCTAAGCAAACAAGTGAAAGACCTCTATGACAATAACATCAAGTATCTCAAGAAAGAAATCAAAGAAGGTGTCAGAAAATGGAAAGATCTCTCTTGTTCAAAGATTGGCAGAATTAACATAGTAAAAATGGCCATCCAACCAAAGGTGATCTATACATTCAATGCAACCCCCATCAAAATCCTAACACAATACTTCATAGATATAGAAAGATCAATTCTCAAATTCACCTGGAAAGACAAAAAACCTGGAATAGCCAAAACAATTCTCAATAAAAGAACAGCTGGGATAGTCACCATTCCTGACCTCAAGCTTTACTAGAGCAATAGTGATAAAAACTGCATGGTATTGGTACAGAAACCAACACGTTGATCAATGGTATAGAATTGAAGACCCAGAAATAAAACCACACACTTACAGACACTTGATATTTGACAAAGATGCAAAAAATATACAATGGAAAAAAGAAAGCATCTTCAATAAATGGTGCCGGACTAACTGGTTGTCTGTATGAGAAACATTAAAATAGACCCATATTTGTCACCTTGCACAAATCTCTATTCTAAGTGGATCAAGGACCTCAACATAAAACAAAAAAAATAAATTACAGAATAATCAAGATATATTCCAAAGAACTCAAACATGCCAATAAGCTGAAGTGCCCAAGTAAGAACACCTCAGTCCCACTTGGGAGGGAGAAGAAAGCAATTAGAAGTGTGGAGGGATGATCTTTCCTTCAGTCTCTGCTCCACACTTTATCTCTGTATCTCCTCCTGTGGGTATTTTAGTCCCCCTTCTAAGAAGGGCCAGAGAATCCATATTTTTGTCTTCCTTCTTCTTGAGCTTCATTTGGTCTGTGAGTTGTATCTTGGACATTCCAAGCTTCAAGAGGGCTAATATCCACTTACAGGTGAGTACATACCATGTGTGTTCTTTTATGATTTGGTTACCTCACTCAGGATGGTATTTTCTAGTTCCATCCATTTGCCTAAGAATTTCATGAATTCATTGTTTTTAATAGCTGAGTAGTATTCCATTGTGTAAATGTACCACATTTTCTGTATCCATGTTGCTGTTGAGGGACATCTGGGTTCTTTCAGCTTCTGACTATTATAAATAAGGCTGCTATGAACATGTGTCCTTATTACATGCTGGGGAACCCTCTGAGTATGTGCTCAGGAGTTGTTCAGCAGTGTCCTCCAGAGACTGCCCCACCTGGGGATCCATCCCATATACAGTTACCAAACCCTGACACTATTGTAGATGCCAATAAGTGCTTGCAGAAAGGATCCTGATATAGCTGTCACATTGGAGTATCTGCCAGTGCATGACAGATACAGAGGGGGACATTCTCAGCCAACCAGTGGATTGAGCAGAGGGTCCCCAATGGAGGAGCTAGAGAAAGGATTCAAGGAGCTGAAGGGGTTTGCAGTGCCATAGGAAGAAAAACAATATGAACCATCTAGTACCCCCCAGAGGTCCCAGGGACAAAAGCACCAACCAAAGAGTACACATGGAGGGACCCATGGGTCCAGATGCATATGTAGCAGAGGATGACCTTGTTGGACATCAAAGGGAAGAGAGGCCCTTGATCCTGAAAAGGCTCAATGTCCCAGTATAGGGGAATGCCAGGGCAGGGAAGCAGAAGTAAGTGGATTGGTATGCAGAGAGGGGGGGATGACTTAGGGGTTTTTCAGGGGGGCAAGGAACCAGGGAAGTGGACAACATTTGAAATGTAAATAAAGAATTTATCTAATTAAAAAAAAAGAAGTGGGGAGGGAGGAATCTGGGAGGGAAAGTGGAAAGCTTAGGGGATTGGGGTGGGGAGAAGGGAACCTGATCTGACATTGAGGAAGGGAAAATGCTTGAAGCCATGAAGGCCAGGAGAAAGAATGGAAAGAGGTAACCTCAGGAGATAGGAACTTGAAGGGGGGACCCTCCAAAATTCACCAGAGACCTTGGAGGTGAGATACTCACAGGACTAAGAGGGAGGGAACTTAGATGAAGTGTCTGACAATAGGGAGAGGGAACTTATAGAGCCCACCTCCAGCAGGAAAACAGAGCTTCACATGAGGGAGAGGGTGGCCATCCCACAGTCACAATTCTGACCCATAACTGTTCCTGTCTGAAAGAATTACAGGGATTGAAATGGAGAGGATCCTGAGGAAAAGAAGTTCGAGTGACAGGCACAAAATGGGATCCAGCTCAAGGGGAGGTCCCAAGGCCTGACATTATTACTGAGTCTATGGAGTGCTCACAAAAAGGGACCTAGCTTGATAGCACTCCAGAAGACCCAACAAGAAGCTTAAAGAGTCAGATGCAGATTTTTTGCAGCCAACCAATGAACAGAAGCAGCTGATTCCTGATGCTGAATTAGGTAAGGCTGAATGAAGCTGAGATGACCCTGTAGAAGGACCAGCAGTCTCAATTAATCTGGACCCCCCGGGAACTCTCAAACACTGGACCACCAAAACGGCAGCATACAACAGCTGATATGAGTCCCGTAACACATGTAGATTAGAGGACTGCTAGGTCTTTGTTCATTCAGAGAAGATGCACCTAATCCTCAAGAGATTGGAGGCCCCAGGGAGTTTAGAGTTCAGGTAGGGTTGAAAGCAGGGATATCCATGTGGAGATATGGGCAGGGAAGGAAGTATGAGATGTGGAAGTCGGAGGGTGGACAGGGGTTGGCAAGGTTGGGGAATAACATATGGAGTATATAAAAATAATTAATAAAAAAGAAAAAACAATTAAAATATTATAATTTAATACATGTGAATAATCTTATTAAACGCCATTGTACATCTTCAAGGAGAAATAAATACTAAAACTGGAAGAAAAGAGTTCAAGTCCTTATAGTTCATGTCCGAGTTTAATGTCTCCCTCTCTTTCTCCCACTCCTCCTGGTAATCTCACTAACTGCTCATCTTCCCCTGGGTCTCTCTGGAGAGCATTTTGGAATGACCAATTTTGTTTTCCATAACATCTGTGAGTTGTGCTGAGATGTAACAAAGTAGCCTTAAACTGTTATTTTTGCCTCTGTCTTAAATCTTGTAGGGGCTCAGCTTTTTTTTACAATGACGTTATCAATGAAAATGTCAACATGGAAAAGCAAATCATTCATTAGATCTATCATCAGGCAAAGAACTACAAGTAACTCATTCTTTTCCACAGATGATGTCTGTTATGGTTGTTCAATGCAGAATGCTCAACCTTGAAACAATAAGCAAAACAGCAACGAAAGAGGCCTCAGTAGTCAATAATCATGTATTTTACATACATACACATATGTATATGCATATGCTCATGTATACACATATGTAAATAATAATAATAATAATAATAATAATAATAAAAGACAAAGAAGCTATTATCTTAAAAATGAGAGGATCTGGCATGTTCTAAGACTGGAGGGAGGAAATTTGATGTATAAAAACATCTATATGAAAGCCTAATAAGACACACACACACACACACACACACACTCACACACACACACTTATAAAAGCTTAATTGAAGTTATGCTACATAGAGGATGTCTGTCTATTGACACTATTGCTGAGGGTTTCCTGTTCTGTACTGAAGGTAACTTTTTGTAGTCTTGTTTGTCTAATTTTGGATTGGTTGCCTAGGCAACCAATCAGCAAGCAGCAGCAACAACACCTTTCTCTTGGATCACTGTCTCTCATTAGCTTCCCCGCTTCCCTTTGGCAGCTGTTATTCTCAGGTGTTAGGTTTGCATCCACTGAGGTACATGGATACAGCTTTACCATTTGTGGATCTCTAGCTCTTTTGGCGGTGTTTAGTGAGTTCTCTTGTTCTCTGTAACTATAGTAAAGTTATTCTTATCCACAATTGAATTGCTTGCATATACACCATTATGGACCTTTCTTATAAGGACATACATTTTGGAGAGTTTAAGACTAAAGAATAATATGTATGGAAGCTATGTAACTATTTTCTCTGGATCAAGCAGTGAGTAGTATACCAAATTTATAGTTTTTAGAAGTTTGTTTCTCTTATCATTTCAGAACCGAGATGATTTACAATCAGATCCTTGTTCATTAGCACCTTGATTCTCTGGGTATCATTGCATGAGCTTTTTCTAATAGTTGCCTATTTTTCTTTGGATCTGATAGTCTTTAAATATGATAAATTTCTATATAAAATGAAAGCCTTCAGAAAATAGCAAAAATACCTAATAACTGAATATAAGATTTCTTACATTTTTCATCTTTAGTTAGATTTAACAGTAAAACCATTTCTTAAGTCTGATAAAAGATTTCTTACTTCTTTACAGATATGCCTGATACACAGTACATGTATACACACATGTAATATTGACATATATGAATGTATTTTGTTTCATTGAAACATCAGTTTTATTTCTCTATATTATATAAAAATCTCAAAATCTAGCAAACTAACATTTAGCTAATCTTAGAAATCTATGGTTATAATAATTCAAAAATAATTCTTTGGCTCAGTTGAATTATTAAATTTTAAAACATAAAATGAAAAATCAATTTATTGAAAGCACAATTTAATTTTCACAAGTGACTAGCTGAAGTGGAATTCTTATGAAGCACTTGCTTAAATAACGCTTTAAAAGATTTTTTATGATAGATAATTTTTCATGGCGTGAATCATATAATAGGTTTATCTTATCAAGCTTAATGGAAATTGAAAATGTCATTTCAAAAGCTGAAAATCATTATATTGAATATTAACCTGTTATTATAATCAAAATGATTTTATATTCTTGAGTTTTAGTTGAAATTTCATGCAAGAAAATGTGATTATCTGTTAAAGCAGATTTTATGTATCATTTGAATATCCACCTTTAATTTATACTTCAATAGTCTATTAAAACACAAGTACCTTTTTGAATTGGACTAATTTTCTTACAGAAAATATTTCCCCACTCTATTATAAGCTGTATATTATTGCAGAGTATAGCTTTTATTTTTTGTTATATGTAAGTGATATTATAAAATAGTCAGAAGCTGGAAAGAACCCAGATGTCCCTCAATGGAGGAATGGATACAAATATATGGTATATATACACAATGGAGTATTATTCAGCCATTAGAAACAATGAATTCATGAAATTCTTAGACAAATAGATGGAGCTGGAGAACATCATACTAAGTGAGGTAACCCAGTCTCAAAAGATCAATCATGGTATGCACTCACTGATAAGCAGATATTAGCTTAGAAACTTGGAATACCAAATACATAATCCACATATTAAATGATGTCCAAGAAGAACAGAGGAGTGGCTGCTGGTTCTGGAAAGGCTCAGTGCAGCAGTGTAGGGCAATACCAGAACAGGGAAGTGGGAAGAGGTGGATGGGGTAACAGGGGAGGGAAGAGGGCTTATGGGACTTTCGTGGAGTGGGAAGCCAGGAAAGGGGAAATCATTTGAAATGTAAATAAAAAATATATTGAATAAAAAAGAAAAAAAGATGGGTATAGAGAAACAAAGCTGCATTTCATCACTCAGAATATAGAGACATGAGAATCAGAAGTTCAAGGTAACTCTGAGACAGGATTCGAGGTCAGTGAAACCATGGGTTGTAAGAGAGGTCTCAAAAATTATTACAACAAAACCAAGATCGCAAAGCAATAAAATAGACATCATACTTTAAATCTGCTTTTTAATAGATACTATGACATTATAGTAACATCAGTCTCTGTAATACTACCTAAATTAATCTTCTGTAGTCAACTATATTTTATTTATACAGTACTGAAATAGAAATTATCTAGTTATCAGTTCAGTAGTAAGCCTAAGGTAATAATTAATCAACAAACACTGATGATTGCAATATGCATATTTTATGTATTATAATGGAAGTGACTATATACATTTTCTATCAAAGCCTACTAGTTGCTCGATAATTATGGAACATATTCTCAAGTTCACATTGAAGAATTTTGTGTATTTCATGCTTCAGTTTGTATATAAGTAAATGAAACTTTAATATTTGTAATAGTGTATTTTATATTTGAAGTTTGCCCAGAAAGTCTACCTTGAGTAGACATATACAATGGTGATGACAGCAAGAGGTAGAAACTCATCAAATGGGGTAAGACCTACAAAGTAGCCATACCAAGAATGTCTTTGCTGAAGGGCAGGGTGCCAGGAAAGAGTTTGGGTTCCAGTTCCCTTGCTATGTTTTCTCCTTAATGAGAATCTCCACCTCCATCTGGATACTACACACAACTGAAAAAAAAAAAAAAGGAAAAGGCTAGAGACTTTGTAGATGGCTCTGCTGAACTTATCTGTTCCTCATACCTCAGCCATTTCTCTCAGAAATCCTTCAAATTCCCCCAGATTAGGAGCAGCTACATAGGGGCTCCTCTTTCTCAGAGCTTCTTTTTGTCTGTCTCTCTCTCTCTCTCTCTCTCTCTCTCTCTCTCTCTCTCTCTCTCTCTCTCTCTCTGTCTCAGACCTCCTCTCTTGCTTTCCCTCCTTGAGGTCCCATCTATGAATCTATAATTTTCTATCAAAACCTCACACTATCTTCCATGAATTTCTTTCTGTAAATGTGACAGAAAAGAGTGTGAAAGCAACTGGTTTGGATAACTTTGTTGACCTTCTAGTTCTCAGGGATTTTAGACACATAAGTCACATTCATCATGAGTCAAAAAGATTCCACCGGTCTCTGACTGAATATCTTCATAATTGTAATGGTGCAAATTGATGACTATGATAATTGACTTAATTTTTACAATCATCTCATACTATTTAAGTATCCAAATCATTATATTATATCATTCATATAAACAGGATTTTTGACAAGTATTCCTTATTAAACATAGAGGTTAAATTTCAGTATTATTTAACCTTAGTCACTTTGATTCACTTTGCATTCCAAAGACCATAAATGCTCTTAAGATATATTGCATTGGAGAAAATAAACATTTCTGAAATGTTTCAACTGAAACTGTCTTCACCATTTTCCATTTGGGCTTAAACAAACCAAACCCATAAGAGGATACAATAAAAGTTAACAAGCAGAGGTTGATGCAAGGACAAGGACTTGGTCCCTTAGTTTTAACAAGTGATAAAAATTGCTTGAATATTTTAATCTTAGCATTTAATTAAAACATAAATATATGTATTATAAGAAATGAACATAGTTTTAATAAGATGAATAATTTAATTTTAACATTTGCTGTTATCAAGGAGTTATATTTGATTGTTGGTGTAAGGTTCAAGTATTTTCTTATCAACATATCAGGGAAGTGATACTATCATTAATGTTCTAGATAAAATCATGCACTTAATTTAAAAAAGAAAGGTGAAAATAAAAGCTACATTGGTAAACTATTTACATATTATATGCTTAAATATTTCACATTAAGGTAACACAAAAAAATGCAATTTACTTCACTCTGAGATAGCATGGTGAATAGGAAGTTGGCAAGTTTTGTATACCAGATCACAAACTGAGTTTCATTCATCTTACTGATCTAAATATAACTACAATTGCTTACATCTCCTTTTGTATTTACAGATATTTAAATAATTCATAGATATTATATCAAAGCAAAAGGAACAAATTTTATGCTAGGATTTTTCAAGGATGCATTATGCACATATATAAAATAATTTCTATGTATATGAAAGACCTGGAAATTATATTTGCATCTGAAACATAAGATGTTTTCTTTTTTTCTTTAGAAAAAGATAAATGGTTTTATTTTCAAAAAAAAACTGTATGAAGAACATCAAAATGATCTCTAGAGTCAAGTCAACAGAATTTAAATTGTTTATCTACTTTTGCAGACACCAACACATATTGTATTTCATAGAAACAGTATTCACCAGTTTTGACATAAATATCAACACTTCCATATGTTTACATTATTTTTTTGTTCATTTTGTGATATTGGAGGTTAAATGAGGGCCTTAAAAATGCTAAGTGAGTGTTCCTCAATTGAACTATTTCCCAAACCTCCTGGTCTTCTTTTTATAAATGTGATTTTTAATGTTAAAAATGTTTATATACTTCATCATATTCTTTCCATCTAAGATCCTTTCCACTTCACACATCACCAAACTTCATGTTCTTGTCTTTCCTAACAAAAATAAATCAACCCCCCAACAATAATCCAAACAAACAAATGTAAACAATAGCAGCTAAAAAGATGGAGTTTGTTAGTATTGTCCAGAGACTCTGGGAGATGACATCTGTACTAAAGTGTGATTTCATACTGGGATTTGGTTTGATTTAGGCTTGTATAAGACTTGTTTGTACTTCTACAGTATCTGTCCTTGTTTTGTCTGAACAACCCTGTGTTCTTAGAATCATCTACTTTATGTGGAAATTACAATCTTTCTGCCTCCTCTCCTGCACTGATACTTGAGCCTTAAAATGAGAAGTTTCATAAAGACAACTAGAATAGATTCAAGGACTCCAGTATCTCTGATTTTCTGCACAATGTTCAGTTGTCGTCTTTCTATTAGCTATAATATATTTAAAGAAGAAGCATCACTGATAAGAGTTGAATGATGCTTTCAGCTATAGGTGTTTCTATATAATATTATGAGTCATTTAATTGATATGTGTTGCTTTCAAAGAATAATGACAGTAAGTTTCCCCATGTTCATGACCTATATGTTCCATCTAACAGAGTGAGATTTGAGTTCAATTAAAAGAGGATAGAGTACTCCAATTATATTTGTCCCACTACTATACCAGTATAACTTGTAGGAAATTCATTGTCATATCTCAAAGGACCTGTAACTGAGTATTTTTTATGTTTTCTGGGACTGGGTGCAGTGTATCTTTCAACATTAAATCTTACTAAGTAGAGACCAAGCTTCTTGTTGAGACCATACTTCTCCATGTTTAATGAGTAGTGTCTTCAGCCATAAGGTCTTGATACCAGGTTATAGATGGTAAGCCGGGAGAGTATTACAGGGACAGGCTTCAGGTGAAGACATAACAGAAGATAAATTAATATGAGACCTCATAAAATAGTCTGTGATCTGTGGAGATATCTATGAGATTATTTTGGTCTATGGTTTCTATTTGGGTCATTATTTTGCCCAATTATATTTTGACACAAGGGTTTATTAGGTTGCCCTACCTGTCTTTGCAATGTATATTATGAATAATGTCCATTGAACACAACATTGCCCTCATTGTCAACAACTGTAAGTATGCTCAAGTGAACTAAACAGGATTAGGATCATTAATTTTTCTAATGGAGTGTAACAGTACTTAAGAGGACTTTGTCTTCTCTTAGGATTTGTAGACAGAAAATGGTTAATGTCCCTTCCCTTTGTCTATTGTAGAAGGACCCTAAGAATATTGGTATTAACACTTCATTGAAAGTCTGATAGAATTTTGCACAAAAACCATATGAGTCTGTGAAATTTCTTTTGGCTGGGAGACTTTTAATTGCTACTTCTCTTTCACTAGGGATTATAGGTCTTCTTAAATAACTTATACAATCCTGATTTCACTTTAGAAAGTGATATGTATCAAGAAAATCATACATTTCTCTTAAATTTTGCAATTTGGTAGACCACATATTTTAACATATGATCTTGTGATTCTTCATATTTTCTCTGTCTGCTGTTATGCCCCTTTTCAAGACAGGGTTTCTCTATATAGCCCTGGCTGTCCTGGAACTCACTATGTAGACCAGGTTGGCCTCAAACTCAGAAATCTGCCTGCCTCTGCCTCCCAGAGTGCTGGGATTACAGGCATACTCTACCACCCGGCCCCCTTGTTCATTTCTAATGTGGTTAATTTAGATAGTCTTTGTACATCATTTAGTTAATTTGACTAAGGGTTTGTCAATCATATTAATTTTCTTAAATAACCAACTCGATTTCATTATTTCTTTATAATTTTCTATATAATTGATTTCAGCACTGAGTTTGTTTCTCCCCATTTATTACTTTCTTTATTTGTTTCTTTTGTTTTAGCTCTTGAAGGTGTTCTGTTAGTTACTACTATAAGATGTCTACATTTTTGTATGAAGCACACAGTGCTATGAACTTGTGTCTGAAAATGACTTTCATTGTATCCCATAAATGTGGGTAGGTCATGTATATAGTACGTATTTCTGTATATGTGGAATTGGCTGTGAAGTCAACAACTGAGCTATAATCCATAGAACCACAGAGTTGAGGTCAAGTTAGGGGAGGGAAGATAGATACCTCTAGGAAAGGGAAGTAGAATAAATATGGATGAATTTGGTGCAGCAATGACAGGATGAAAAGTGGAGGAATGTGGCAACCGAAGAAAATCACAGACTTGGTATGGAAACCTAAGACACTAGAACTTACTGTCATATATATACATATATATATATATAATACACATACATATATATTGTCCAAAAAACCTTTGATGCTGAATAAAACGTGAATACAACACATTGAAGATGAAGAAGTTCAGCTGGTACCTACATAAATCCTTAAACTCTATGTGCTAGTTTGATACAAGAACAACTCTGCATACTACCAAAGTAGAAATGTACACACCTACAGAACCATAATACCTTTGATCAACAATGCTGTCTTACCTGTAAGATATGCTAGTACAATGACAGCATATCTGGTGAGAGTGACCAACCAATATTTGATTTGACTGAATATGCTCCACTAAATGAAGCTCATACACAATAGTTCCTGAGTGACCAAGAACCTGGACTAGATAATCCAGAAGCCTAGGCTAAAATAGTAATATTCTAAAAAGCACAACCAAAGACGTATCAATAAAATATTCCTAAAGTCATTCTGTTATATTCATAGATAGTTGCTCAGCCTTTCAGAGAAATGTCTTCCTGCCTCAGATGTGAACAAATACAGAAGCCCATGGGAAGACTATTTTTATAGAGAGTAAGATTCCTTAGAACACTCACTCCTAAATGTTATGTTCAACAATCCTTCCCCTTACAGCTTAGGAAATCAATTGAAGAAGAGGGAGAAAGCATGTAAAAGACAGAAAATATTGAAGACAAAAGGAAGAAAAAAGTCCTTTAACTCAACATGATCAATGCATTTTAAGTGTAATAATATATCAGCTTATACTGTAAAAATATCTTATTTCAGATAATGATTCTCAGACAAAAATACTCCTGAAATTCACCTTTCTGTACATCCCTAGAGGGTACTGTCCACCTTCAATTTACGCTCTTATTTCAAGAACATTTTTTTTATAGCAAACATCCCTTGAAAGCATTCTTTTTTTATTCTACAGCAAAGATCAGTTTGGTTTACTCTTTGATGAGATAAAAGTAATGTCTTTCTCTCACTCCCTGGAGCAAATGTCAGGTGAACTTAACTTGAGGTCAGTCTGAAAACTTTGAGTTTTCTTTCTGTAATAAGAATGGTGAATGTGTAGGAAATCAAGAATGTTTCCATTTTGTGTCCAGTACGATTATCAGAGCAGGGACTTTGTACAAGGGCTGATACTCCAGCTAGTATTGATGAAATTAATAAAGACATTTTCTGGCATTTTCTGCTAATATCCCAGAGACTGAATCAGGCTAACTTGAAATATATTAATAATTAGAGTAAAAGATATCAAATCCCCAATAAAATGTTAAAAAATCAAAATCAGAGATGATTTCAAGAGCATGTTACAATTAATAAATCTGAACAGTTCTATGTCATAAAATTCTTAAAGAATTGTTAACATACACATACAATAACAATATAGCTGAATAGGACATCAAGAAAACAAATCCATTTTGATACTATCAGAAACATTTAGTAATAGGTTACATCAAACAAGAGAATCCTTTGTTTGTTGTAAATTATAAAACTTGGTAAGGAAACTAAAAATAAGTGAAAATTCTGTTTATTGGTCAGAAGAAATTACATTGTAAAAATGTACATAGTGCCAAAATGAATAAACAGTTATAATGTAATTCATATCAAAATTCCATGAGCATTATTCAGAGAAGAAATGTAGATGGGAATACAAAAAGATGGCTGATGAGGTGGCTCAGTGGTGAAAGGCAGAAAAGACCTAGGTTTGATCCTCAGGATCTATGTAGTGGAAAGAGAGAATTTACTCTTGAAATTTGGTTATGGCATGGCATGGGGCACATGTGGCCTTCACCAGACATAAATACACATACAAGTAAATAGATGAAATATAATATGTTTGTGATAACTATAAAAAATCTCTGAGTAGTCAAAACATTATTCAGAATGAAGCAAAGTATCATTCTTCTCCATTTAAAAATTTAAAAATTAGGTGACTGGTTGTAGTACATGCCTTTAATCCCAACACTCAGGAGTTAGAAGCAAGTGGATCTCTGAGTATATGGGCTACACTCAGGCAACATGGGCTACACAAATAAACCCTGTCTAGAGAAAAACATCAAAGCTCTAATAACAATATAAACTAAAGTATCAAAAAAGTAGGAACATAAAGCAATAGAACCTAAGAGGAAATAAATAAATCTAAATATACCTGATAAGTAATAGTTTAAAACTTATACTAATAAGACAGAGTAATGAAAGATTGTTTTATAGGGCTGCAATGAACATGTTTGTTCAAGTGTTCTATAATAGGATGACACATGCTTCAGGTATAGCTGGATCTTGAGGAATGTCAATTTCTCTTTTTGGAAGAATTACCAAACTGTTTACATAGTGGCTATATGAGTTTACACTTTAACCAGCAATGGATGAGTGTTATTTGCTCCACACTCCACATCCTTGCCAGAATAATCTGTAACTAATTATAACTATCCTAGCCATTTTAGCTAAAATCTCAAAAATCATTTTGACTTGTTTTCTTTAAGGATGCTAAGAACTTCTTTAAATGCTTCTAGCCATTAGAATTTCCTCTTTTGAGAATTCTACATTTAGACATGTATCCCATTTTCTATTTGGCCTATTTGTGTTCTTTATATATAGTTCTTTAGGTTTTCTTAAAATATAATTTGGATGTTAGTCCTCTAGCAGATATGTACTTGATCAAAAAAAAAAGCTTTCCATTCTGTAGTCCAAATGATTGTGTACTTTGCAGTGTAGAGCGTTTTCACAAACTGGAAATTTTTATTGATAGATTCTAGATGCTGATATTGCAAGGAAAGGTGTGTGTGTGTGTATGTGTGTGTGTGTGTGTGTTTATATGTATGTGTGCATGAGGGCATATACATATACATATTATACATTCATATGCATATTTTATGCATGTGGCTGGGTTCCTGTGTCATGGTGCAGATAGATAGTGTGCATATTGAGGTCAGAGGACCTCTCTCTCTCTCTCTCTCTCTCTCTCTCTCTCTCACACACACACACACATACACACACAGAGAGAGACGTGTGTGTGTATGTGTGTGTGTATAAATGATATTATATGCATATTAAATAATATATTTGCATGCACATATATATATAAGCCTGTTTCCATACAATCACCATTATACTACCTCTACAATATGGGAGTAAAAGGCTCTCTCTCTCTCTCTCTCTCTCTCTCTCTCTCTCTCTCTTTCTCTCTCTCCAGAACATTCCATTTTGAGTCAAAATATGAGCTTAATCACATGACTTAAGAGGTGAAAGTGCATCTCATCAAGCACTAAGGTCTGAGTTTGATCCCCAGAATCTACAGGGTAGAGGAGAAAATAGATTCTTAGTTGTCCTCTGACCTCCATGAGCACATTTTAGCATTAACTCCATGGCACTGGAATGTACCCACATGCATGTACATGTATACAAAATAAATAAAAAATGTACAGAGCCATAATGGGGTGTCATGTCACATGGTAGGAACTTGACATTGGCCAAGGACAATTCCTGGCTTCGGGCAGGAATCTGATGTTAGGGCATAATAGGAAAGTAGGTTACAGCAGGAATTTTTATCCTAGGGTGGAGTTCTAAGAGTGTACTTGACATTGGTCAAGGTAAACTTCTCCCAGCCTATTTTGAGCACAGATTCCTGTGCTAGTCAGGATCCTGCTCCACCTAGGGTGGAGAAGCTCAGAGTGAAGGTTAAGCACATTGTTCCTCCAGGTCCACAAATTCCTGAATTAAGCAGGTGACCCACCCAGCTGCCTGAGCAGTGGGGCCAAGGACTGCAAGAGAACTTCCCTGGAACTCAACCCTGTTAAAAGGTCTGACCTCAATTAAAATTGGGGCCTTGATCGGCAAACTATTGTCCTGGCCTTGTTCTTTTCACCCCTTCTCATTCATCCCTCAGCTTCTGTTCCAGCAACCCAGTTCATAGTAGTTGCAGGCAGCTACAGAATACAACAAAAAAAAAGGTAATGATTATTAAGGCTAAAGTAAAGTTACTTCAATTATGTATAATTACATTATTTTATGTTAATAATCAGAACAAATGAGAATTATTTCCATGAATTAACTTTTAAATGAAATATGTTTTTCTTAACAACATAGGAAATAACAAAAATGAAAAGGTAATGTCCCAACTGAATAAATAATATTTGTAAATCACGTACTTAATAAGGACTTAATAACCAAATATTATGAACAATACCTAGTCAATGGTCAAAACAAAGTGCCTAACACACACATCTCTCCAAACCATACATAAAAAATAGCTGAACAGATATATGAAAAGGCTTAGGAGAAAAAAAAATCAACATAAATCCTGTGCTAATAAGATGACATTAGTAAATTAATTATTTTTCAAAATGGCTCAAGTAAGAAATTTATCTTCCACAATTTCAAGTTAGAAAAGTTGAAGCTATGGGCTATTATATAACAAAGATGCTCATAGTTACTGAGATGAGAATTTAATCCTGGTAGTTTCTTTAAAATAGTTGGTTCTTTTCTCTAGCTGAGTCTGATGTCCAAAGGGAAGAAGGCCAATGGGGAGAGGGTGGCCCCTCCTCCCAGGCTTCATGAAGAAGCAGGAGGCCAAAATGGTGGGAGAACCCTCTGTTTGAGAAAAGTCATTAGGTCTTCTACGTTTGACTGGCCATCCAGGCCAGAAGTGGTCTCAGATACTGTATCAAATGTCCCAGTACATCAAACCGTATTGACAAAGGGGCATCCTCTGTGAGTAGCTCAAAGAACCTACTTCCAAAATGATTTCACCCATGCCCTATACCAGCAAATAGCCACCCAGCTGTTTAAGCTTTCCCACAGGTTCAGCCCAGATTAAAAACAGAAGACAAAACAAGGCTGTTGGCTAGTGCACAGGAAAGAGATTGTGGGAAAGAGGAGGTCTGCTCTAAGAGACCATCTCCTTTTCAAGCAGAGGTCAATATAATCACTACATTTGTGGAGAATGAGAGGGCTCAGATGGTGGTGCTAGCCCCGGAACTAGGTACCATTGAGATGTTGGTCTTCCTGCTTGTCCTGTGTGCAAGATGATAGACCCCAAACTGCATCATGAAGAGGAAGGTTCCAGTGTGGCAGTTGGTGCGTGGAAAGATATGTACTTTTATTATCTTCACACAGGTTAACAAGGAAGACAAAGGTGCTTGAGCTAAACTGGTGGACAGTATCAGGACCAGGTACAATGACAAATACAATGAGATATGTCATACTGAGGACACAATGTGCTAAGTCCAAATAGAGTGGCTAACATTGCCAAGGTGAAAAAGGCAAAGTCAGATGAACTGTGCTAAATGAACAAATGCTAAGATTTCTGTACATAAATAAAATTTAAAACTTGTCCTAAAATGTATTCTGTTAACCTAATAATCTCCCTCTCTTTTCAGCCACAACTTTAATGTAATTACTCTGATAATCATCTGACAATCTACTAAGGTATAGATAATCAAGGAGAGAGAAAATCTTACTTGAGTGATACATAAATATAATCCAGATAGGCAAAGCAATATTTATTGACACTAAAATTAGAAGAATAATTAAAAAAATCTATGAAAGATTAATTCTTTATAGGTGATAAATAATCCCTGGAAACATTGCAAAATCAAGTTTATAAATGACATTATAAAGAATGTCTTTATAAAAATGACATTCTTTAAAAGTATGCTGCTTGTAAAAACTTTTATTAGAACTAGAAAAATGTTAAAAATATATACTTTATCAGATGTTTGATCTCTTCAAATGAATAAGATTCTATATTTTGTATTTTTATACATAACTGAAGATAGTGGCATGTTTATTGCATAAGCCTATGAGAAAAGAAGAAACAGAGAAACATGAATTTAACATTTATTTAAATGAATACTAACTGTGTATCTTCTTGGTGTATAAATGGAATTTTCAGTAATTGTATTAGAGAACAATAGTTTATGTAACTACTGGTAAATATTTTACTATTTTACTTTTTAAAACTATTTTTGTGTATAAAAATATAATCTGTATATTGAATGATATAGTAAAATGATTTAATAATGTTTTAAACTTAAGATAAAATTTAAGTAGTTTAAAATGTACAAAAAATATATTATTTATATAACTTTTATTTGCCTGATGTATTTGCCATCTTGGAAGCTTTCTGCTGAATAAGACCACCCTTTCGAGTTCTTTCAGAACTTTGCCTGGCTTGGTCAACTCAACTGTTCTGGCCCAAACTCCTCTCTAAGCTGACTGATTCAAATTGGATTCCCTTGACTTCTCACTGAATTGCTGTGCTTGGAAAAACTACCTCTGAATGTTACAAAATGAGCTGTTCTAAGTGTACTGCAGTGAACTTGACTGAACTGCTTTCTCTGAAGTGCCCTTCCCTCACTACTCACTCTGCATGTCTCTCTCTTAAGTTGCCTATCTTTCCTGTCTGCTCTCACAGAGTTGGACTTATCCAATCTCTGACTCATTCTGTCAAATATTTATTTCCCTGATTCATTACTTGTTTGCCACTCAATTAGACATCACTTTCAAACATAACTGTTTTCTGCTATTATTTAACCTATTATTAGGGAATAAATATGTATACTAAGGGCATGTCTGCATTCCAACCAAACATAGAATGTCTGTGGATGTGGTCCCTTATCAGAGCAGCCATGTTGCTAGGTTAAAATAACTATTTAAGTTGCTTCTCTAGTTCTACATGTTGGGTAGACTCTCTATTAGAAACATGAAGTTACAAACTGCATATAAATGTATAGGTGTCTTATGAGCAAGATCAATCAATGCTAATACATTCAGAGATATATAGAGAATACAGAAACAAATGCATACTATATATAGTAATAATATTAATACATTAATAATATATTATAATTTACATTTTATTCTTTTGTGTGTAATACTTTAAATCAAAATAATCATAAAAGAAAATTTTAGTCCACAAAATAATAATGAAAACATGAAATTGCTTAAGTATATTTTTTCTTGTTAGCAAAATAAGTTTCAATTAAAAGTTTTTCATAGATAATTTACTTTGGAAAGGAACATTTGGAAGCAAATCATGTTTAGACATCTGAACTTCTTGAAAATGTTAATAAAATATATAGCAATATGTATATCATCATGAAATATCAGCTATTGAGAAAACCAGCTGACAATAAAGCAAATTTATTATTGTATCTTTACACCTAAAACCTAGAAGCATTTTGCTTTCCTTACTGACTACAGAGAACTCTCTTTAACTACTTTTCTAATCTCCATAAAACAATACAGTTTAGGATATGTAAATGGATTCCAAATTATTAATAAGTATGCTATGTTCCTCAGGAATAAAACAAAGTATTGGAAATATATGTGCACATTTAGATAATATTCATCCTGGATTTTAGCATTGTTTATTAGTTTTAAAAATAGATTTACAGTAATAAATAATGTTAATTTGGGAGATTATCTCCACTTTCTAGAAGAATATAAAATATTAGAGTAGAAAAATGTTAGGCAAAAGGCAAGTGTAAATCACATTCTATAAGTATATATATTTAAATGATATTTATTTCCCAATAAATATGATTAAGCACGGTAATTGATACAATGGACAAATATGCCAACAAAAATATGCTAAAGATGCTTTTATTCTCCATTAATTATTTTAGTATCTTAAAGCAAATATAATATGATTATATATATTCATTTCTGTTGTAAGAACATTATATTTGAAAGTCTCACTGCTTAAGTGTTGTTTAGATAACAAGTGAGAATTTAAGTATCTACTACTTATAGGTATGAGTTGGCAAGTTAAGAAAGAAATAACTGCCTTTTGAAAACATTGTATGTTTTGTATTGTCCTGGATAGAGAGTTTTGGGCTGGATTCTGGTTCATATACTCAGTGACATTCTATTGGTTAGGGCAACTGATTTTCTTTCCTAGCAGTTATCAATTGCAAATAGATTTATGGTTAGATTTTTGTAAAAGTAACTTTTATTTACTTGATGTAATTGTCATCTCAGAGGCTTACTGCTAATTAACTTATCCTGTTCTAGTTCTTTCTGAACCCTGGCTCTCTGGTTCACCTTAGCTGTTCTGGCCCAAACACTCGGAGATAACTGATTCAATCTGGCTCTTTGCTTCTCTCTGAATTGCTCTGTCTGCTCAGTCTCAAACTAACTGATCTAATTTTCTGGATCCTTCTTATTTTCTGACTTCAACTGCTTCTGCTGTCCTGTACTGAACTGCACGAACTCACAAACTCAACTCCACTGCTCTACACTTACTGCACTGACTCCCAAGTTCACTCAACTCCGAGCTCACTGACAAAATGAACTCTATTCAGTTGAACTGATTGAACTGACTCTTTTCATCCTGGAATGATCTAAAATAGCTTTTCATCTGAGAGCTGGGCATATCCTTTCTCTCATTCACTCTCTAAAATCATTCTATGATGCATCATCTCGTCTGTCCATCAATTAGACTTTGTTGTTTGGGATAAAGAGTGTCTACTGAAGGATTCCAGCTAGAAGGACCAAAGGTGTATTTTGAGTGTATATCTGCATCCAGTGGGATCCCACAGACTAGAAAGTCTTGAAAGTGACCAGAGTAGTCATGTTGCTGAATTAAAATTTCTTTATAGATTTTTATTTCAATTTTTTGATGGAAAGAAAGAACATGAATTTGGCAGAGGAAAATATTTTGGAGAAGTTAGAGACGGAGAAACAATATGATAACATAAATAAATATTTTTAATAAAAATACAACATTGTTGTATATATTATGATCATTATCACCCTAATATCTGCTTACTGAATGAACACCTCAATTTTATCATTTTCATATATTAAATTTCTTTAGAAGGCAACAAGAGTAACCTCAGAAAACTTAAAAACATACTCAATTTTAAATATTTGAAAATTAAGATTATAATATGATTGCATCATTTTCATTTTTCCTTCAAGCCATTAGGTAGAAAAGAAACCATCAATTTATTAAACTGCCTACATATCTATAAAATGCCAGGCGTTTTGCACAAAAAATTAGGGAGCTGTTAAAAGAAAAAATATATACATAAATCTATACCAGTTATTTTTATAGAAGATATATTTGGAATGTTAAATACAACATATATGATGCAGCATGTATAATTAATATAAAATCAAATTCTTGGTAAAATATCATACTATATTTGTAGTAAATTATGGTGAATGGGTAATTAAAGTTTCTTAATGAATTTAATTAACACATTGAAGTATGGGTATTACAAGTAGAGTCATAACCTATAAACTTGAGATATCGGTATAGTCTTGGATAGTAATGCTTATTTTATATCTCTGGGGTTTAGGATGCACCAGTTAAGAACTCTGTGCTTCCAGAATGAAAATAAGAGGCCATTAAACAATAAAATTCATTGCATTTGCATCTTACTAAGTTCATCGATACTTACGGAATGAATTGCAAAATTCAAATCTGGTTCTCTAAGACTTATTCTGATGTATAGTTTATTGATTATCAATACTGAAATGGCAGAGTAAACGATTTGATGCACAAAAAGTGATAGCTAAAGGATAGAAGTGAATAAACATTTTCAATATCCACATAAAAGTTAGTACTTAACAAAAATTTTAAGGATTCTAGTGTTCTATTAGAGACATGTATATATAAAAGAGAAATAATTTTAAGACATCCATGTGTGCAAGAACAGCTGTAAAAGTATCTTTTATTTGTGAGATGTAATTGTCATCTAAGAGGCTTACTGCCAAACAAACTTACCCTTTCTAATTGTTTCTGAGTTGTATCTGTCTTGGTCAGCTTAGATGTTTTAGTTCAAATTCATTTCCATGATGACTGATTCAAACTGGTTTCTCTTGGCTCCTTA
Source organism: Apodemus sylvaticus (assembly GCF_947179515.1). Classification (NCBI taxonomy): domain Eukaryota; kingdom Metazoa; phylum Chordata; class Mammalia; order Rodentia; family Muridae; genus Apodemus; species Apodemus sylvaticus. The sequence continues at coordinate 53,142,454 of NC_067489.1, forward strand.
CTGAATTGCTGTGCTTAACTGACTCTGGAAATGTATGCTAATCTTCTGGTTCCTTCTCATTCTCTGGTTCATTCTGCCTTCTCCTGAAGCCTCTTCCTGTTAAATTATCATGGAAAACTGCCTTTCAACAGATTAAATGGTATTTAAACAGATACCATTAAATGGTATCAAGTAAACTCCACTCACTAAATTCCACTGTGTTTCCTGAACCCAGCTGAACTATACTCACTGATCTGCACTCTCTCAATTACATATTACTTTCAAACATGCCTGTTTCCTTTTATATCTAACATTCCTTTCATTGTTTTGGATGAAAATGTGTGTATTAAAGGCATGTATGTATTCCAGCCAGATCATACTGTAGTCCAGGGTATGTCTGCATTCCAGCCAGATCACATAGACATAGAAGTTCTTTGTATGTGATCCCTTGCCAGAGGACCCACTTTGCTGAGTTAAAATACCTCTAAAATCAGTTAACGGAAAGAGGCTATCAGTTTGAGAAAGAGTAACAAGGGATACATGGCAGGTTTAGGGGGATAAAAGAGTAGAGAGAAATTGCGTAATTCAGATGTCAAAACTACAAAGATTGACAAATATGAATGAGTGTACTTCATAAACTCAAAGTTTAACTCCTAAAAATAGAATAATCACAAACAATTCCAGTGAAGTAAGATCAAACTAAAATATAAGAATGCCCACATATAACAATAGAAATAAGGACAAGAAAACATTTTAAGAAAATCAGATATAGTATGTTGGTACATAAATAATTAAAATGGCAAATTATTATAAGATATTTAATAATTAAACTAACTGAAAATGGATAACAAAATTAGAAGACCACTAAATGAGAAAATAGTATGATTTTCATGTGCATTTTGCTATAGTACACTGATGGCATTTATATGCTGGAGTAGATGAAAGTATCTAAGTTAGTAACTTTGTCCACAAAAGAGGTGGAACTGTCACATAAGCTTAAAGGAAACTGCTGAGAATTCAACACCTTATTCAATAATTCAAAGATATTATTTGAAGATAAACATGCTTGGTTTATCTCAGCATAGTAAAATATAGAGGCAGAAAACAGAAGGGAAATGAGGGATAAAATGTATTGAGGTTGCTGATGCATTAGGCATAGCTCTTCTAATCATTTCAAATTTTATTAAGTATTCTTAGGGTTTTGCTATTATCTTGTAGTCTCAGCATCAACAAAGAGAAAATCTTAATAAGGAAAAAAAGGAAGAACACATGGAACTGACAACCTAGCAAACATTTCTTCAAAGCATTAGCTAACATACATAAGTCTCAAAAATTGCTAGGAAAAAAAGATGCATTAGACAAATAGAGATTGCTTTATGAAGAATATTTCAAATCTCAGACCTTATTGTAATTAATAATTTAACTGGCTAGGAAAGATACAAAGCTTGTGTTCTAGGTTTTGCTTATTTGTTTGTTTTGGGTTGTTTTTGTTAATTGTTTTGCTTTAGTTTTGTTGCTGTTGTTTCATTTTTTGTTTTTAATTCAGCCAGCCTCTTTCTCTACTTAGACAAGGCTGGCCAGCAACTTTATATATAGGTAAGCTGGTCTCAGAATTTCAGTGACCTTTCTGCCCCTGCTTCTGAGTGCAGGAATTGCAAATCTTCATTACTATTTCTGGGTAATATACTCAGTGAATGTCATAGTAAAACATACATGTAAACACATTCTGTTCTTGGACACAACTTGACACAAACTAAAGACATGTGGGAAGAGGGAAACACAACTGAGAAAAATTCTTTTGCAATATTGGCCCTATAGGCAAGTATGGGGGTCTTCTCTTGCTTGATGATTGATATGGTTGGGATCAACCCACCATGGCCATTGCAACTTCTGGATATGTGGTCCTTAGTTGCAGAAGAAAGAAAGCTGAACAAACCATTGGGAGCAAGACAACAGGCATTATGCTTTCTCTTCTCTGACTCACTTCCTATTTCCACTCTCATACCTGAGTTCCTTCCTCAGCTTCCTCTGATGATTTACTATAATCTAAGCTCAAAAGAAACCCTTCCCTCTCTGTGTTGCCTTTTTTTATGGTGTGATATCACAATAGAGAGCAAACTGAAAAGCACATGAACTTTGTCTCATATCTCAGCATAGACCTACATATCCATAAGTAAATAGGAATTTTTGTTTCTATGACTGAATTGATATTTCAGAAATCATCACAGTTTAAATTGTTGTGCAGTTCCCAAAATGTTATATATATGTGGATCTGTGTGTGTGTGTGTGTGTGTGTGTGTGTGTGTGTGTGTGTGTGTGTGATGGCACACTGAAACAAGAAAATCCAAAGGTATAATAAAAGAATATCAATTGTATTATTTAACTTACATTCTGATAAAATGTCTAATCAGTTAATGAATGAAATTTGCATATACATATAATTTAGAAAAGTCTAAACTTCACTAAGGTAACATTTGTTGTATTACACCAGGAAATGACTACTTTTAAAAATCATTCATGGCTGGAGAGATGGCTCAGTGGTAAAGAGCACTGACTGCTCTTCCAGGGGTCCTGAGTTCAAATCCCAGCAACCACGTGGTGCCTCACAACCATCTGTAATGAGATCTGATGTTCTCTTCTGGTGTGTCTGAAGACAGCTACAGTGGGCATACATATACTAATAAATAAAAATCATTCATGTGGGAAAACGGAAATGAAGGGAGCCAAATAAACTGTTTGAAAATGAACATTTATGTACTCAAATTTAGACAAACCAGCAGAAATTCATTTTAAAAATAGATGAAGTAAGCACGATAAGAAATTTTTTTGGAATCTTTAAATTACATAGCTAAATTATTAACAATGAACACCAAGAAAACTTGGTAAGTCCTCACTGTCTGGCAGCAGATAATATCCAAGGACTGAATGCTTATGAATTTCCTAAGTTCTTAGTGTGATATTTTAGTAATATGCTTCTTTACAGTCTCATATTAATTTCTCTTGTATTGTCAATTTTAATAAGAGTTTTGATAAATGGGAAAGTTCATTCTGAAATAATTTCATGATACTGTTAGATAAGGAAGATATTCGCAGAAAAGAAGGAAAATATGAAGAAGACAGTAGTGAAAGTAATTATAATTGACCATTTTGTCTAAAGGAAGTAGGATTTTTAAATAGTTTTTTTCTAAAGATGCTGCTTTGCAGCCTTTGCATTGGATGATGTTTAATTTTAGCCACAATCTTATACTGTGAGGACATACTTAATATTATATTATAAATAAGTTTGAAAATACAAGAGAAAAACATTTTTATTATTATTCGATGTATTCTTTATTTACATTTCAAATGATTTCCCATTTTCTGGGTTCCCACTCCCCACAAGTCCCATAAGCCCTCTTCCCTCCCCCTGTTCCTCCATCAACTCCTTCCCACTTCCCTGTTCTGGTATTCCCCTATACTGTTGCATTGAGTCTTTCCATAACCAGGGGCCACTCCTCTGTTCTTTTTGGACATCATTTAATATGTAGATTATATCTTGGGTATTCCAAGTTTCTAGGTTATTATCCACTTATCAGTGAGTGCATACCATGACTGATCTTTTGAGACTGGGTTACCTCACTTAGTATGATGTTCTCCAGCTCCATCCATTTGTCTATGAATTTCATGAATTCATTGTTTCTAATGGCTGAATAGTACTCCACTGTGTAAATATACCACATTTTTTGGTATCCATTCCTCCGTTGAGGGACACCTGGGTTGTTTCCAGCTTCTGGCTACTACAAATAGGGCTGCTATGAACATAGTGGAGAATGTGTCCTTATTACATGCTGGGGAATCCTCTGGGAATATGCCCAGGAGTGGTATAGCAGGGTCCTCCGGAAGTGCCATGCCCAGTTTTCTGAGGAACCACCAGACTGATTTCCAAAGTGGTTGCACCATCTTACAATCCCACCAGCAGTGGAGGAGTGGTCCTCTTTCTCCACATCCTCTCCAGCACCTGATGTCTCCTGAGTTTTTGAACTTAGCCATTCTGACTGGTGTGAGGTGAAATCTCGGGGTTGTTTTGATTTGCATTTCCCTAACGATTAATGATGCTGAACATTCCTTAAGGTGTTTTTCAGCCCTCCGAAATTCTTCATGTGAAAAGTCATTGTTTAGTTCGGTACCCCACTTTTTAATGGGGTTATTTGGTTTTCTAGGCTCTATCTTCTTGAGTTCTCTGTATATATTAGATATTAGCCCTCTGTCAGATTTAGGGTTGGTGAAGATCTTTCCCAATCTGTTGGTTGATGTTTTGTCCTTTTGCCAGTGTCCTTTGCCTTACAGAAATTTTGTAGCTTTATGAGGTCCCATTTGTCAATTCTTGATCTTAGAGCATAAGCTATTGGTATTCTATTCAGTAACTTTTCCCCTGTGCCCATGTCCTCAAGGGTCTTCCCCAGTTTCTTTTCTATTAGTTTCAGCGTGTCAGGTTTTGTTTGGAGGTCCTTGATCCATTTGGAGTTGAGCTTAGTACAAGGAGATAAGAACGGATCAATTTGCATTCTTCTGCATGCTGACCTCCAATTGAACCAGCACCATTTGTTGCAAAGACTATCTTTTTTCCACTGGATGCTTTCAGCTCCTTTTTCAAAGATCAAGTGACCATAGGTGTGTGGGTTCATTTCTGGGTCTTCAATCCTATTACATTGATCCGCTTGCCTGATATTGTACCAATACCATGCAGTTTTTATCACTATTGCTCTGTAGTAAAGTTTGAGGTCTGGGATACTAAATCCCCCTGAAGTTCTTTTACAGTTGAGAATAGTTTTAGCTATCCTGGGTTTTTTGTTATTCCAGATGAATTTGAGCATTGCTCTTTCTAGCTCTATGAAGAACTGGGTTGGGATTTTGATGGGGATTGCATTGAATCTGTAGATTGCCTTTGACAATATGGCCATTTTAACTATATTAATCCTGCCAATCCATGAGCATGGAAGATTTTACCATTTTCTGAGATCTTCTTCAATTTCCTTCTTCAGAGATCTGAAGTTCTCGTCATATAGGTCTTTCACTTGTTTGGTTAGAGTCACTCCAAGATACTTTATGCTGTTTGTGGCTATTGTGAAGGTTGTCATTTCCCTAATTTCTTTCTCAGTCTGCTTATCCTTTGAGTATATAAAGGCTACTGATTTACTTGATCTGATTTTATAGCCAGCCACTTTGCTGAAGTTGTTTATCAGCTGTAGGAGTTCTCTAGTAGAGTTTTTTGGGTCACTTAAGTATACTATCATATCATCTGCAAATAGTTTGACTTCTTCCTTTCCAATTTGTATCCCTTTGACCTCCTTATGTTGTTTAATTGCTCTAGCTAGGACTTCAAGAACTATATTGAAAAGATGGGGAGAGAGGGGGCAGCCTTGTCTAGTCTCTGATTTTAGTGGGATTGCTTCAAGTTTCTCTCCATTTAGTTTGATGTTGGCTACCGGTGTGCTGTATGTTGCTTTTACTATGTTTAGATATGGGCCTTGAATTCCTGTCCTTTCCAAGACTTTTAGCATGAAAGGATGCTGAATTTTGTCAAGTGCCTTTTCAGCATCTAATGAAATAACCAAATTTACACAATATCTTTCCACAAACCCAGCCCTACAAAGGATAATAGGGGGAAAACACCATTACACCAAGGGAAACTATACCCTGGAAAAAGCAGGATATTAAGCTTTTTTCATGAAACCCAAAAGAAGAAAACCACACTAGTATAAAATTAACATCAAAAATGATGGGAAGGAATAACCACTACTCCTTAATATCTCTTAACATCAATGGACTCAATTCCCCAATAAAAAGACGTAGCCTAACAGACTGGTTACATAAACAGGACCCTACATTTTGCTGCATACAGGAAACACACCTCAGTGTCAAAGACAAAAACTATGTTAGAGTAAAAGGCTGGAAGACAATTCTATAAGCAAATGGTCCCAGGAAACAAGCTGGAGTTGTCATTCTAATATCAGATAAAATTGACTTTCAACCTAATGTCATCAAAAGAGACATGGAAGGTCACTTCTTCCTGGTCAAAGGAAAAATCCAACAAGAAGAACTCTCAATCCTGAACATCTATGATCCAAATACAAGTGTGCCCTCATTCATAAAAGAAACTTTACCAAAGCTCAAAGCACACATTGCAACTAACACAATAATTGTGGGTGACTTCAACACTCCACTCTCATCAATGGACTGATCAGGAAAACAGAAACTAAACAGGGAGACAGTGAAACTAATTGAAGCTTTGGACCAATTGGATTTAACAGATATATATAGAACTTTTCATCCCAAAGCAAAAGAATATACCTTTTTCTCAGCACCTCATGGTGCCTTCTCCAAAATAGATCATATAGTTGGTCACAAGACAGACCTCAACAAATATGAGAAGATTGAAATAATCCCATGCCTCCTATCAGATCACTATGACGTAAATGTGGTATTTAATAACAATAAAAACAACAGAAAGCCCACATATACATGGAAACTGAATAATACTCTACTCAATGATACCTTGGTAAAGGAAGAAATAAAGAAAGAAATCAAAGATTTTTTAGAATTTAATGAAATTGAAGGCACATCATACAAAAATCTATGGGACACAATGAAAGCAGTGCTAAGAGGAAAATTCACAGCTTTGAGTGCCTCCAAAAAGAAATTCGAGAGAGCATACACTAGAAGATTAATGAAACAACTGAAAGCCCTGGAACAAAAAGAAGCTAATTCACCCAGGAGGAGGAGAAGACAGGAAATCATCAAACTCAGAGCTGAAATCAATCAAGTAGAAACCAAGAGAACCATACAAAGAATCAACAAAACCAGGAGCTGGTTCTTTAAAAAAATCAACAAGATAGATAAACCCTTAGCCAGACTAACCAAAGGGCACAGAGAAAGTATCCAAATTAACAAAATTAGAAATGAAAAGGGAGATTTTACAACAGAAACTGAGGAAATTCAAAAAATCATCAGATCCTACTACAAAAGCCTATACTAAACACAACTGGAGAATCTGGAGGAAATGGACAATTTCTTAGACAGATACCAAATACCAAAATTAAACCAGGATCAAATAGATCATCTAAACAGACCCATAACCCCTAAAGAAATAGAAGGCATCATAGATAGCCTTCCAACCAAAAAAATCACAGGACCAGATGGTTTCAGTGCCGAATTCTATCAGACCTTCAAAGAAGACTTAACACCAATACTCTTCAAACTATTCCACCAAATAGAAACAGTAGGAACACTACCCAACTCCTTCTACGAAGCCACATTTACGCTGATACCAAAACCACACAAAGATCCAAATAAGAAAGAGAATTTCAGGCCAATTTCCCTTATGAATATCGATGCAAAAATACTCAATAAAATTCTTGCCCACCGAATCCAAGAAAACATCAAAATGATCATCCACCAGGATCAAGTAGGCTTCATCCCAGGGATGCAGGGATGGTTCAATATAAGGAAATCCATCAATGCAATCCACTACATAAACAAACTCAAAGAGAAAAACATTTTTAACTGTTTATTTCTTTCATTATTTTTTAAAAATTTTGCAATTGTTTTCCTTATGTAATATTTATTTGGTTCTGTTTATTGAGAATTTTTAAAATGTCTGTTATATGAGATATAATGACAGATGCTCAGGATATGACATGCAAACAGTTGACTTCTTAACTTTTACAAATTCCCATGCAATATATTATTGTATATGTGTGTGTATCTATGTATGCGTGTGTGTGTGTGTGTGTGTGTGTGTGTATGTGTGTGAGTATGTATGTGTAAATTCAAATTAAACTTATCTGTATAAGCTTGTGTAAATATCACCAGTATGACATTTACTACAATTATAGTAAAGCTTTAATCTCCATCAATGGTTATGTTTAATGTAAGGGGAGACTTGACTGAAAATACTTCTGTACATCACAGTGAGACTTGAATTACTCAATCTGAAGTATAGTGTGGAAATGGCATGATGTAAAATAAAGGACAGGTGTGAGCATACCTTTCCAATGGCAGGAATTTTTCTTTATTCTAAACATCATGGAACAATTTAAAATTTTGAAATATTTATTCCATAGTAACTTAATGTACAAATGTATACTATAAGCACTGGTTATGCATTCAATACATAAACCACAGGAAAGTGTCAATAACAAGTTTCAATTCTAAAAAAGGAATTTTAGTGGATGGTGTCTTATGTATTTACTAGGTATCATATTAGGCAGCACGTTTGAATACAGATAATACAGAGGAAGTGAAACATAGCAGTTTTTAATAGTTTTAGAAGTAAATGACAAGAAGGAGGTTTGAAATTTTCCATAACCTAATAATACTGTGTATGGTCCTCATATGAATTAAATATTGAAGTTTATTGCATACAGAGTGACTGTCATCATCTGGGAGACAGTGATAATTGTTTTAGACTCTTGAAAAAACTATAGGTTCAATTTTGGTCTACTCAATCATAAATCAGAAAATTCTCAACTGATACATAAATGTCTTTGGCTTTTAACTATTACTAATACATAATGGATCTGGGATCTACTGTTGAATCCAATTAAGGACTTTGTAACATGAACAATCCAACCACATATAGTACCAGTATTTTCTCTTTGAAAAGAAAGTTTCTATTTAAAGTTTGTATCACAAAGCAAAGGTGAGTTGGCATTCTCAGCTCTTATAGTTTGATAAATATTTTGTTAACAAAAGTAAGAAGTAATAGTAATGAAGTATTTGCAGAGGAAAATTGCATAAGAAACACTAATTTAATAATACACAAAGGAATAAAAGTATAAGTTCATGAATATTTAAATCCTCTGGAACTTAAAGAATTAATGATTTAATACTGTTGCCATTATATGTAGCAGCTTTAAATGCTTTGATAAATTTCCTCTCTGCTTTTCAAAATTCACCTCACAGTAGTCCTTGCCTTATTTTTACCATTGCAGTATGACTATTTCTCCTATTCCAAACCATTATTGTATGCAATTACTCTAGAGAATCACTAGTACACAGCTATTAGTTCATATTGTAAAGCACACATATTTCTCCTTCCAAAATGACAATTTCATTTTATATTATTTTGGTCTTCTTCTTCTTCTTCTTCTTCTTCTTCTTCTTCTTCTTCTTCTTCTTCTTCTTCTTCTTCTTCTTCTTCTTCTTCTTCTTCTTCTTCTTCTAGATTTTTTTTATTATTTATTTCCTTTTTTTTTTACACTCCAGATTTTATTCCCCTCCTGGTCCACCCTCCAACTGTTCCACATTGCATACCTCGTCCCTGCCCACCACCCCTTGTCTCCAAGTGATCACCACCTTCCCCCAACCCCAATAGACCTCTAAACTCAGTGGCGACACAAGTTTCTTAAGGGTTAGGTGAATCTCTCTAACTCAACCCAGACCTCATCATAGTCTTCTGCCCTGTGTGTGTTAGGGGCCTCATATCTGTTGTAGTATGCTGTCTAATTGGTGGTCTAGTGTTCTTGGGGAGGTCCATGATAATTGAAACTGCTGGTCATTCTACAGGGTCACCCTCCTTCTCAGCTTTTTCCAGATTTTCCTTAATTCAACCACAGGGGTCAGGTGCTTCTGCCTATTGGTTTGGTGCAAATATCTGAATCTGACTCTTGCAGTTGCTTGTTGAGTCTTTCAGAGGGCAGTCATATTAGGTCCATTTTTGTGAGCACACCATAGCCTCAGAAATACTGTCAGGCCTTGGTATCTCCCCTTGAGCTGGATTCTATTTTGGGCCTGTCACTGGAACTTCTCTTCCTCAGGCTCTTCTACATTTCCTTCCCTGCAGTTATTTCAGACATGAACAATTACAGGACACAGTTTTGACTGTGGGATAGACACCCTCTCCCTCATTTGATGCCCTGTTTTCCTATTGGAGGTGGGCTCTACAAGTTCTCTCTCCACATTGTAGGACATTTCATCTAGAGTCCCTCCCTTTGGGTTCTGAAAGGTCTCTGGTACATTCTGGAGGGTCCTTCCAACCTCCTACCTCCTGAGGCTCCCTGTTTCCATTCTTTCTGCTGACCCTCAGAGATTTAATCCTTTTCCCCTTCATAATACAATATCATGTTACCCTCTACTCCCCCTACCCCCATCTCCTTATCCTCCCAGTTCCCTTCCTCCCCCATGTGGTTGCTTTCTTCTCTCTCTCAGGTGGAACTGAGGCATCCTCACTTGGGCACTTCAGCTTCTTGATCTTTTTGAGTTCTGTGGATATTCTGTGCTTCTTTTTGGCTGATGTACTCCACTTAGTGAGTACATACCATACATGTCTTTTTGGGTCTGAGTTACCTCACTCAAGATGATATTTTCTAGTTTGATCCATTTGCCTGCAAATGTCAGGATGTCCTTGTTCTTAATAGCTGAGTAGTATTCCATTGTGTAAATGAAACACATTTTCTGTATCCATTCTTCTACCATAGAAGTACTGGGTTGTTTCCAGCTTCTGGATGGCACACATAAGGCTGCTACAAACATGGTGACACATGTATCTCTGTGGTATGGTGGGTCATCTTTCATGTATATTCCCAAGAGTGGTATTGCTGTGACTTCAGGAAGATTTATATCCAATTTTCCAAGGAACCTCCAGATTGATTTCCAGAGTGGTTGTACCTGTTTGCAATCCCACCAGCAATGGAGGAGTGTTCCTCTTTCCCTTCATCCTCACCAGCATGTGTTGTCACCTGAGGTTTGGATCTTAGTCTTTCTAATTGGTGTAAGGTAGGAATCTCAGAGTAGTTTTGACTTGCATTTCTCTGATCACTAAGCACTTTGAACATTTCTTTAGGTACTCAGCCATTTGAGATTCCTCTATTGTGAATTCTCAGTTTAGTTCTATACCCCCTTTTTTGCTTGGGTTGTTTGGTTTTGTTAGTGCTTGGCTTCTTAAGTTCTTTGTAAATTTTGAATATTAGCCCTCTATCAGATGTGGAGTTAGTGATGATTTTTTTCCAAATCTGTAGTTTGCTAGTTTGTCTTAGAGACTAAGTCCTTCACCTTACAGAAGCTTCAGTTTCATGAGGTCCCATTTATCAGTTCTTGATCTTAGAGCATGAGCCATTAGAGTTCTATTTAAGAAATTTCCCTCTGTGACAATGAGTTCAAGGCTCTTCCCCTATTAGATTGAGTGTATCTGGTTTCATCTTGAGGTCCTTGATCCACTTGGCCTTGAGTTTTGTGCAAGATGACAAATACGGTTCTATTTTCATTTTTCTACATACAGATAGTAAGTTAGACCAGCACCATTTATTGATGCTTTCCCTTTTCCATTGTATATTTTTGGCTTCTTTGTCAAAGATCAAATTTGCATAAGTGTGTGGTTTTATTTCTATGTCTTTAATTCTATTCCATTGATCAACTTGTCTGTCTCTGTACCACTACCATGCAGTTTTTATCATTTTTTGCTCTTTGGTAGAGCTTGAGGTCAGGGATGGGGATTACCCAGCCCTTCTTTTATTGTTAAGAATGGTTTTGACTGTTCTAGGTTTTTTGCCTTTCCAGATTAATTTGAGAACTGCATTTTCCATGTCTTTGAATAATTGTGTTGTGATTTTCATGAGGATTGTATTCAATCTGTACACTGCCTTTGGTAGGATGGCCGTTTTCACTATACTAATTCACTCAATCCATGAGCATGGGAGATCTCTCCATTTTTTGAGGTCTTCTTTAATTTCTTTCTTGAGATACTTGAAACTATTGTCATACAGATCTTTCACTTGTGTGGTTAGAGTTACCCCAAGATATTTTATGTTATTTGTGGCTATTGTTAAGGGAGTTGTTTCCCTAAATTCTTTCTCTGCCTGTTTATCACTTATATAAAGGAAGGCTGATTTATTTGGGTTAATTTTATATCCAACACATTGCTGAAATTGTTTTTCAGCTGGAGAAGTTCTCTGGTAGAATTTTTGGGGTCGCTTATGTATGCTTTTATATCATCTGCAAACAGTGATACCTTTATTTCTCCTTTGCCAATTTGTATCCACTTGATCTCTTTTTGTTGTCTTATTGTGCTACTACTTCATTATCTATATTGAATAGATAATGTGGCGAGTGGCATCCTTGTCCTGTCCCCAATTTTAGTGGCATTGCTTCAAGTTTGTCTACATTTAATCTGATATTGGCTGTTGGTTTGCAGTAAATTGCTTGAATTATTTATAAATATGTGTCTTGAATTCCTGATCTCTACAATACTATTAACATGAAGGGACGTTGTTATTTGTCAAATAATTTTTCTGCATCTGATGAAATGATCATGTAGTTTTTTCTTTGAGATTATTTATATAGTGATTTATGTTAATGGATTTTGGTATATTGAACCAACTTTGCATTCCTAAAATAAAGCCTACTTAATCATGGTGAAGGATGGTTTTGATGTATTCTTGAATTCAGTTTGCAAGAATTATATTATGTATTTTTCCATAGATATTCATAAGTGAGATTGGTTTGAAGCTCTCTTTTGTGGTTGAGTCTTTTTGTTGTTTAGGTATCAGAAAAATTGTGGCTTCATAGAATGAATTAGGTAGTGTTCCTTCTGTTTCTATTTTATGGAATAGTTTGAGAAATATTGGTATCAGGTCTTCTTTGAAGGTCTATTAGAATTCTGCACTAAAGACATCTATCCCTGGTCTTTTTGTTTGCTTGCTTGTTTGTTTGTTTGTTAGAAGGATTTTAATGACTTCTTCTATTTCCTTATGGCATATGGGCCTGTTTAGATCGTTTACCTGCTCTCAATTTAAATTCAGTATGTGTCATCTCTCTATAAAATAATCCATTTCATCTAGATTTTCCAGTTTTGTTGCATATAGGCTTTTCTAGTAGGATCTAATGATATTTTTAATTTCTTCCATTTCTGTTATGTCCCCCTTTTCATTTATGATTTTGTTAATTTGGTTACTGCCTCTGGACCCTTTAGTTAGTTTGGCTAGGCATTTATCTATCTTGTTGATTCTCTCAAAGAATTAGCTTTTCATTGTGTTGATTCTTTGTATTGTTTTCTTTGTTTCTATTTGGTTGATTTCAACCCCAAGTTTGACTATTTCCTGCTGTCTACTCCTTTTGTGTGATTTTGCTTCTTTTTGCTCTAGAGCTCTCAGGTGTGCTGGTAAGTTTATAGTGTAAGATATTTCCAGTTTCTTTACAAGGGCACTTAGTGCTATAAATTTTCCCTTTAGCACTGCTTTCATTGTGTCCCATAAGTTTGGGTGTAATGTGTCAATACTTTCATTAAGTTCTAGGAAGTCTTTAATTTATATCTTTATTTTTTCCCTGACTAAGTTATCATTGCGTAGAGAGTTGTTCAGCTTCCATGTGTATGTGGGCTTTCTGCTGTTTTTGTTGTTATTGAAAACCAGACTTAGACCATGGTGATCTGATAGGATTCAATTATATGGTCCGTTTCAGAGAAGGTACAATGAGGTGCTGAGAAGAATGTGTATTTTTGTTTGTTTGTTTGTTTGTTTGTTTTAGGGTGAAATGTTTTGTAGATGTTTGTTAAATCCATTTCGTTCATAACCTCTATTATTTTCACTGTGTCTCTGTTTAGTTTCTATTTCAATAACCTGTCTGTTGATGAGAGTGGGGTGTTGAAGTCACCCTATATTATTGTGTTCGGTTCCCAAATGGCAATTTTAGATTTACTTCTTGGTAAATTAACTTATGAGGAAATTAACATTAGTTCCCACTTGAATCTCTGGTCTCAGAAGTCAAATCTTGTTAAACCTTCATAAAGATTATCACTAAGGATGGGATAGAGAGTTGGGGTGGGCATAAACATGCATTCTGGCCATCTAGATTGGCATCTAAAGAGGTTTTACTTTTATTGGTACAGATAACAAAGAAAAGAGTAGAACAAATCTGTGGTTCAGGTTTCACAATTTGACAAAATAAAAAAGCCACAGGAATGTATTGGGTCAGTAAATTATGATTTTTGTTCCACATATGAATAATAGGATGGAGAAGATTTTTCAGAGGGTATTTCCTATTTTACTTTATTTTCATTTCTATTTTTTGACATCACATAGCACATAATCCTGCCACACTGGGTCAAAATGACCTATGTGTTGTTAGATCATTCCTCTTGTTTCCCTGTAATAAAGAATACTGTGACTTTTTACAAATTTGTTGTTTGAAATGCAGTCACAAAATCATTTCTCTGTGTGTGCATAATAATGGATAAAAAAGTTAAGCCAAATAAAAATGGGTGTGTGAAAAAACAACAAAAAAGTCAATGACATAAACAAATCCAAGTGCATATATACAGAGAGAAAGAGAGAGAGAGAGAGAGAGAGAGAGAGAGAGAGAGAGAGAGAGAGAGAGAGGAGAGAGAGAGAACTATAATTGTTAATTTACCAAGGAAAGAATAAATCTAATATCTAAACATGATAACAGCTGATGTAGTCATTTCAATAGGTAAGTAATGTTTAAAATTTCTACTCTGAATCAAAACAAATTATTACTAAAAAGAAAGATTAGAAAATAGTGCATCATATTAATTTTTTAAAGTCATATATATTTTCTAAGTTGGACTGATAAAAACAGTACCCTGGATTTTTGTTTTCTATGCAGACTAGTACAGTTTTGAAAATGTTAATATATGAAATATGCTGTAATAATTATTTGGTTCTGCACATATGATGATGTACATATTTAATTAATTTGGCAGTTAGTATACACTTATCATCAAACCTCAGACACAAGAAATGTTTCTCAAGTGAATTACAGCTAGAATTTTTATGTTAATTAATTTCTGCCAATCAAGAGTTCTGTTGTATACTGAAGAATCCAAAATATAGAAACCATATTCCTGCTATTTAAGCTCTGATCTTAGTAATAATAGAAGTGATCATTGTTTGATCATTAATAATTAAATATTAAGATAATGTAGGTGGTTATGACTCCTAAGTATGATGGAAACTCTAAAATCAAGCTTAATCTGAATGATCTCATCAAATTCTACTTGAGTTTTCACTACATTTAAGATTCTCTATTTAACATATTGCTAATTTTGTGAATTCAGAAAAGCTGAAGCTTTTGTAACTAGTCTTTTCAAACATTTTGCTAATAATAGTGTATTAGAAATGAATTTTTAAAAACATAAAACTTAATATTTATAGAAAATATATAAATGTAGCATAAAATATAATGACTGATACAATGTATATATCAGTACACATAAAACTGCAACATGATGCTAAGACAGAGTACAGAGAAATGAGAAATGCAAGAAAGAGAGAATCCTATACTGATGACCTGGACAGTAAATCATCCTCTAGATCATCCTGTCAATATGGTCTCCACAGGTTCTCCCTCCCCTTTTTTGGGCATTTCAGCTAATGTCATCCCTGTTGAGTCCTTTGAGACTCTTATTTTCCTGGCATCTGGGACTTGCTGGTGGTTACACCCAGTTATCTATCCCCCATTGCTACACACCTCTGTTCATATTCCTGACCCTTTATATAGATTTCTATTATTAACCAAAGTAGAAAAACTATGGGACTGATCATGTGGACATAAAAAGCCCAATGAGAAAATGATGGCTACTGTTAGGTTACTTAAACTTTCTTCCTCTCTCTCCCCTCCATTTCTATCTCTGGTGAACAGTAAAGAATTAGAAATTCTGGACTCTGCTCAATAGACCATAATCACTTGCTGTTTGTTTATTTTTTGTTTTTTTTAATGTACCTTAGATTGAGGAATAATCTATTTTTGTTTTTAATTTCCATTTTGGTAACAAACATGATACATCTGAACTCACATCGGTTTGTTATAGTCTATTGATGCCTGGAATAAAAGCCCAGTCTAAAACAATGATTTCTCACAATTTTTGTTTACCAAAGAGACTGAAATATAAATTGAATAGTTTCAGCAATTTTCCTTAATCCTGCTTAAGTGTTAATATTTTCATTTTAAAACAAAACACTTTCAAGAATAAAAGACAAATTTCAATATCAACCTTATAGTTTCATCTTTCAGTTTTAACTTATTTAGATTGACCAAGAAAAAAAAAATACCGTGACAAGTCAACATCGAAGAATTAAAAAAATATTTAATATAATTGATAGCAAAATTTTCCATACCTTTTAAACATGGATCATATATGGTCCTTCCAAAGTGGATTCTGATAATTGTTCAATCAGCTCAGTGTGGGATATATATATATACATACACACACACACACAGTTGCATAGGATGTTCTTCAATGCTCTATGTAGACAAAAATGACATTAAATTCCCGAATCACCTGCCTGTATAAAGGTATATGTTGGGATTTCAACATCAGTCAAAACTCAATAAAATTAAAAAAGAAAGAAAGATAGAAAGAAAGAAAGAGATAAAGAATTAAGAAAGCTTATTTCTTAATTAAGAAAGTCTATTCTTTCTAAATTGTCTGACACAAACCAAATTCTAAGAAATCCCTTCTTTAAAAAAATATCAATAATGTTACATATTTTGTTAAATAAAAATATTGAACAATATTAAGTATAAATATTATATACTATTTTGTGCTTTAAGATTAAAAAAAAAAGAAAGAATCTTTCTTTTCTCTTTAAGGAGCCTTCTTTTTTTTAATTAAAAATATTCTTTATTTACATTTCAAATGGTTTTCCCTTTCCTTGATCCCTCCCTTCCCGCAAGTCCCATAAGACCTCTTCCCTGCCCCTGTTCCCCATCCAGCCCTTCCTACTTCCCTGTTCTGGTATTCCCCTACACTGCTGCTGCACTGAGCCTTTCCAGAACCAGTGGCCATTCCTTCGTTTTTCTTGGACATCATTTGATATGTGGATTGTGTCTTGGGTATCTGCCTGTATAAAAGTAAACTTCTAGGCTAATACCCCTTATACCATGAGTGTTCTTTTGAGACTGGGTTACCTCTATTAGGATGATGTTCTCCAGCTTCATCCATTTGTCTAAGAACTTCATGAATTCATTGTTTCTAATGGCTGAATAGTACTCCATTGTGTGTATTTATACCACTATTTTTGTATCCATTCCTCCATTGAGGGACATCTGGGTTCTTTGCAGCTTCTGGCTATTATAAATATGGCTGTTATGAACATAGTGGAACATGTATCATTATTACATGCTGGGGAATCCTCTGGATATATGCCCAGAAGTGGTATAGCAGGGTCCTAGCCGGTTTTCTGAGGGACCACCAGACTGATTTCCAGAGTGGTTGCACCAGCTTACAATCCCACCAGCAGTGGAGGAGTGTTCCTTTCTCCACATCCTCCCCAACAACTGCTATCTCCTGAGTTTTTAATCTTAGCCATTCTGACTGGTGTGAGATGAAATCTCAGGATTGTTTTGATTTGCATTTTCCTAATGACTAATGATGTTTAACATTTCTTAAGGTGTTTCTGAGCCATCCGAAGTTCTTCAGGTGAAAATTCTTTGTTAAGCTCTGTACCCATTTTTAAATAGGGTTATTTGGTTTTCTGTGATTTAACTTTTTGGGTTCTTTGCATATATTGGATATTAGCCCTTTGTCAGATATAGGGTTGGTGAAGATCTTTTCCCAATTTGTTGGTTGCCAATTTCTCCTTTTGACAGTGTCCTTTGACTTACAGAAACTTTGTAATTTTATGAGGTCCCATTTGTGAATTCTTGATCTCAGAACAAAAGCTATTGGTGTTCTGTTCAGGAACTTTCCCCCTATGCCCATGACCTCAAGGGTCTTCCCCAGATTCGTTTCACATTATATTAGTTTCAGTTTGCCTGGTTTATGTGGAGGCCTTTGATCTACTTGGAGTTAAGTTTAGTACAAGGAGATAAGAATGGATCAATTCGCATTATTCTGCATGCTGACCTCCAATTGAACCAGCACCATTTGTTGAAAATGCTGTCTTTTTCCCCCTGGATGTTTCCAGCTCCTTTGTCGAAGATCAGGTGACCATACTGTACCAATACCATGAAGTTTTTAACACTATTGCTCTGTAGTATTGCTTGAGGTCCAGGATACTGATTCCCCCAGAAGTTCTTTTACTGTTGAGAATAGTTTTAGCTATCCTGGGTTTCTTATTATTCCAGATAAGTTTGAGAATTGCTCTTTCTAACTCTATGAAGAACTGAGTTGGGATTTTGATGGGGATTCTGTTGAATCTGTATTCTACTTTTGGCAAGATGGTCATTTTAACTATATTAATCCTGCCAATCCATGATCATGGAAGAGTTTTCCATTTTCTGAGTTCTTCTTCAATTTTCATATTCAGAGACCTGACCTTCTTGTCATACAGATCTTTTACTTGTTTGGTTAGAGTCACCCCAAGATAGTTTATATTGTTTTTGGCTATTGTGAAGGGTATAATTTCCCTAATTTCCTTCTCAGCCTGCTAATCCTTTGAGTATAGGAAGACTACTGATTTATTTGAGTTGATTTTATAACCAGCCACTTTGCTGAAGTTGTTTATCAGTTGTAGTAGTTCTCTGGTGGAGTTTTTTTGGGTCACTTAAGTATATTATCATATCATCTGCAAATAGTGATAGTTTGACTTCATCCTTTTCAATTTGTATCCCTTTGATCTCCCTATATTGTCTAATTACTCTAGCTAGTACCTCAAGTACTATATTGAAAAGATATGGAGAGAGGGGCCAGCCTTTTCTAATCACTGATTTTAGTGGGATTGCTTGAAGTTTCTCTCCATTTAGTTTGATGTTGGCTACTGGATTGCTATATATTGCTTTTATTATGTTTACGTATGAGCCTTGAATTTGTGTTCTTTCCAAGACTTTTAGCATGAAAGGATGCTGAATTTTGTCAAATGGTTTTTCAGCATCTAATGAAATGACCATGTGTTTTTTTTTTTTCCCGAGACAGGGTTTCTCTGTATAGCCCTGGCTGTCCTGGAACTCACTCTGTAGACCAGGCTGGCTTCGAACTCAGAAATCCGCCTGCCTCTGCCTCCCAGAGTGCTGGGATTACAGGCGTGCGCCACCACTGCCTGGCTGTGGTTTTTTATTCTTTGAGTTTGTTTATATAGTGTATAGCATTGATGGATTTCCATATATGGAGCCATCCCTGCATCCCTGGGATAAGTCAGCTTGCTCGATGGTTTTGATGTGTTCTTGGATTCATTTGGCAAGAATTTTATTGAGTATTTTTGCATTCATGTTCATAAGGGAAATTGGTCTGAAGTTCTCTTTCTTTGTTGTATCTTTGTGTGGTTTTGGTATCAGCATAATTGTGGCTTCGTAGAATGAGTTGGGAAGTGATCCTTCTGTTTCTATTTTGTGGAATAGTTTGAAGAGTATTCGTGTTAGGTCTCTTTGAAGGTCTGATGAAATTTTGTACTAAAACTATCTGGTTCTGTGCTTTTTTTGGTTGGAAGACTTTTATAACTCCTTCTCTTTCATTAGGATTTATGGGACGGTTTAGATGATCTATGTGATCCTGATTTAATTCTGGTATTTGGTATCTGTCTAGGATATTGTCCATTTCCTCCAGATTCTCCAGTTGTGCTGAGTATATGCTTTTGTAGTAGGAGCTGATGATTTTTTTAATTTCCTCTGTTTCTGTTGTTATATCTCCCTTTCCATTTCTAATTTTGTTAATTTGGATACTGTCTGTGTGCCCTTTGTTTAGTCTAAGTGTTTATCTATCTTATTGATTTTCTCAAAGAACCAGTTCCTGGTTTTGTTGATCCTTTGTATGGTTTTCTTTGTTTCCACTTGATTGATTTAAGCCCTGAGTTTGATGATTTCCTGTCTTCTACTCCTCCTGGGTGAATTAGCTTCTTTTTGTTCCAGAGCTGTCAGGTGTGCCATTAAGCTGCTAGTGTATGCTCTCCTCAATTTCTTTTTGGAGGCACTCAGGGCTATTAGTTTTCCTCGTAGCACTGCTTTCATTGTGTCCCATAGATTTGCGTATGTTGTGCCTTCATTTTTATTAAATTCTAAAAAGTCTTTGATTTCTTTCTTTATTTCTTCTTTGGCCAAGCTATCACTGAGTAGAGTATTGTTCAGCCTCCATGTGTATGTGGGATTTCTGTTGTTTTTGTTGCTATTGAAGACCACTCTTTCTCCTTAGTGATCTGATAGGAGGCATGGGATTAGTTTGATCTTTTTATATTTGTTGAGGTCTTTCTTGTCACCAATTATATGGTCAATTTTGGAGAAGGTACCATGAGGTGCTGAGAAAAAAGTATATTATTTTGCTTTAGGATGAAATGTTATGTATGTATGTATGTATGTATGTATGTATGTATGTATGTATGTATCTGTTAAATCCAATTGGTCCAAAGCTTCAATGAGTTTCACTGTGTTCCTGTTTAGTTTCTGTTTTCTTGATCAGTCCATTGAGGATAGTGGAGTGTTGAAGTCACCCTGTTAAGTGCAATGTGTGCTTTGTGCTTTAGTAAGGTTTCTTTTACAAATGAGGGTGACCTTGCATTTTGAGCATAGATGTTCAGAATTGAGAGTTCTTCTTGGTGGATTTTTCCTTTGACCAGCAAGAAGTGTCCTTCCGTGTCTCTTTCAATGACTTTAGGTTGAAAGTCAATTTTATCTGATATCAGAATGGCAACTCAGGTAATTATTACTTCCTCTCATTTTTGATGTTATTTTTACATTGGAGTGTTTATCTTCTTTTGGGTTTGATGAAAGAAGGCTACTATCTTGCTTTTTCTAGGGTGTACTTTCCCTCCTTGTATTGGAGTTTTCCACCTACTAATCTTTGTAGGGCTGGATTTGTGGAAAGATACTGTGTAAATTTGGTTTTGTCATGGAATAATTTGTTTTCTCCATCTATGGTGATTGAAAGTTTGGCTGGGTATAGTAGTCTTGGCTGACATTTGTGTTCTCTTAGAGTCTACATGAGATCTGCTCATGATTTTCTAGCTTTCATGGTCTCTGGTGAGAAGTCTGTTGTAATTCTGATAGGTCTTCCTTATATGTTATTTGGGCGTTTTCTCTTACTGCCTTTAATATTCTTTCTTTGTTTAGTACATTTGGGGTTTTGATTATTTTGTGAGGGGAGGTATTTCTGTTCTAGTCCAGTCTGTTTGGAGTTCTGTAGGCTTTTTGTATGTTCATGGGCAACTCTCTCTTTAGGTTAGGGAAGTTTTCTTCCATAATTTTATTGAAGATATTTGCTGGCCCTTTAAGTTGTAAATCTTCACTCTCATCTATGCCTATAATCCTTAGGTTTGGTCTTCTCATTGTGTCCTGGATTTCCTGGATGTTTTGGGTTACAAGCTTTTTGCATTTTGCATTTTCTTTAACTGTTGAGTCCATGGTTTCTATGGAATCTTCAGCATTTGAGATTCTTTCTTTTATCTCTTGTATTCTGTTGTTGATATTTGCATCTATGGTCCCTGATTTCTTCCCAAGGTTTTCTATCGCCGACGTTGCTTCCCTTTGCGATTTCTTAGTTGTTTCTCCTTCTGTTTTTAGATCCTGGATGATTTTGCTCAGTTCCTTCACTTGTTTGTTTGTGTTTTCCTGTAATTCTTTAAGAAATTTTTGTGTTTCCTCTTTAATGACTTCTGCCTGTTGACCCAGTTTCTCCTGCATTTCTTTAAGTGATTTTTGCATTTCCTCTCTATTAGCTTCTATCTGTTAACCCATAGTCTCCTGAATTTCTTTAAGTGATTTTTGTGTTTTTATTGTAAGGGCTTCTGACTTATTCATGTTCCCCTGAATTTCTTTAAGAGATTTATTTATGTTCTTCATGTGTTCCTCTAACAGCATCATGACCAGTGATTTTAAATCCAAATCTTGTTTTTCTGTTGTGTTGGGATATCCAGGACTTGCTGTTGTTGGAGAATTGGGTTCAGATGCTGCCATATTGCCTGGATTTCTGTTAGTAATGTTCTTATGTTTGCCTTTTGCCATCTGGTTCTCTCTGGCGTTAGTTGGTCTCCTTGTCACTGGCTGGTGTTTTAACCTCCTGTGAACCTGTAAGGCTATTTTTAGCACCTCTGGATGACTGGGTTTCCCCTGGCACAGATTGCTGATGTGTTGCCTTCTTCTTGGTTGCCTTTGGAGCCCTGGTATGTCTTGCCCCAAGGAATCTTATACTCAGGTTGTCTCTGTGAACCTGGTGCTGCCTATCTGTTCCGACAGGGAGCAAGTTGGCTGATCCTGTGGGGATCTTTTACAAGTGCTGATCACTCTGCAGGGCAAATAACCCCCCCCAACAGGGTTGGCACACAGACATCCCATAGAGCTGCCCAGGCCCTGGGTGCAGGCAAAATCCTGATAAGCTGAGACCCAAGCGATGTTAGCTTCGGGCTATGTCTACATAGCTGGCACTGTCTGTTAGATCTCTCTGGAGTCAAGGAGCCAAAATGGTGGAGCACTCCTCCAAGTGCCAGGCAGTCTTCAGGGCAAACGACCCCTCCCCCCAACAGGATTAGCACCCAGATGGCCCACAGAGCCGCCCAGGTGCAGGCAAAAACTTGACAGGCTGAGACCCAAGTGCTGGCACTGTCTTGTTAGATCTCTCTTGTGTCTGGAAAGAATTTTCTTATTTACATTATTAGTTTTCTATGAGATGAAGGAAATATGTTTTAGCTATTAATTAAACTAGGCTATCATTTTTTCACAAAATAAAATTCCATGAAATAAATACGACTTTATTTATGCTTTTAAAAGACCCAGTTTTAATTTTCATGATACATGAGACCAATGCTTTATAAGGTTTACTGTGGGTTTTATGATATTGTTATTTCTAAAGCTATAATGCCATCTTTCTCTACCTGTTTTAAAATTTTTTTCAAAATACTACTGAAGTTCTTATATATTTTTACAAGTTGCTTTTTGACTTGAGACATGTTCTCAAGAAAAGTGAGTAGTAAAAATCATGGATGGTCATGTTTGATCATAAAATATTAACACAAGAACTTTATTATTATTAATAATCTGATGTCTCTATAGAAATGATAATAATACTCTTATCTATAAAACACATCTTTGAAAGCAAAATCTTTTCAAATTGTCTGATTATTTTGCAAGTCACTTAAAAGCACTGGATTTGATAATTTTGGCCTGATTATTTCTTAAGATTTAATAGTAAATCACCACTCAAGTTATTTTGTAAGCTGTCTTCAGACAACAGAATATACTCTTTAATTGTTAGTAGAAATTCAAAGCATCTAATAAGCATAATTTAACAAATACAACAAAAAGTGGAGTAATAGATTAGTTACATATTTTCCATTTTGGTCGCTTTGAAGGAGTACTTTTGTCATTGCATGTAACTTTAAAATCTATTTCATGGCAAAGTGTCATATCATGAGCAGCCCCCACTTAAATTATTTATACTCAATATAACAACATACTGAAGCTCTTGTAATTTTAATATTCTTTGAAATTACTTTTAACTTAAGTTATGTTCTCCAGAGGTGCCAGGAGTGAAAAAAATAGCAAGTTTGTACAGAATACTAAAACAAGAATAGAAAGTTATCAACATCAGGAAAGAAAATTACTTTACATTTGGAATTTTGTGCTTTACTTCCAAGGTATATAAGCCTTTATCATATAAACTAAATTTTTAAAATTTTTCCCAAGATTTTCTAAGATCTGCCTTTTAAGTTGAATTGTAATATTTTAAAATTCAAAATTTATTAAATGTATGACCATTGTTAAGGGTAGGTTTGATCTGTTTAGTTCATATACATATAATTATATGTCAATATTATACAAATATATTTGCAGTATATAAAATTAATACATTCATTATTCTGATATTAGTAATTTTTAATTCTTTACATAGAGGCAATAAACTAATAATATATAAAATACTTAACTAAAAAAACCCATATCCAAGTTGGGAATGGTAGTATAAACCCATAGCCCTAGTACGCAGGATCCAAAACCAAAAGAGTTAGATTGAATGTTATGAATTCAAAGCCAGTTTGTGTTAAATTGAAACAAACAAAATTTTTGTAAGTGGACAGAACCTATCAAAAATGCATAGCATGAGGCTGGAGAGATGAATCAGCATTTAAGAGCACTGACTGCTCTTCCAGAGGTCCTGAGTTCAATCCCCAACAACCAAATGATGGCTTGCAACCATCTATAATGAGATCTTATGCCCTCTTTTTGTGTGTCTGATGAGAACAACAGTTACATACATAAAACAAATAAATAACTCTTTTAAAAACTGCATACCACAAAATTTTAGTTTCACTAGAAACATGTCAGTACCTTAAAGATACTCAAGACACATAAAAATAATATAATATTCAAATTTCATATCCAATTATCTCCTTGAAAGACATTATATCAGTGAATTTTGTTTTCCATGAATTATTTGTTAAGACAGTGTAAGTGGATAACAGCTACAGTCTTGATTTCTGACAGTAGGAAAGTTATGTATAGACAGGTGTTTTCATTTCTTGCTGTTGTTGTTATTCTTACATGTCAGCAATTTGTGTACAGTTTTGAAAGTTAACATTATTTCCCAGAGTAGGAAAATTGTTTGGCTGCTGAAGAACAGAAAAAAGGAAGAAAGAGAATGGGGAGGAGGAGGAAGAGGAGGAAGAGGGGAAGGAATTTGTTCATCATAATGAACTTTCAAGGTTATGTAACTCTAGTTTTCATCATCCACCTAGAGAGCTATTCTGTATTTCTCATAAGGCAGAATTCCATTCTCTTTTGATTACACAGTTCCCGGTTTAATAGGTACCAATTTAACATTACTTGGAAGGTTATTAAAGCTTGAAAGACTATTCTATTTCTTAGCAGTCTCATACAGTAACTGAAAAGAAATGATCTGCACAAATGTTCCTAGCATTATTTGTAATCTTTAGAAATATAAAGTTCCCCAAAAGTTAATGTTTGGAAATAATATGGATATGAAAATTTACATAAATAATAATTAAGAATATTATAATTAAATTCTTTTGTTTATAAGGATATTTTCTTTCTGAACAATGAAGGTCACACAATATGAATGATAAAGTCTCAGAGCTTTTACACTGTATAGAGAATTATTATCTAGGAAGTTGATAACTATATCTATATAACTCAGTCTTTCTGCATAGTTGAAATTCTATAAACATTAACTAGAAATGCCTTATTTTCTCCTCTACACTGCTATATCAGATCACTATTGTATTTGCTTCTGTAGGTTTTATTACTTTAGATGGATTACTGGAATTTTGTAGTCTTTGCCCTATGTAGTTGACCTATTTTATTTAGTGTAATATCCTCAAATTTTCTCCAAGCTGTACTGCAGTGTGATTTTCCTTTTCTGGGATCAGTATGTTGGTTTTCATTAAGGAAGGAAAATGATACTTCTGCTTTGGTCCATTTGAAATCAGTATAAATTTGCATTCTCAACTTCTGTGACTTGTGTCTGACTGGAATCTATAGATTTTTAAGGACTGTCTGTAGCCTGATTTCATGTGTGTCCATTTGTCCATTTACATTGCCTGTGCTATGCCTCTGTGTGTACCTGATATGCCTCCCTCAATCTCTTTCTCTGTCTGTCTCTCTTTCTGGTATCTGTGTGTGTGAGAGTGTGAGGGGGGAGGGGGGAGAGGGGAGACAATGAGAGAAATATGCGCGCATGCACACACACACACACACACACACACACACAGAGAGAGAGGGAGAGTGAGAGAGAGAGAGAGTGTAGCCTACCCATAACAAAGGGGATTTGCTCTATATTTATTAAACACTATAGAAACATAGTCTGGGAAAGAAAGGAAGGACATTTAATAAAAGCATTTGAATTTTAGAAAGTAAGAAATTATTTTCCTGATTCTAACTGAACCACAACAACTTGACAAACGTTATCAATCCTTATCCTCATGTTTCTAGCATTTATGGGACATTTGCGGTTTTAGGGTGTTCTCATCTGTTGGTTATTTTCAGCAAAAGATTTCCAAAACACAGTCATATACAACATGTATTATTCTAGGTCAAGGCATGGAGAAGTACATAACTTATGTTTAAAGATATACATTAAGCATAGGCTGCAAAAGCTGACTACATGGGAAATCCAAGGCAAGTAAGCTGTTACAATGTTCACTCAAATGCTAGTTAAACAGGGTGATTACAATGTATAAGATTAGGCTTAGTGCTAAGGTTAGGGTTAGGTACAGCAAAAATTCACTCTCTTTGCAACCAAGATACATTTTTATGAAAATGAATCATGAAAGATAAATTATACAAGCCTTGTGCAAACACCTGGACACCCAGCACTCAGATGTCAAGGCAGTATTGAGAGTTTGATCCTATTCTACAATCCATTTCTCTTAATCCCACTTGTTTTATTTTTTATCTTTGAGTGTCTTTTAGATAAAAATTCCAATGTCATTTTTAGATTAAGGCATTTTTCATTAGTATACAAAGTAACAGTTTCTTAGATATTAATGATTAACATTCTTCAAATAAGTTTACATAAGTCTATAAATATCTTGTCTGCCATTGGAAGTGGTATTTTACTTTTAATACAGCGCTACACATCTATTATGATTCATATACCATGACAGTATTGATAATATTATTTTGTCTGGTTGTTTTGTACTAAGAATAATAGCAAACACTATATTATTTAGAACAGTTTCAGCTTTGCATTTGAACATGGAATAAGCCACTATTGGAATATGGTTAATGTAAACCCTACTTATTACAGAGCAGGAATAAATGTAAGAATATGTAATTGGATTTCTAGCAAGCTAAGATCGTTAATGTGAAACACACTTGAATAAGCATTGCTGAAACGTTTTCCCCTATTGGATATAAATCAAAGTGAGATGGTAACTGGAAAGGGTAGAGTGGATGCAAAGGGAAGCAGAAAAATAGTTAAAGTCTTTTGAGCATGCTGAAAAATTAACCTTAGTAATTAAAAGGGGGTAGCTTCACTATCAGTTACAGAATTTAGCAGTTTATTTTTGTGTCCCGAGGTTAAAGAAGGAATTTTTTCATCTTTCTTTTTGTAAATAATACCTGCCTCAGCATAAAAAAAAAACTTAGAGCAAAATCAATATCAGCATATTTCTATTAACATTGATTCAGTTTTATTTCTTTTGCTGATGATCAATATTTTCTATAAAATTCCAGTAGTTTAGTGAAAAGTAGGAACATTGATTACTATTGTATTTGGAGTTTGTAATTTAAAGTTACCTAATATTGTGGCTAACTTAAATAATAATTTTTGTATATATTCCACTTCACAAAATATTTTAATTGGCAATAACATATTCTAGAACAGTAGTGTTTAATATTTTATAGTATGATTTGTGAAACCATATAATGGTTGAGAGCTTAAGTAAAATTAATGTAAAGATAACAATTTAGATGCAGAGAAAACTTCTAGATGAACTCTTCAAGTTTTGTCACCTAATCTAAGAAAAAATTACAAAGCAGAAACATTGAACAGCAAACTATGAGGGAGAAAAAAAAAAGACTTCTTATGACAGTGTGGCCTTAAAACAATATTCAAGAAATAAAAGGCAATTATGCATCATTATCAAGTAAAAGCCTTTAATTACATATTGTGGTCAAATCACTATGGCTTCATCACTGTGATGATTAATGAGTTCAATACTGACATAATTTTTACCAACACTTGTATGTACATTTTGTTCTTTCCTCTTTCTTTGCAAAGAATAGTGATACAAGGGAGAAAAGCAATGAACATGGTGTTAGTGAATGTTATTCCACATGAACATAGTAAAGTACATAAATGGTGGTTGCCTTTACTATTAGTAACTACAGTATGCCTTCATAATACCAGGAATAAACCTATGAGGGAAAGAGAGGACAAAAATTGAGTGCTAAAAGAAGAGTTGTACTTCAGGAAGTTGCATTTGACAGTCATATAAAACTGCATATAATTAATAGAATTTGAGAACATTAACGATGATGTGGGAGTGAGGAGTCATCAGTCATGAAATTGCCTAATTGTCCTTAACAAGTCTGCTTGATGTAACCGGTGATATAAGGAAAGAAGTAGCTCTTAGAGTTTTTGTTTATCTGTTTCATGCTTGACATTATGTTCTAAAATATGTAACTAAAAGTCTCAAATAGAGGAGAACATAATTAGAGTCTGCCCTAGGGTGCATTTTAAGAAATTATAAAATATAATGTGATTGCCAAAGAAAACTATATATGGAGAAATTTGGAAGAAGGGTCCAGGAGAATTGTGTAGCATATTTGGAGTACAAGCATAATTTTTACTTCAAAATATGTACATAAGAACAAAAATAGAACAAGGAATCATTGTGTGATACATTTACACTGCCCATGGCAAGAGAAAAGTGTATCCAGACAGAAGTGGAGGCAGAAAACATAAAGCAGCTGTACCTCGAGATATCTGAAATAACCGCTTTTTCCCATTGATATATACTTTAAAATTTATGTTTATTATTAGTGTGTGTGTGTGTGTGTGTGTGTGTGTGTGTGTGTGTGTGTGATGTTTCTTGGAAGCATGCATGCTACAAAATACACGTAAAGATCACAGGACAAGCATGTGGAGTCAGGTCTCTCATTAACCTTTACATAGATTCCTGGGACTGAACTTAAGAACTTTCACACAGTGAGTTTTCTCTATAGCCTTCTCATTGATATTTTAAATGCATGTTTATTTTCTTCAGTCTGGTATTTATATCCCCATTCTTAATGATCACCCAATACAAACATTTTTGTCTTTGATTATTAACACTTGTCTCCTAGAATAAATGTATAATTATAATAAAATCAGGAATGAAACATAATTATAAGCATACTGAAAATATTTCTGGAGTGTATCTATTGCATTCCTTACTCTAACAGTCAGTAGTATGGGTCCAAATTCCTGCTACTAGATGAGATCTTGTTTCTTACAGGAAAGCATGAACAGATATTATATGAATGCAAAGAAGGCTGAAGAGGGAATGTAGATTGATTTTAGTCCAGCAAAATGGCTGCTCTGACAGGAGGTCACATCTAAAGACCTTCTAGGTCTCTGTGATAAAGTTGGAATGACAGACCTTTAATCCCTGTCTGGAATACAGACACCCTTAATACACACCTTTAATCCCAAACAGTGAAGATAAAAGTACATTGTAAAAGGAAGCAGTCATGTTTGAATGTGATGTGTAATTGATTGGCAGACAAAGTAATGAATCAGAGAAATATTTGTTAAAACAAATCTGAGATAAGATCTGCCCAACTCTCACAAGAACAGACAGGAAAGAAAGGTCACTTAAGAGCACAATGAAAGTTGAGTGGTGAATTGAATAAATTGAGTCAGTGCTGGAGACAGTTCAATGTAATTGAGTTTAGTTTCATTCAGTTTGTTTAACAGAATCAGTTGAAGCCAGAGAGCAAAAAGGAACAAGAAGATTGGAACAGATTCCCAGAGTTCATTTGAGGCCAAGCAGAGTAATTCAGTGAGAAGCTGAGAGAAGCCAGATTGAATCAGCTAGCTTGGAAGATTAGATACTTCCAGATTTATCCCCAGGGATAGCTAGAACAAAGAAAGAAACATTTTGGGCTTTGGCCAAGCAGTACACAGCTTAGATACAGTTCTCAACTCACCCTGTTACAGGAGGAAATAAATACTTTTACACAGGCAGGCCTATCCACACATCCCAGTATATGCTAGAGAATCATCACCATGAATCACTGACAAAATGAGTGACTTTGAAATGTGAACTCAGTGATGATAAAGGCTGATACTTACATGACTACTTAGGAGTGAGAGTGGGAAAAATTCTCCCTTCTATCAATGAGTGAAACAAAAATCAAGAGAGTACAGTCAGTCAACAACAGACTCAACGTTTCCATGAGCCAAGGTGGAGATGAGCTCAGTTAGTAAAATGCTTGCTTAGAATTGACAAAGTGCTGGATTTGATTTCCAGGACCAAATAAATCAATCATGATAGCACAATTCTATAATTTAAGCACATGGGAGGCAGAGGCAGGAGAACTGGAAATTGAAGGTAATTCATGAAATATTCTTTTTATCTACCACAAAAGCACAGAATCCTCTACTAATTATGTGCCTGTATCTCTCCTCCTGAATCTGTTCTCCTTAAAGTACTTACTTGGTGAAAATTTAAGAAGCAAGTCAACGGCCCTAACAAATAGGAATATAACATGAAAACATTAGCAAACACAATTAGGAAGAAGATGAAGCATAGTACATAAGACTTATCTGAGGACTGTAACAAATCAAGGAAGAAAGAAGCAAGAGAGAGAGAATATACAGTATTAAGCATATCTCCTTAGAATATAATATTAAAAATAATATAAAATCATACCTATGTTACCTGCTGTTCTGTAGGTGTTTTAATCATCCTAGGATCTTTGTTGCCCTGATTACTCAGAAAACCAAGAACTGTAAGTATTCTGAATGTTGTAGAGAATGAGGTAATGACTGTTTGAAACATATATCAGGGGTCAGATTAAAATCACAAGCTTTAATCTGAAATCACAGACTATTCTTGGACAAGGCACAGTTACAGAGTCACTATAAACAGAAATTGAATCTCTCACTCTTAATTCTAAATTTCAGGTATTGAAACACTGTCTTTGGATGGCTATATTTGGATTCCTCAAATATAGTATAAAGCAATATAACTTCGGTTAAAATATTTCTCACAGCTTACAATATATTTAAAAAATATTTTAGCTGGTAAGAAGTGATCATTACGTAAAGACAAAGCAGAGAGAAGAAAAATCAGTGCTAGTAGTACTTTTAGGCATCCTGATTTCTATTTTGGAGTCACTTTGTTCCTGGACCCCAAGTATATTTATGTAAAATATAATATTACATATGCACCAGAAACATGGTGATTTTCTATATCTATCTAGAAATTGCTTGAAAGATCAGGAAACAAAACTAGCTAGGCTTTGCAACACTACATATGTCAATGGACAATATGATTCAATTTCCTTACTGCTACAAGAGAAGGACATCAACAGTTCTTCCTTCCATCTTCCTCAGATAAGATACAAAAAGGAAGGTACTAGTGCTGGTACTAGGAAGTTGACAGATAAATACGTATGATAACCTGGAAGTAATAATAATGATTTGCCAAATACAATATGCCCAGTGATGCAAAAGGGACATAGGGACAATTGATTTTCTGATTAGATTTTTAGCATAACTTGAAAACTCACCTGTCACCAGTAATAGAGCTAAGAAGGTGTGATTAGACAGGTTATAAGGTCTAGAGGAGAACCCACGATTGATAAACTAGTATTAAACCCATTCCTAACCATTTATTGTTATATCCAAAGACTAGTGCATCTCTTAAGTCTCACCAAAGTAGTTTCTCTTTGTAGCATATATATTAGCATAAATCTCACTGGTCAAAATGCACAGGATAAGGGACTATGGAGTTCTGAACACTACATGAGATATTTATATCACATATATTTTTCTTGAGGCTAAGTAGGGAAGAACGTTATAGGAGCCATAGATGGTGAAAGGCTACAAGGAAATAAGCCTTTTCATACATGGCAGAGCATGTATGCATGTGAACTCACAGCTATTGTAATAGTTTCTGATAGAGAAATTAAAACTCAAACTGAACACAGAGGAGGAAGGGGATCACAAAGTCGCACCCCTTGCTAAGGAGTTACTTACTGCTTACAGTTTGTTAGTTTTTCCTTTTAATTTAAAAAATGTGATTCCCAGTAGTCAAATAAACCAGTGTGGAGGAAGCACTAATTGGACTTTATGGACTTTTAGGCACTTAGAAGACAAAGATAAGTGGGTATAAAATTGAAGGTGTATCTAAAAAAAGGTGCACAATGTGACTATAATCAAAATATAATTAATTATATTCTCAAGGATTTAATTAAAATATTTCAAAAGATACATGAACTGGAGAGAAGGATTGGGAGGTTATACATACATACTGATCTTGCAGAGGACCTGAGTTTGATTCTAAGTACATGTGTCAGGCAGGTTACAGCATTATCTAACTGTAGCTTCAGGGAATCTTATGCCCTTAGCATGATGTATTTGGAAAACATTGCAATAGGTTTTTCTTTAGATTTCTCAAGTAAAACTGTAAAAAATATGGTTATAAAACAAACAAAAACTAGTAACAATACAGCAAACAAAATTACAAATACTAATCATTAGCGTGCTAAAATTGAAAAGTTACAAAATTAAATGGAGAAGGTGACAAAGAAATATGAGACAGAAATAGGGCAGGGTTGTGACATTATACATGTAATCTGACTAAGGCAGAAGACACATTTGGAGATACAGAAGCAACAAATATTTAATACAGAGCAGATGTGAATAGTATGGGAACAGTATGCTAAGCAAGCTTGGAAACAAAATTAATTCCTTGAAAAATACAATTTGAAATGGACTTAAGATTTAGAAAAAATCTGGAGAATCTATAATAATGAAATTAGTTACAAGGAAAAAGCAAAAATAGCCAAAGTTTGAATCTGATAAACACAATAATATAAGTAGTTATATCAAATAACTTAACATAGTCTCTCCCATATTTAATGATTTTTGTCTCCCATATGTGTGTTTTGTTTTAGGATAAAGTTATTTTTGCTTGTGTGTGATGGGTTGTTCCTTGAAACTCCATGTTTTGCTGTCTGAGACAGGAAGATTTTTAAGCCTGAGGAAATCATGAGATATATAAGAAGAAGAGAGGGAAAAGCACATCCAATATATTTTAAACAGCAGCTAACACAGTTAACTATTTTTATTTTTTTTAATATTTTTATTTTCTATATTCCTTGTTTACATTCCAAATGATTTCCCCTTTCCCGGATCCCCCCTCCCCATATGTCCCATAAACTTTCTTCTCTCCATCCCTTCTCCAATCACCTCCCTCCTTTTTCTCTGTCCTTATATTCCCTTCCCATGCTAGATAAATCCTTTCCAGGATCAGGACCCTCTCCATATTTCTTCATGGGAGTCATTTGTTATGCAATTTGTGCCTTGGGTATTCAGGGCTTCTGGGCTAATTAATATCCACTTATCAGAGATTGCATTTCATGTGTATTCTTTTGTGATTGGGTTACCTCACTTAGGATGATATTTTCCAGATCAAATCATTTGCCTAAAAATTTTGTGAATTCATTGTTTCTAATTGCTGAGTAGTATTCCATTGCGTAAATATACCACATTTTCTGTATCCATTCCTCCTTTGAGGGGCATCTGGGTTCTTTCCAGCTTCTGGCTATTAGAAATAAGACTGCTATGAACATAATGGAGCATGTGTCTTTATTGCATGCTGAGAAATCCTTTGGGTATATGCCCAGGACAGGTATAGCAGGGTCCTCCGGAAGTCTCATGTCCAGTTTTCTGAGGAACCTCCAGACTGATTTCCACAGTGGTTGTACCATCTTACAGCCCCACCAGCAGTAGAGGAGTGTGCCTCTTTCTCCACATCCTCGCCAACACCTGCTGTCTCCTGAGTTTTTGACCTTAGCTATTCTGACTGGTGTGAGGTGAAATCTCAGGCTTGTTTTGATCTGCATTTCCCTAATGACTAATGATGTTGAGCACTTCTTAAGGTGTCTCTCGGCCATCCGAATTTCTTCAGGTGAAAATTCTTTGTTAAGATCGGTACCCCCATTTTTAAATAAACTCTGAATTCAGATACGTACATAGTATTTGGGAATTTCTATTACCTCATTATCCAAGCTGTTTCCAAGGTTGGTAGACATGTAAATGTTATTAATCATCAAGCTGTAATTTAGCTTTGTTCCACATGCTAGCATTATTATTAACTCAGCTAGAGAAAATACAAAAACCTTATGCTTTCATTTTCCCTGTAACAATAAAAAAGGACTAACCTTTTCAAAGGCAAATGAGAATTATAGATTACTAACCAGTAACAAAAGTATCTTTTATAGCTGAGTTTCTCAGTAAATAACTAGGGCAGAAAGCAGGAAGCAAGTACTGTCTTAGGGTTTCATTGCTGTGAAGAGACACCATGATCAACACCACGCTTATAAAGGACAACATATAATTGGGGCTGATTTACAGCTTCAGTGGTTCAGTCCAGTATCAATTAGTCAGGAAGGGAGGATGGCAGCTTGCTGAAGAAGAAAGTAAGAGTTCTATATCTTGATCTTAAGGCAACCAAGAGAGATTGTCTTCAGTAGGAAACCAGGACAAGGGTCTTTTCCACACTAGGCAGAGCTTGAGTGCTAGGAGCCTTCAAGGCCTGCCTACACAGTGTCTTTTATTCCCTCTAACAAGGCCACACCTCTTAATAGTGCCATTTTTCTATGATTTGAGCATATTCAAACTTCTCATGAAAAGTGGCAGAAGAAAATGTCTATATTACTAGAGCAAATAAAAGACATGGATATGCCAATGCATTCATATTATTAATTAATAGTATCATATGCAAATTATAGTAGTTTATCATAAAAAGTGAAAAATTAAACTATATAAAATACAAAGTAGCAGCCTGAAAATTAACAGTAGATCCAATCATAATAAATTCATTGTTGAGTATTTCTCCTAAAACAACAAAATAAAATACAAGAAACAAAACACTAAAACAATAATTTATATGGTGGAGTAAACTGAAGGAACCTGGAAAAGTATACTAGAAAAACAAATTATGTTAACAAACAGATTTTTGGGGGGATTAGGAAACAATATACAGTATAAATTTAATGAGTCATAAATAGTAGGAAATTGAACTGTTGACTAAAGTAGATGTTGATGTGAGTCAAATTCAAAGCAAAAGGATAAAAGATAAACATTGAGGATTAAAAAATTAATCTAAAAACAGAGACACAAATGTAAGAATGTGGTATGTAAGGCAGAAAGTGGAAGTGAAAGCCAGAGGTAGTAACCCAAACTGCTATTAGATTCAAACAATCCTCAAACTTAAGTAAATCACATTCACATATGTATACTGAATCAGAGAAATCAAACATTATTGTAATACCGGTACAAACAAAAGACATATAAACCAATGCAATGCAGCTGGGGAGCCGTGACCTCATCTGCGGTCAAAACATTTTCAGTAACAGTTGCAAAATGCATAATATAGAAAAGAGTGTTTTCTTTAATAAATTATTTGAGAAATTTGGATTCTAAAATGCAATTAGACCCTTACCTCTGAGATATATACACAAAGTGACTTTAAAGAAAAATGTGAAACAATAAACTACTAATCAAGTCTATATAAAAGTATCCTAATATATTTCTAAGTAATAAGATAAAATTGATATATGAATTTTAAAAACTATATTGTTTATTGCACAATGGGCAAGAGTGAAGGGGGATAGGGCAGGAAATAAAAGTGTGCCTCCTTTACTGATTTGAATGTTCCTTTCCATGTCACAGTCAGTCAGTTAAAGGAGTAAACTAAAAGTGAAATTAATAAGACTGGTAAATGCAAGATATTAATGTGAAAAGGTCAAGAAAAAACAGGGTGTGGCTTAAAATGGATTAGTAGTAGGCTAATAGCATGAATCAATATAATATATTGGATTTGTTGTATGTTTAAGAACTGCTTGACTGTGAGCATGACAGAAAATAAGGGCTAATCACAGGTTGAAGCTTATAAATTTGGACAAAGGACATCTGGGTTTGTTTTATTTTCTAAATACACATGTGAACATACATAACTGTAGTCATTTGTACAACAGTAATCAAAAAATGATCTCAATAAAAAAGGTGAATTGCAACTTGTTTTGATAGGGGAAATTTGTACATACTGACTTGAAAAAACAATAATTCTTCATTTCAATTCCGAGAGAAAATGTATGTAGTCGACAGTATTATTCAAGAAGGATGAGGAAAATACTAGAATGTAATATATATGTAATTATGTGGAAAATTTCCTCAACAGAACACCAATAGCTTATGCTCTAAGATCAAGAATGACAAATGGGACCTCATAAAACTACAAAGTTTCTGTAAGGCAAAGGATATTGTTAAAAGGACAAAACGGCAACCAAAAACATGGTAAAATATCTTTAGCAACACTACACCCAACAGAGGGCTTATACCCAAGATATACAAAGAACTCAAGAAGGTAGACTCCAGAGAGCCAATATCCCCCTTAAAAATGGGGTACAGAGCTAAACAAATATTTTCATCTGAGGAATCTGGAATGGTTGAGAAGCACCTAAAGAAATGTTCAACATCCTTAGTCATCATGGAAATGCAAATCAAAACAACCATGAGATTTCACCTCTCACCAGTCAGAATGGCTAATATCAAAAAGTCAGGAGAACACAGGTGCTGGCAAGGATATTGAGAAAGAGGAACACTCCTCCACTGCTGGTGGGGTTGCAAGCTGATACTACCACTTTGGAAGTCAGTCTGGCAGTTCCTCAGAAAACTGGGAATGATAATTCCAGAGGAACCTGCTATACCACTCCTTGGCATATACCCAGAGGATTCACCAGCATGTAATAAGGATACATACTCCACTATGTTCATAGCAGCTCTATTTGTAATAGCCAAAAACTGGCAATAATCCAGATGTCCCTCAACGGAGGAATGGATACAGAAAATGTGGTATATATACACAATGGAGTACTATTCAGCCATTAGAAACAATGAGTTCATGAATTCTTGGACAAATGGGTGGAACTGGAGAACATCATCCTAAGTGAGGCAAGCCAGTCTCAAAAGAACACTCGTGGTATGTACTCACTGATAAATGGATATTATCCAAGAAGCTTGGAAAACCCAAGACACAATGCACATATCAAATGATGCCCAAGAAGAAGGAAGGAGTGGCCCGGTCCTGGAAAAGCTCAGTGCAGCTGTGTCAGGGAATTCCAGGACAGGGTGGTGGGAAAGAGTGGATTGGGGAACAGGGGGAGAGAAGAGGGTTTACGGGACTTTCGGGGAGGGGGCACCCAGGAAAGAGAAACTCACTTGAAATGTACATAAAGAATATATTGCATAAAAAAAGAAAACAAGAATAAAAGTTCTTAGTTAAAGAGAGAACAAGAGGAAGACAGAGGGAGAGGGAGAGCGAGAAAGGAAGAGAGCAAGAGACAGGGACAGAGAAGCGAGACAGTGAGACAGAAAGACAGAGACGTAAAGACATAAATAGGAATGATAATGATCTAGCTATAATGTTTCAGAAAACCATTACTGGATGTAGGGAGATAAATTATTTTTCTACCAAGAGGCTTTTGTTCCCTCAAA
This sequence comes from Apodemus sylvaticus, assembly GCF_947179515.1. Classification (NCBI taxonomy): domain Eukaryota; kingdom Metazoa; phylum Chordata; class Mammalia; order Rodentia; family Muridae; genus Apodemus; species Apodemus sylvaticus. The sequence continues at coordinate 53,179,517 of NC_067489.1, forward strand.
GCTCAGAATATCCTGTGAAGAAGAGGGAACAAATAAGATCTGAAGGGTAGAGAGGACCCCGGGAGAGCACAGAGCTCTTTATCAACTAAGCAGGATGCGCAAGATCGCGCAGAGACTCAAACTGTAAGCACAGTGCCTTTGAGTATATATTACAGGTATTACCTTCATATTTTTGGTGGGAATCCTGAGTGTGAGAACAAGTTGAGCTCTTGTTCTTGTGCCTGCTTTTAGGTCTCTTCTCTTGCTGTTGGCTGACATATCCAATTTTGATGATAGATTTAGCTTCATCTTATTTTGTCGTGTTTGATTGCTATCTTCTAGAAGCCTGTTTTTTTTTTTTTCTACTGAGAGACAGAAAAGGCACGAACGTGGATGGGAGAGCTAGTGGGGAGGAACTAAGAAAGAGGGGAAGCTATAATTAGGATGTATTTTATGAGGAAAGAATTTATTTTAAGTAAATGAAAATGAGTAGAGGATAAAAGAGCTTCCCAGTATGAAAATGGTAATTAATAACTCTAAGGTTATAGCTAGGACAATAGTTGGTAATAGCTTAGAGGGTAGAAATCTGACCAGCTCTAGTGCTGATTAAGGCTTGTTATAAATGTCAAAGTTTTGTATCTTTTTATCTTGGAACTAAAGGGTCAAAGGTGGGGTAGAAACCGCTGATCCGTTTTAATTTTTATTACATTTTGACCTCTGACTCAGATTTCCATTTGTAGAAGCTAGGCCCTAGTTCTTCTTCTCAGCTCCATGTTCCCATAAACAAGACACAAATTCAAATAACTTGGCCATATAGCTAGACTCTTTTCTGACAAGAATTACAACTTAAGATAATCCATTTATTTTAACCAATATTCTGTGACATGGCAGCTTTCTTGTTCTCAGGTACCATGTGCCTCACATCTTCCCAGGCAAATACTCAGATTGGCTCTATTCCCAAATTCTTTCTGCCTCCCAGATGTCCCATCTTCTCTTTCCTGCCTAAGCTATTGGCCATGAGATTTATTATTAACAGGTGGCACATGCATACAGAAACAGACATTTTGTCTATAATAGCAAATGACTGCTTACTAAAAACATAGTATTGTAAGACTAAACTAAGAGCATTTATCTTAAGAACTTCAATTTATAAGCATAAAAAAGAAAATAGTTAAAATATTTAAGCCAAATTAACTTCATGTATTATATTATTTTATGCCATAACTCCATGGGCTTCCTGGAAAACTTTTAATATTTTTAATAATAATTGGGCATAGTATTGTAATTCTATATGTTGTCATGATTTATCATGAGGTGAACTTGAGGTTTTCCTGATTTTACAGGATGCCCTGTTGACATGACTCATAGAATTGAAATATTTGTTGCTAGGTAACTAAAAACTAGAAGCCAACTGGAGGAAAGGATTTAAATTTTCTTTGGTACTTGATTTCAAACAAAAATCTTTGTCCCAAAAGATGCTCTTGAAAACATCCATTCTACTTCCATTGTCTCCACCAGGTTTCTTATCTAATGAATAAAGTAAACTTTTAATTTATATACTTAAATATAATTAAACATAACATTGTGTGGTTTGTTTATTTTAATGCCATTTCTTCCACACCCCCTCACACTATAGATTTCTAATGTGAATGAAAAATTCAGAAACATTAGTAGTCACACATAAAAATGATCCACCTCTTACACTAAAGTTTTTAATAAAATAAAAAGTCATTATTCATAACTTATAACACTAACAAATACTTGTTTGGGAATAGTTTGTAGGTAAGTTGAGTAGGTGTCAATAGACATAGAAATACTGTTGCTTTGGAGAGATGTTATACAGAAAATGTATAGTGGAAACTGATGCTGCAGTACACAACATTATTCATGGAATGCTTATATAAGCAGCAATCAAAGAGATCCCTGGAGTTCAAAGTCTTCTTTCAGCTCCTTAATTGACAAAAACTTATGCAAAGAGATGAACAGAATTGATACTGTACCATTCTCTTGGCTGTCAAGAATTTATCAAAAAAGGTGGAGAGACAGCAAATTAAAAATTTGCTTTGGAAGAAGTAACAAGCTCATGTCTCATAGAGACATGTTTTTACTCATTGAAAAATTATAGCTACAGAAAGACTAATTATGTGAAAAGATACACTAAAATTTCCTTTTTTATCTGCATATCTTCCAGTATTGCTTTCCTCTTCTCTTTTGCTCCCCACTGTGTTTGCATGTGTGTGTGTATGTGTGTGTGTGTGTGTGTGTGTGTGTGTGTGTGTTTGTGTGTGTGTGGTATTTTCAAGACTGGGATTCAAGTAGCTAGTCTCACCTTAAACTCAGTAACAATCCCTGTATATCTAAGAATACATCTAATTATGCATCATTCTATCCGTTTTTGCTAATCTGGAAGTTTAGATATGTGACTTCATTTCTGGCTTTAAGCTAATGAAAATTAATAAGATGACAAGAATGACTTTACTTAATAACATGTTTAGGATCCTGAAGTATAATAAAATGAAAAAGTATCTGTCAGTGTTCTCTCACACATGTAACATAGTAAGACTTCTTTCAAACGCCTGAAAATTTCATTAACCATTAAAATTATTTATAAAAATTGTTTTGTAGATGAAGTTTGAATATCTGCAATGTTGCTTCAGTTTTAGAGAGAGAGAAAGAGAGAGAAGATGATGACAACAGGGAAGAAAAGGTGGAGGAAGAGAAGAAAAAGAATAACAGAAGTAGGAGGAAAAAGAGAGAAAGACGAAGGAGGAGGTGGAGGAGGAAGAGGAGGAGGAGGAGGAGGAGGAGCAGCACCAATATGGCAGTTCACAATGGTCTGTAACTCTAGCTCAAGGGTTAAAGGACACTAGAAATGTGTTATGGTCTATACATAGATGCAGGCAAAATATCTATGTATAAAATAGAGCTTTCTTAAAAGCATATTTCTCTCAACCAAAAAAATCTCAGGGCCAGAAGGCTTTGTGCAGAATGCTACCAAACTTTCAAAAGAAAGTTAATTGTAGTACTCTACAAATTATTCAAAATATTCAAAGAGAAGCAACAATTTCTATTTCTAATTCATTATATGAGGCCACAAAGTATATATTATACTCTGATACGCAAAGACCCAACAAACAAAGAATATTAGATCAATTTTTCTTATGAACATAGATCCAAAATTTCTAAAAAAAAAAAACAAACAAAAAAAAAATCATCCAATATGAACAATAGGCTTCATTCCAGAAAATCAGAACCAGTTCAGCATATATACATTGATAAATACAATCAACAATATAAACAAACTAAAGTCATATACCACATGACCATATCATTAATGCAAGAAAGGCCTTTGACACAATCCTTTTACACAAGGCCTTTTCACAATAAAAACCTTGCAGGGATTAGGGATACAAGGAGCATAACTCAAGATAACAAAGACAGTTTATAGCAAGTTCATAACCAACATAAACTCAAATGAAGAGAAATTTAAAGCAATTTCACTAAAATCAGGAACAAGACATGGTTTTCTTGTAGCTCATTTCTATTCACAGTAGTATTTGAAGTCTTAGCTAGAACAATAATGTGACTACAGGAACTAAAGGAGATATAAATTGGAAACAAATCAAAGTATCTTTATTTTCAGATCTTAAAATATACACAAGTGACCCTATAATTTCCACTGGAATCTCCCATGAGTGATAAAGACTTTCAGCAAATTAGGTACATACAAAATTAACTCACAAAACCAGTAACTTTTCTGATGACAAATGGATTGAGAAATAAATCAGGAAAACGATACCGTTCACAGTAGCCTCAAATGATATAAATTATATTGTAGCATTATCAACAAATGGTACTGGTCTAACTTATATCCAGCTTTTTAAAAAGTTCTTTATAGATTTTGGATATTAGCCTACTATTGAATTATAATTAGTAAAAATATTTCCATGTCCAGTATGACAGTAGGTTGTCACACTGTTAAAATGATGGTTTTGAAAGCAAAAGATTTTCTTTGAAATTCAGGTAGAATTCTGCACTGAAACCAGAGCTGGGCGTTTTTTGTGGGGGAGGGCTTTGGAAGACATTTCATGACTGCGTCTACTTTCATGGATTATAGCGTTTTGAAAAAGTTTACCTGATCTTGATTTAACTTTGAACAAAGTTGTATCTGCCCAGAAAAAGTATGCATTTAGTTAAAATTTTCCAATTTTATAGAGTACAGTCTTTTACAGTAAACCCTAATGATTCTTTGAATTTCCTGTGTCTGTTGTTATCTCTCACTTTTCACTTCTGATTTTCTGTATATGGATACAGTTTCTCATGTCTCTTGGTTAGTTTGGCTAAAGGCTTGTCTGTCTTGTTGATTTCCTCAAAGAAGGAACTCTTGGTCTCCTTGATTCTTGTATTGTTTTCTTTGTTTCTAACTGACTGATTTCAGCCTGGATTTTTTTTTCTTATCCACTTCTGCTCTTTGGAGTACTTTCTTCTTCTTCTTCTTCCTTTCTTCTTCTTCTTCTTCTTCTTCTTCTTCTTCTTCTTCTTCTTCTTCTTCTTCTTCTTCTTCTTCTTCTTCTTCTTCTTCTTCTTCTTCTGTCTTCTTCTTCTTCTTCTTTTTCTTCTTCTTCTTCTTCCTTCTTTTCTTCTTCCTTTTCTCCTTCTCCTCCTCCTGCCCCTCCTCCTGCTGTCCCTCCTCCTCCTCCTGCTCCTCCTCCTCCTTCTGCTCCTCCTCTAGGGATTTGCTTTACCTTTAAATTATTGGTATGAGAACTTTTCTAATTTATTTATAAAAAGCCTTTAGTTCTATGAGAGTTCTTGATACTGCTTTCATTGTGTCCCATAGATTTGGGTATGTTGTGCCTTTATTTTCATTGAATTCTAGAAAGTCTTTAATTTCTTTATTTCTTCCCTGACCCAGAGATGATTGCCTAGAGTTCTTTGCTGTCTATAAGTGCATAGGTTTTCTAATGTTTCTGTTATTAAATATCAGTTTTAATCCATGGTGGTCTGATAAGATACAAGGTGCTATTTCAGTTTTCTTGTATCTGTTAAGGCTTGCTTTGTTACTATATGCTCAGTTTTGCAGAAGGATCCCTTAGGTGCTGAGAAGGAGGTATATTCTTTTATGTTTGAGTGATATATTATATAGATTCCTGTTAGGTCCATTTGATTCAAAATGTCTGATCATATCATAATTTCTCTGTTAAATTTTAGTTTGGATGACCTGTCAATTGGTTAGAGGCGGGTGTTGATGTCTTCCACTATTAATGTGTGGGTTTCAATGTATGAAATAAGATTTAGAAATATTACTTTTCAAATATGGGTACCCTTGTATTTGGGCCACTGATGTTCAAAACTGAGATATTATCTTGGTAAATTTTTCCTTTGTTGAGTATAAGTATGAAGTTTCCTTCCCTGTCTCTTAATTTTGCTTCAACATCTACTTTATTAGCTATTAGAATGGCTATTCCATCTTGCTTCTTTGGTTTATTTGCTTGGAAAACATTTTTTTTCTGCCCTTTATCTACCTTTATTGCTGAGGTGTTTTATTTCATGTAGCAGAAAGATGAGTGCTATTTTAGTATTCATTATGTTTGCCTGTGTCTTTTTATCATTATTAATTATATATCATTAAGTCCATTGATATTGAGCGATATTAATGACCAGTCATTGTTATATCCTGTTATTTTGATGGTGGTAGTATTCATATGTGTGCGTGTGTGTGTGTGTGTGTGTGTATGTGTGTGTGTGTGTGTGTGTATGTGTGTGTGTGTATGTGTGTGTGTGTACGTGTGTGTGTGTGTGCGTGTGTGTGTATGTGTCTGTGTGTGTGTCTGTGTGTGTGTGTGCGTGTGTGTGTGTGTGTGTGTGTCTGTGTGTGTGTGTGTGTGTGTGTGTGTGTGTGCTTCCCTTTTGATTTCTGGGACAGAATTACTTATTTGCTGAGGTTTCTCAGATATAGTTATCCTCCTTTTCTTCTAGGGTTTTTACTAGGACTAGAGGTTTTTACTAGGACTAGATTTGTGGATAGATATTTTTTGAATTTGGATTTGTCTTAAATGTGGCATATTTACATAATGGAATATTACTCAGCAATTAGAAACAATGAATTCACAAAATTTTTAGGCAAATGGTTTGATCTGTAAAATATCATCCTAAGTGAGGTAACCCGGTCACAAAAGAATACACATGGAATGCAATCTCTGATAAGTGGATATTAATTAGCCCAGAAGCCCTGAATACCCAAGGCACAAATCGCATAACAAATGACGACCATGAAGAAGTATGGAGAAGGTCCTGATCCTGGAAAGGATTGATCTAGCATTGGAGGGGAATATGAGGATAGAGAAAAAAAGGAGGGAGGTGTTTGGAGAATGGATGGAGAGAAGAAGGTTTATGGGACATATGGGGAGGGGGGATCCGGGAAAGGGGAAATCATTTGGAATATAAACTAAGAATATAGAAAATAAAAATATTAAAAAAGAAAGAAATGAAGAAGCTAAGATCAACACGTGCATAAACAAAAAGGTGGAAAGGATTTATTTGCTCATGTAGGATTACTATAATGAATATGGCCATCTTAAAAAAAAGCAATGTTCAGAATCAGTGCACTCACAACTAAAACTGAAACACAGATCTTGAAAGAATAATTTTAAAACTTTCACAGATCTTGAAAGAATAATTCTGAACATCATACAGAAAAACAACAAAAAGAAAATAGGATAGCTAATAAGCTCCTGAACCACTGGACTGGGCACAGGGTCCCCATTGGAGGAGTTAGAGAAAGGACTGAAGAAGCTGCAGAGGTTTGCAGACACATAGGAGGAACAACAATATCAACCAACTAGAATCCCCAAAGCTAAACCACCAACCAAAGAGAACACATGGAGGGATGCCACAGTGGCCCTAATGAAATCTGTAAAACAACATTTTACAGACTGAGGGAAGAAATGTCTCCTGGGATTTTGCAGAACACCCATTGCAGAAGCCGAAAATCTCACTGGGCAATTTCCTAAGCTCTCTTCCTTCTTAGTAGCCCGGACTAAGAAAAACCAAGCTAATTAACATGAGTCCATAGTTCTCAAGAAGCAGTTTGCTCTAGACTTCCTCCTTTTCTCTCTTCATGGGCCTGGCCTTTGAAGTTGTCTCACTGACCATCAAACTCCCTTTTAAGGGGACATATGGGAAGGGGGGATCCAGGAAAGGGGAAATCATTTGGAATGTAAACAAAGAATATAGAAAATAAAAATATTAAAAAAAATTGCAATGCTTCCACTTATTAGTGACTGCATACCATGTGCGTTCTTTTGTGACTGGGTTACCTCGCTTAGGATGGCACTTTCTAGTTCCATCCATTTGCCTAAGAATTTTATAAATTCATTGTTTTTAATAGCTGAATAGTACTCCATTGTGTATACATGTCACATTTTCTGTATCCATTCCTCTGTTGAGGGATATCTGGGTTCTTTCCAGCTTCTGGCTATTATAAATAAGGAAGCTATGAACATAGTGTAGCATGTGTCCTTATTATATGTAGGAGCACTTTCTGGGTATATGCCCAGGAGTGGTATACATGGGTCTACAGTTTTAATTTTCTGAGGAATCGCCAAGCTGATTTCCAGAGTGGTTTTGCTAGTTTGCAATCCCACCAACAATGGAGAAGTGTTCCTCTTTCCTCACATCCTCTCCAGCATCTGCTGTTCCCTGAGTTTTTCATCTTAGTCATTCTGACTGGTGTAAGTCATTCTCAGTGTTGTTTTGATTTGCATTTGATTTGCATTTCCCTGATAACTAAGGATGCTGAACATTTCTTTAGTTGCTTTAGAGCCATTTGAGTTTCCTCAGTTGAGAATTCCCTGTTTAGCTCTGTACCCCATTTTTAATAGGATTATTTAATTCTCTGGAGACTAACTACAAAATAAACAACTTACAATTCATCCAGCACAGGAAGCTCAAGAAGAATGAGGACTTAAGTGAGGGTGCTATGGTTCCTCTGAGAAAGGGAACAAAATGCTCACAAGAGCAACAAGGGAGGCAATGTGTGGAGCAGAGTCTGAAGTAAAAGCCACCCAGCGAGTGCCCTACCTGGGGATTCATCCTATAAATAGTCACCAAACCCTGATATTACTATGAGAATCCTGTACCAAAAGGAGCATGCCATGGCTGTCTCCAGAGGGGCCCTGCCAGAGCCTTACAAATTCAAAGGCAGAAACTAGCAGCCAACTATTGCACTGTGCTTGGGATCCCCAACAGAGGATCTGAGGGTGGTCCAGAGGAACTGAAGGGGTATATAGCCCCATAGGAAGAACAATGACTTCGAACACCCAGACACCCCAAGACTCCCTGATACTGAACCATCAACCAAGGGGTTTACATGGTTCCAGCCAAAAATGTGGCAGAGGAATGCCTTTTTGGGCATCAGTGGGAGGAGTGGTCTTTGGTCAGGTAAAGGCTCAATAGAGAAAACAATAAAGGGAAACAGATGGGAGGCAAAGTTTGGGGAGAGATGGGACTGTGTCAGGCAGAGGGGCATATACATGGAGGCAGGGGGTGGGAGGAGGGGTAGGGAATCATTGGGGAGGGGGGCTTTTGGGAGGGGGAAATTGGGAAAGGTTTTACCATTGGCAATGTAATGAAGAAGACACTCAATAAAAAAAATTAAAAAAAAAATAAAGAATTGCAATGCTTTGCCTCATAGTCATTTCCATAATTACAACCTTCCAACCACATGCAGGTTTATATGGCTGTGTGTATGTGGATGAAGCTGGTTTTGGTATGGAAAGCATTGATTAAGTCAGGAAGTTTTTTTTTGTTTTGTTTTGTTTTGTTTTTTTTTTTTACAAGATAGAAGCTAAGTGTTAGATAAGGATTTCTCACAAAAATTAAAGACTCAGGGGGTATAAGAAACTTCAAACTCTTTGAAGGTTTACTGTACACTGTACTGACTCTGTATTCTAATTAGGAAGTTTGATGGCATCTGTAAATTGATCCTCTGTATCTGTTACATGAGAAACATTGTACCTGATCATTTTGCATTTCCTTGTACCAAATGGTTATAATTGTGCCTTCTTTACTAGATACATCTTTTGAAATGGTAATACCAACTGTGTATAAAAATCCTTGCTTTAGAGCTCCTAAATACATTCAGATTCAAACCACTTCTGTGGTTGTTTCTGTCTGTCATCTCGCTGAACCTGTGCCCTCTCCTGAGATTCAAAAGTTCCCCTTCGGATCTGAAAGTTCCTGGCTGGGACAGTCAGTGAGAGAGGGACCCATGGCTCTAGCTACATATGTAGCAGACGACGGCCTTGTCAGGTATTAATGGGAGGAGAGGCCCTTGTTCCTGTGAAGGCTCAATGCCTCAGTGTATTGAGTGTCAGGCATAAGAGATGGGAGTGGATAGGTGGGGTAACACCCTGATAGAAGCAGGGGGAGGGGCATTGGATAGGGGTTTTCCAGAGATGAAAAATAGGAGAGGGGATAACATTTGAAATGTAAACAAAGAAAATATCCAATAAAAGAAATGAAAAAATAAGCTCCTGAACAATGAAAGGACTTCTCGGGGTATCTATTCCTGAGTTCAGCCTGTACTATAGAGCAACAGTTATAAAAACTTCATTATACTGGTAGGTAGAGAAACAGACAGGAGGATCAATGGAATTAAATCAAAGCCCCAGAAATAAACCCACACACCTATGGATACTTGATTTGTGATAAGGTAGTCAAACTCATATATTGGAAAAGGGAGAGCATCTTCAACAAATAGTGCTGGTCTAACTGAATGTCTGTGTGTAGAATACAAATTGATCCACAATTATCACCCTGCATAAAACTCACATCCAAATGGATCAAAGACCTGAACAAAAACCCAGGCTTCTTAACCTAACAGAACAAAATTGGAGAATAGCCTTGAACTCGAGACAGGAAACGGCTTCCTGAATAGAACACCAATGGCTCAGGCACTAAGGTCAATTTGGGGTAGTCTTTGCTTGGCTATTCTCCCAGGCTCTGTTTTATCTTTGCTCCTGAATATCTTGTATGCAGGATACACTTGAGTCCAAGGCTTTGTCTGGATTATCTCTCTCAGGATGGCATTTTCTAGTTCCACTCATTTGTCTGGAAAATTTCATGATGTATTTGTTTTTAATGGTTGAGTAGTATTCCTTTGTGCAGATATACCACATTTTTTCCATATCCATTATTCAGATGACAGACATCTGAGTTGTTTCCAGTTTCTATCTATTACTGATAAAGCTGCTCATGAAACTGAAAATTGTCTCTAAGTCAAAGGACACCATCATCAGGACAAAACAACAGCCTACTTATTATAAAAAAAGTCTTCATTACCCCTAAATCTCACAGAAGGTTAATATCCAAAATATAAAAAGAACTCAAGTATTTAGACACCAACAATCCAAATAACCCAATTAAAAATGGAGTACACAGCTAAACAGAGAATTCTCAACAGAGGAATCTCAAATAGCCAAGGAGCATCTAAAGTAATGTTCAATGTCCTTAGTCATCATGGAAATACAAATCAAAATGACTCTGACACACCTTACACACATCAGAATGGCAAAGATTAAAATCTCAAAGGACAGCACATGCTAAAGAAATTGCCAAGCAAGGGTATCACTCCTCCAGAGCTAATGGGAGTTCAAACTTTTATAATCCCTGTGCAAATCAATTTATAGTATTCTCAGAAGATTGGAAATAGTTCTACCTCATGATTCAGCTAAACCATTCCTGTGGGTATACCCCAAAATGCTATCCCATAAGGGCATTGTTCAATTGTGTTCATAGCAGCTTTATCAGTAATAGAACAAATGAAATCAGTCTTCAGATTACTTAAATTCATGAAGAAAAATGAGAATCATACTAGTGATTAATATTTAATCGGTAATTTTTTCAGATGATGTTGATGTAGCCAATAGTGATGGCTTTCTTGACTGAGGTGGACTCTGGAAATGCACTGAACTAGACTTTTGGCTTGAAACTTCCTTTGAAACTTCACTTTTTTCTACAGGTGTAGACTGAACTTGGGGGGTTTGTTTATTTTCATTTCTGAAAAGAAGTAGCCAACAAAGACAACTTAAAAGGTAAAGGGAAATAATTCGCATTAATAGAATCAGATAGAAAAATGGATTCTTTCTCCTTGCTTTAGGAGGTGGGCCACTGTCTACACTACCTCCATGTCCTCTTATCATACAGTTAGGGGGATCCCAGCGGATGTTGCAGTGGCAGTGATGTTTGTTGTTGCAAATGCCCCTATAATTACAGAATGTAGGTGAACAGTTACTGTCCAATGCAGATATATGTACACAATGCTTATGGATACAGATATGATCTTGCTCACACTCAGTGCCATCTTTTACATCACCTATATCAGTTAGGTTTGTCCCAGTGTGGTAATCAGTACCCCAGCATGATACATTGTTAACAACAGCAAAGTGAACAGTACTGTGATCTTGCAAATGGGGAATTTCTATCACATTATCACATTGAATTCTCCCACAAAGTGAATCATTGCTTTCACATTTTATATATGTAGGTCCCTGAAGACCACAATGGCCAAAACGATCACCTTTAGTGTTTATTTCTCTGTAGCAATGTCCATTTGCAGTCTTTGCATTCTGGCCAAAAATCTCCCTACAATGTTCATTGCGGTCATTACATCGCTTTTCATAACAATAGGCTGAAACTCCACAGGAAATTCCATCTTCCACATAAAAATCATCTGGACACTCAGGGGATGTTCCATTGCACCACTCTGGAAGATCACACACATTATCACTTTTTCTACACAAAGTCCCTGATGGTGAAAACTGACAGTTTTTGCAGCAAAGTCCAAAGGCACAGGAAGCCCCAATACTCAGAGTGCAGTCTGACATGCAGCAGAAGTCATGTGCACAGTTCCTTAAAGATCCACAGTCACACTCCTCTTTGCCTTCGACAACACCATTTCCACAGTGTGTCATGTTAAAGATATCCTTCATGTACATGTTTTCCATCAAACAGCTTCCGTACTTCATAGTGTAAGACCAAAAGGAATTGTAACTGCAATTGCTGAATTTGGGTATTGGAGGGCTGTCCATGTGCATTATACATTTACTGTAACTACACTTACATGTATCTTCATCATGGTTCATGCCCAAATTATGACCTAAGTGATGAGCCACTCCAAGGGCACGAAGGTTCAAAGTTCTGTCTATGAAAGTAACAACTGCACAACTACGATTTGGATCACAAATCCCATTGGTGGAAGCTATGCCACTTAATCCTCTCAAGTGCCTGTGTATGAAAAGATGCGAGGTATCGTGTTTTAATCGATGAAGAAAGTTCAAGGCTTTCCACTGGCAATACAGTCTTAGAGATTTTCTTACATCATCTATCACGATAGGGTTTTTCTTATTCCAAATCTCCAAACCAACTAATAATGTTTTAATACCGATTGCCTCATAAATGGTATCCACTATACTTATCACGGAATATAGATCTAACAGCATTACTGTGTAATTATGTCCATAGTGGTCATATAGTGTCTTATCCACCACTACTACTAATTCAACAATTCTAGTATGTGTCCACCAGCCTTCAAAACTACTTTGCTTGAGGGTGGAATTTCGACTTCTTTGTAACTCTACTTGGCATGTTATGTTATCTTGCATAAGGCTGGAACTTCTTGATTGTGTTTTATTACTGTCCATTTTATAGACCAGATGTTCAAATTTGGTTGAAAACTTCTTGGGCATAATTTCATAAACAATGTTATTTATCTCTAACAGTCCTTGAAAGCCTCCAAAACAGGTACTGAGGGAAACTAATGATTCTGAGTCACCCTCCACATAACCATGGTAGTAGCAGTTATCCTGTACAAAAGGGTATTCTTCAAGCAGAAAGTCCTGCTCAGAGTAGGTGAACACTGGGAGATGCCTGGTTAGAAAAAGATTCTTGATCTTCATATGGATGATGTGTCTCTGGCCTCCAAGTTTAAAGCTGTAGGAGATCCAATTTTGAGGGTTCATTCCTCTAGTTTTCTCAGTTATCTTCATGGGAATCACCACTTCTGTGGAACTGTAATAGTGCCAATGCCCAGCCTGAGTGAGTTCAGGAAAAGACAGGAAAATCCAAAACAGTTGTGTCAGGCACAAGATTCGCATGCATAACAATGCTTCAATCATAATCATTATATAGTGGCTCCCATGCAAACGTTGATTCAAAGAAGAATTAAGAACTGGCACTCATGGCTACTCTGAGTTCTTCTAGGCTGGTCAGCGTGCAGTGTGAATAATTAGGCATATGTCCTCTGGAAGGTCAAATCTTTAGATCTGTATTCCTGTAAAAAAATAAAACCCAACATGGAGGATGAGGGTGGTTATAAAAGCAGGATTGGATGGAAAAGAGAGAGAGAGAAAGAGGGGGGATGGAGGGAGAGAGAGGAAAGAAAAGAAAAGAAAAGAAAAGAAAAGAAAAGAAAAGAAAAGAAAAGAAAAGAAAAGAAAAGAAAAGAAAAGAAAATGAATGAAATGAATGAAAAGACTGAGGTGTGCTCATGGAATGACCAAAGATATTGCCTGAGGGCATGGTTCATTAATCTCAGCACATTGAAGAGAAGAAATGAGAATGGTAAGTTAAAGACAGCTTAAAATAGTTAGAAAGACCCTTTATCAAAAAAGCAAAGGTTGGAAATATAGATCAGTGCTAGAAGACTTGCCTAGCATTTTCAAGATCCTAGTTTCAATTCTTAGCATCACAAACAAAATCAAAGAAAAAAAGTGCAGGAAGGCAGGCAGTAAGGAATGAAGGAAAGAAAGAAGAAAATGATTGGCATTTTTAATTAAATGTTGAGAGTAGGGGACTGAAGATATGATTGTTTGGCATTAAGAGCACTAAGGTTTCCTCCAGAGAACTCTGCTCACTGCTCTTTACAATACTCACACATTATACTATTAACCTAGGCTTTATGAGCTGCTTACACATGTAATACAGCTACATTTTATAGTCATATACAGATGAATAAATAAAATAAATAAACCTTAAAAATAAGAAGCAACAGGAGGCAGAAGGCACAGAAAATGAAAATTGTCTATAAATTATTACATGTGAAACACAAAACAATGAATAAGTTTACCATTATCTAAGTATGCAAATTTTTTTCATATAATTCCAATCTCATTTATCTAACTGGATGGAGTATTGGCTTTTCTTTTTGAAGTTAGATAATCAATTACTTGATAACACAATATGAGAGATATTTTAAAAAACAATTATGTCATTGTAAATGTATTTAATATTACCAATAAAAATATTCCATATAAAAAGCTCTGCTGGAGCTAGAGCTTTTGCTCTAGATCCCAACCCATTCAGACCACACCCCAGCTACAGCTCGACTCCCCACATATTCTGACACATCCATGATTACAGGTAAGACCTCAAACCCCTTTACCAATACCTACTAAAACCAGCACTCCAGGACCCCAAGAAGCAGATAACCCACCCAGCTACAGACTCATGCTCTTTCCAGTTTGGTCCTGTCCTGGGAGCACAGCCTCTACTCTGAATGCCAATATATTCAGCCCAAAACCCAGTTTCAATTTGACACCCACCCCTGCCCAGGGGTTCTGACATATACAGGATCACAGGACTACAGAATAATAGGATCCTAGGCGCACAGGAGAGACAGGCTCCAGTCAGAAACAGCAAAGCCAGTTAACACTAGAGCTAATCAGATGATGAGAGGCAAGTGCAAGAACATAAGCAACAGAAACCAATACTACTTGGCAACATCAGAAACCAGTTATCTTACCACAGAAAAAACTGCACACCCCAACACCTATAAAGCAAGATTCATATATAAATTCTCATCTCATGAAAATGATAGAGGACTTTAAGAAGGACATAAATAACTCCCTTAAAAAAAATACAGGAGAACACAGGTAAACAAGTAGAAGCTCATAAAGAGGAAACAGGTAAGTCCCTTAAAAAATTCAGGAAAACATAGTCAAACAGGTGGAGAAATTGAACAAAACCATCCAGAATATAAAAATGGAAATAAAAACACTTTAAAAAATACAAACGGAGAAAATCCTGGAGATGGAAAACCTGGGAAAGAGATCAGGAGCCAAAGATGCAAGCATCACCAACAGAATTCAAGAGATAGAAGAGAGAATGTCAAATCTAGAAGATACCATAAAAGACACTGACAAAACAGTCAAAGAAAATACAAATTCAAAAGCTCCTAATTCAAAACACTGTGAAGAAATCCACACAAAATGGAAAAAATGAACCTGAGAATAATAGGTATAGATGAATATGAAGACGCCCAACTCAAAGGCCCAGCAAACGCCTTCAACAAAATCATGGAAGAAAACTTCCCTAATCTAAAAAATAAGAGAGAGAGAGAGATGCCCATAAACATACAAGATGCATGCAAAACAACAAATAGATGAGATGATAAAAGCAATTCCTCCCATCAGATAAAACACCAAATGCACAGAACAAAGAAAGAACATTGAAAGCACTAAGGAAAAAAGATCAGTTAAGGTATAAAGGCAGACCTATCAGAATTACATCATACTTCTCAACAGAGATTCTCAAAGTCTTGGGCAGATATCATTCAGACACTAAGAGAACAAAAATGCCAGTCCAGGCCACTATACACAACAAAACTCTCAATTACCATAGACGGAGAAACCAAGATATTCCAAGGCAAAACCAAATTTAAACAATATATTTCCAGTAATCCAGACCAACAAAGGTTAATAGATGAAAAACTCCAAAACAAGGAGGGAAACTACACCAATGAAAAAGCGTGAAATTAAACTTTGCACAACAGATCCAAGAGAAGAAGAAACACACAAACATAATTTCAGCTCTAACAACAAAAATAACAAGAAGCAAAAAATCATTGGTCCCTAATATATGTCAACACCAATGAATTCAATTCCCCAATAAAAAGACATAGGTTAATAGACTAGAAATGTAAACAGGACCCATACAGGAAACACAACTCAGTGACAAAGATAGATACTACATCAAAGGTTAGAAAAAAATTCCAAACAAATGGTCCCAAGAAACAAGATGAAGTAGCCATTCTAATACCCAATAAAATAGATTTTCAACTGAAAGTTATCAAAAAGGATGGGGAAGAACACTACATATTCATAAAAGGAAAAATCCACAAAGACAAACTCTCAATTCTAAACATCTATTACCCAAATGCAAGGACAGCCATATTTGTAAAGGAAACATTGCTGAAGCACAAAGCACACATGGAACCTCACACAATAGAGATGTCAACATCCTACTCTCACCAATGGACAGATCATGGAAACAGAAACTAAATAGAGACCCAGTGAAACTAAAAATTATGAACCAAATGGGTTTAACAGATAGCTACAGTTAATTTCATCCTAAAAAGTTAGAATATACCTTCTTCTCAGCCCCTCATGGTACCTTCTCAAATACTGACCATATAGTCAGACACAAAACAAAACTCAACAGATACATTGAATTAATCCCAGGTATTCTATCAGATCACCATGGATTAAGACTGGTCATCAATAACAGCAAAAACAACAGAAAGCCCACATACAGATGGAAGCTGGACAGTACTCTACTCAATGATAGCTTGGTCAGGGAATAAATAAAGTTATTAAAGACTTTTTAGAATTTAATGAAAATAAAGGCACAACATTTCCAAACTTATGGCACTCAATGAAAGCAGTGCAGTGAAGAAAATTCGTAGACCTGAATTCCTCCAAATAGAAATTGGAGAGTTCATACACTAGCAGCTTAACAGCACACCTAAAAGCTCTAGAAAAAAAAAGAAGCAAATACACCAAAGAGGTGTAGACAACAAGAAATAATCATACTCAGGGCTGAAATAAACCAAGTAGAAACAAAGAGAACTATATAAAGACTCAACAAAACAAGGAACTGGTTCTTTGAGAAAATGAATAAGATAGATAAACCCTTAGCCAAATTAACTACACAGCACAGAGACATTATCCAAATTGACAATATCAGGAAAGAAGAGTTATACATAAAAACAGAAACTAAGAAAATTCAAATAATCAAATCCTACTAACAAACAATATTATATTTGAAAAATAACTTGCCTCATCACCTCCCCTTTCACTATCCAAAAAATCCCTTACTATGCTGTATATAAAGATAAAGCCCTCTAACCTCAAGGTCACACTCACTCCTCCCTACATAGTGAAAAGGTTTACAATCTGAGTCTGACTCATATTAATAAAGATATTCTTTTACATATTTACATTGGGCCCTACAGTTCTTGAGCTCTCCTGGGGTTCCTGAAGAATCACAGACACAACAGCCATCTTACCAAAAGCAATCTACAGATTCAGTGCAATCCCCATCAAAATTCCAACTCAATTCTTCATTGAGTTAGAAAGAGCAATTCTCAAATTCATTTGAGAGAACAAAAAACCAGGATAGGGAAAACTATTCTTAACAATAAAAGAACTTCTGGGGGAATCACCATCCCTGACTTCAATCTGTACTATAGAGCAATAGTGATAAAAACTGTATGGAATTGGTAAAGAGGCAAGCACATATATCAATAGAATAGAATTGAAGACCAGAAAATGAACCCACACATCTATGGACACTTGATCTTTGATAAAGGAGCTAAAACCATCCAGTGGAAAAAAGACAGCATTTTCAAAAAGTGGTGCTGGTTCAGCTGGCAGTCAGTATTGTAGAAGCATGCAATTGATTAATTTTTACATCCTTGTACAAAGTGTAAGTGCAAATAGGTCAAGAACCGCCACATCAAACCAGATGCATTAAATCTAATAGAAGAGAAAGTGTGGAAAAGCCTTGAACACATGGACACAAGGGAAATTTTCCTGAACAGAACACCAACAGCTTATGCCCTGAGATAAATAATTGACAAATGGGACCTATAGATAAACTTAAGTAAGGCAAAGGACACAGTCAACAGGATAAAGTGACAATTCACAGACTGGGAAAGGATCTTTACCAACTCTACATCTGATAGAAGGCTAATATCTAAAATATACAAAGAAATCAAGATATTAGACTCCAGAGAAACAAATAACCTTATTAAAATATGGGTTACAGAGCTAAACAGAGAATTATGAATTGAGGAATCTTCCATGGCTGAAAAGCACTTAAATAAATGTTCAGCATCCTTAGTTATAAGGGAAATGCAGTCAAAATGACACTGAGATTACACCGCACACCAGTCACAATGGCTAAGATCAAATATAGGTGACTGCAGATGCTAGAAAGGATGTGGAGAAAGAGGAACACTCATCCATTGTTGGTGATAATGCAAGTGGGTACAAGCACTCTGTAAATCAGTCTAGTGGTTCTTCAGAAAATTGGAAATAGTCCTACTTCAGGACCCAGGTATACCAAACCTGGGCATATACCCAAATGATGCTTTAACATATAACAAGAACACATGCTCCACTATGTTCATAGCAGCCTTATTTATAATAGCCAGAAGCTGGAAACAACCCAGATGTCCCTGGGTTGGATACAGAAAATGTTGTACATTTACACAATGAATTACTACTCAGCTATCAAAAACAATGACTTCATGAAATGCTTACGCAGTGGATAAAACTAGAAAATATCATCCCAAGTGAGGTAACCAAGAGAAAAAAGAATGCATATGGTATGTACTCACTGAGTGGTGGATATTAGCCCCAAATCTCACAATAAATGCCCATGATACAACCCACAGATCATATGAAGCTTAGGAGGAAGGAAGACCAGGATGTGGATGCTTCAGTCCTGCATAGACAGGGGAACAGGATTTTTGTGGGAGATGGAGGGAGGTGTGACCTGGGAGGAAGGGAGGAGGGAGAGGAAATAAGGGTGGGTAGTATCAGGTACATGAGGTGATAGTAGAGATGTAGAGATGGTCTGTCAGTTGAATAAAAATATATAGCAGGGGTATGAGGAAGTGGGGATACTCACTGGTGGGTCCCAGACACCAAGGAAACGAAAGACTCCCAGGATCCAACAGGAATAATTTTAGCAGTGAAGGGGATATAGAACCTGTAGAGACCACCTCCAGTAGACAGACACAGGCCCAATCATGGGATAGGGCCACACACCCATCTCACATTTTTAAAGAGAAATGTTCCTGCTCAAAGGAAGAACCTGGACAAAAAATTGGAGCAGGGACTGAAGGATGGGGCATCTGAGACTACCCCACCTAGGGATCTATCCTGTCTGGAGAGACCAAACCTGACACTGTGGCAATTGCCAAGAGGCACTTGCTAACAGGAACCTCATATGACTGCTCCTTGGGAGATTCAGCCAGCAACTGACCAATAAAGATGTGGATCCTGGGAGCCAACCATCAGACTGAGCTTGGGGACCCCAGTGGGGGAGATGGTAGAAGAACTGGAGGAGCTGAGAGGCTTACAACCCCACAGGAAAAACAGCATCAGCTGGCCGGAACACCCAGTGCTCCCAGGGACTAGAATACCAACAACGGATTGTACACAGGAAGAGATCCATAGTTCCAGAGACATAGGTAGCAGAGACCAGCTGTATCTAACATCAATGCCAGGGGAGACCCTTGATCCTGTGAAGGTTTGATGAACCAGCATAGGGGGATACTGGAGGCATGGGGCAGGAGACTGTAAGTGGGGGAGCACCCACATAAAGTAAAGGGGAGGGAGGAGATGGAAGTTGTGGGGTGGAAGACTTGTAGAGGGTAACTGGGAAGGAAGTGGAATATCATTTGAAATGTAAATGAATTAAATGATCAATAAAAAATCTTCCATATGGCACAAGATTTAATTTTTCTTTTCTTCTGTAGTTTTTCTTCTCATATTCTCATCAGAAATGAAGAAAGTGAAAATATCATTTATCTTAAACAGAGAGAAAGAAAGAGACAGAGACATAGAGACAGAGAGACAGAGAAACAGAGACAGACAGATACAGAGGTAGAGAGAGAAAAGACAGAGACACAGAGACATAAAAACACACAGAGACAGACAGAGACAGATACACGGAGAGAAGGAGAAAGATAAAGAGGAGGCATAACTGTTAATTTAATTGTCTTTGAAGTCCTCCTCTTCTAAAATGCATAGGCTGTGACTTTAACAAATATTAAAGCTCTGATTACTGTTTGCCCTACTAATCCCTTCTTCAATATGTTTGTCAGTTTCTTTGTTTACTATAAGCAGTTTGTAGAGGCCAGATATTCCCTTGTAACATCACTTACAAACATCATCAGATACTTGAATATACATTCAATCACAACACAGGACACTACATATATTAGAACACAAGATATACTGGAACAAAAATCTTTCAGTAAGATCTTTACCACTTCATAACAAGAATTGTCTTTTTATCAGTTTCCAATCTACCATGGCCAAAATAATTTTAAATGTCCATACATCTATCACCAACTCTATTTGTGATCGCATTTATTTCCTCGGAAAAAAAAGAAGGTTTCCATATATGCCCCTTTTGTCTTTCAGGGAGATCACCAAATTGTTGCAGTTAACAGGTACATTTCTAGATCATGCCTCAGAACTCTACCAGTTTGTAAGCACCACTCAGTTTCAAATGTATTTCCATACTTAGTTATGGAAGAAGACCCATTTCTCAGTACTGAAATCTCATAGACAACATGAACATCTCTGACAAAATGCCATAGGTTAGTAACAAAAACTTTTTGGTTAATCCAATACATGGTAGCTATGTATTGTACAATAAAATGTTCCAGGCTACTTGCTGAAGATTCCTATGCAACATTTTTTTATTTGATATGGTCTTGTGAGAAATGAAAGTTGTAGATGTAGCAGCACTTATAATTGCAATAAAAAGTATATGGATATGCATGTAGCAATAATCAATGAAACATGAAATTAGGAATTTGAAAAAGAATACAGATGAGTGTACATAAAATGTAAAAAAAAAAATATTATTATTTGTGATTGAAGAAACTGGAGATAAAGGCACTACCCTATCCTTTTATATGTATGCCCATATGGCAGACAATAACCAAGTGTCATTACATTTTCATTTAGAAAGGCATTGTTATCTTATAAATAATTTTAAATATGTCATTATTGTTCACATGTGGTAAACAATTTATTGTTCATGTAAAGAAAGGAACTATTCAACTCAGCAAATATTCAAACATTAACAACTACTTTGTTTTACTACTATGATTCCTAATTATTTGCATTACATGAAACAATGATGTCTAAGATGTGCAGAATTAACGTTTCCAGATTTTTTTTGGATAAAAAAATCTTACATTTATTTTTTGCTAAATTCATTGTATTTTATGCAACTTTTTTTATTTGATATGGTCTTGCGAGAAATGAAAGTTGTGAATGTAGCAGCACTTATAAAAGCAATAAAAAGCATATACATATAACAATAATCAATGAAACATGAAATTAAGAATTTGACAAAGAACACAGATGAGTGTATGAGAGGGAATACAAGAAGAAAAGGAAAAGGAAAAATAATATCAGTATCTCAAACAAAAAGAAGAAAAGATAATTTTGCATCTGTTACCATCTATTACTTCCAACTTTACATCAGATCATGGAACTGCAAGTCACTTTTAACTGATGACACAGGAACACACCTATGGGAAAGGGATCCCACTGCTTTGGGCAATAACTTGAAATTTATAAGACATATCAAGTGACTATGAAGTAGTTGTCCTGGTTGATTATTTTAGAAACATTCTTTTAGAACACACAACAAAAATATTATGCTATTCCAAGCTGACTCTCAGAATAAACTATTAAAATTGAGATTTTTTTCTTTTTAGTTCCATTCTTCAAAAGTTCTGTACATTTTGCATTTCACCGATAATGAATGCATGATTCCATATTGCTTCAGTCTTAATAGAATTACTGTGTTTCTCTCTCTTCTCTCTCCCTCTCCCTCTTGCCCTCTCTCCCTCTTCCCTCTTTCTCTCTCCCTTTCTTCCTCTCCCTTCCTCCCTCCCTTTCTCCCTCTCTCCCTCCTTTTCTCCCTCTCCCTTCCTCTCTGTCTCTCTGTCTCTTTCTCTCTCTCTCTCTCTCTCTCTCTCTCTCTCTCTCTCTCTCTCTCTCTCTCTCTTTCTCTCTCTCTGTATGTGTGTGTGTGTGTGTGTGTGTGTGTGTGTGTGTGTGTACTATTTAGCAGCTCTAAAAGATGTATTAAGATGCAGCAGGGTGCATAGCCCACCAGGAAGTAGTGATCTCCCAGCAAACTTTCACTTTTGAGCACAGAGGTTATCTCCAACTTCTCTCTGGAGGGGACTCAGCAATACACAGGGCCTAAGATCAGTGGAGCAGCTGGGGCAAAAGTCTTCCTGCCCAACACCATTTGTACCAGGGAGTCAGGAAGTTCCACAGCCTTCTGTGCATAGCCCACCAAGAGAGAGAGAGAGAGAGAGAGAGAGAGAGAGAGAGAGAGAGAGAGAGAGAGAGAGAGAGAGAGAGAGAATCTCCCAGTACTGCTTTCACTTTTGAGCTCAAAGGAGTAGGGACACAGGCTTACAGGCCCACAGGAGGAACAAACTTCAGCCACAGACAAGAATACCAACTAGCACCAGATGGCCATAGGCAAGCAAAAGAACCCTACCAACAGAAACCAAGGTCACATGGCAACATCAGAACCCAGTTCTCCCACCACAGCAAGTCCCAGATACCCCAACACGCCAGAAAAGCAAGAGTTGGATTTAAAATCGTATTTCATGATGCTGATAGAGGGCTTCAAGAAAGATTTAAGTAACTCCCTTAACGAAATACAGGAGAACATTGGACAACAGGTAAAAGCCCTTAAAGAGGAAACACAAAAAATCCCTTAAAGAATTACAGAAAAACACCAACAATCAAGTGAAGGAACTGAACAAAATCATCCAGGATCTAAAAAACGGAGGAGAAACAATAAAGAAATCACAAAGTGAGACATCTCTGGAGATAGAAAACCTTGGAAAGAATCCAGGAGTCATAGATGCAAGCATCAACAACATAATACAAGAGATAGAAGAAAAAACCTCAGGTGCTCAAGATATCATTGAAAACATTGACTCAACAGTCAACAAAAATGCAAAATGCATAAAGCTGGTAACACAAAACATCCAGGAACTCTAGGACACAATGAGAAGACCAAACCTGAGGATTATATGTATAGATAAGAGTGAGGATTTATATCTTAAAGGCCTAGTAAATATCTTCAACAAATTTATAGAAGAAAACTTCCTTAACCTAGAGAACAAGATGCCCATAAACATACAAGAAGCCTTCAGAACTCCAAACAGACTGGATCAGAACAGAAAACCCTCCCGGCACATACTAATCAAAACACCAAATTCACTAAACAAAGAAAGAATATTAAAAACAGTAAGGAAAAAAGGGCAAGTAACTTATAAAGGCAGATCTATCAGAATCACACCAGACTTCTCACCAGAGATGATGAAAGCTAGATCATGGGCAGACTTCATACAGACCCTAAGAGAACACAATTTCCAGTCCAGGCTACTATAACCAGCAAAACTCTCAATCATCATAGATGGAGAAACCAAGATATTCCATGATAAAACCAAATTTGCACACTATCTATCCATAAATCCAGCCCTAAAAAGGATAATTACAGGAAAATGCCAACACAAGGAAGGAAACTACACCCTAGAAAAAGCAAGAAAGTAATCTTCCAACAAACCCAAAAGAAGATACTCACATAAACATAAAAATAACATGAAAAATAACAGGAAATGTAAATCTTCAATTTTATCGTAAAATGTTTGCAATTCCCCTTTTAATTAATTTAGAAATCTCTTTCATGTCTACCATTTTATCTGCATTATTTTTCACGATGATCTTCAATTTTAATGTCTTTCTATATTCTTCCTTTATATTACCAGAAATGTTTTCAATGTAAATATTTGATTTTATCACAAATGTTTCTAATCCCACCTTCAATTAATTTCGAGTTTTTATATCAACCATTCTTTATGTAAAATTTTCCACGAAATAGTCAATTTAAACTTGTTTGTCTATTTATTTCTTGAATTTTACCAGAAATATTTTCCATGTAAATCTTCAATATTATCTGAAAATGTTTATAATTCCACCCTCAGTCAACTTAGAATTATCTTTATGCCTATCATTTTATCTAAATAATTTCCCAGATAATCTTTAATTTTAACATGTTTTTCTATATATTTCTACTATTTTATCAGAAATATTTTCCATGTAATTCTTCAAATTTATCAGAAAATGTTTATAGTTCCACTTTTAATCAACTTAGGAATATTTTTATGTCTATATAAAATTTTCCATGATAATATTCAATTCTAACATGTTTTCCTACATTTTTCTATAATTTTATTAGAAACATTTTCCGCACAAATCTTCAATTCTAACATAAAATGTTTCTATCCCATATTTCAATTAATTTAGCAATGTTTTATATGTCTACCACTTTACTCCTTAATTTTCCATGAAAATTTTAAAGTGTTTATCTGAAATATTTTCCATGTAAATCTTTAATTTTCTGATAAAGTGTTTTTACTTCTCTTTACTTCCTATTTCAATAAATTTAAAAAAAATTAAAAAAAAAAAAAGATGCATCAGTGTATGGGAATACCAGGACAGGGGAGCAGAAGGGGGTTGATTGGGAAACAGGGGGATGAGAGAGGGCTTATGGGACTTTCAGAGAGGGGGGGAACCAGGAAAGGGGAAATCATTTGAAATGTAAATAAAGAATGTATCTAATTTAAAAAAAGAAGATTTCTAACAGTGGGAGAGCTGGGTGTCTCTTACATTCCTGCCTGTTCCTGGGTCTCTTTTCCTCACACTGGATGGCCTCATTCAGCCTTAATGTGAAGCTTTCATTTTAATGATATTTCATCTTGTTATGACATGTTCATTTGGCATAAGCTGCTCTTTTCTGTTCCTGAAGGGAAATGCAGGAACTGTTGATCTGTTAGAGAAGGGAGGTGAGGAGAGTTTGGGAAGAGTTAGGGTAGAGAAGCTAGAGTTAAAAACATATTGAATGATTTTGTTCCAATATATCTTGTGTTCCAACATATTTAGTGTCCTGTGTTGTGAATGAATGCTTAATCAAGAACACATACAACATATGCATATACATATATACATACATATACAGTATAACCCAGAAAAAAAAAACAGATTTCTGGTTTTGCACCCACTATTCTGCTCCAGTCTGGTAAGTGTAACTCTTGTCCCTAATAAAAAGGGCTTATTTTTTGCAGTAGGCAGAAATCATTACAGAAAGACACAATTAGCTAAATCATGGCAGAGAACAACTGACTGTGATGTACCAGGCCCACTTAACACAACAAAACTCATTTACTAAAGGCACAGGTTACACAGTAGAAGAAAGATTGGAAAAGTTAGAGGACCAGAAATCCTGCACCAATGTTGTGCTTCATATACATGTTAAGGAAGTCATGAAACATCAGCAGTATGGCAGCCTAAATAATTCTGACAATGAAAATAGCAGTTGACATGCCAATATGTGTTGGGGAATCATGCAAAATATCACATCTAGGTGAAGCATTACAGGCTACTTAATGATTTATGAGAGTAAGATAAGCAATTTTGTCTAAGGATGAACTCTCTAATTGGTCATCTAATATAAAATGATGCAAATACAGCAAACATGAAATAACCAAAATTGTGAACAAAGTTAAAAGATATTTCTAGTTTTGGTTTCACTGCATGTTACAAATGAGTAATAAATGAAAATCTTTCACATCATGCATAGTTTGTATTTATATTTATTCTTTAGTAATATACCACTGAATTATTTTCCTTTCTTAACTGACATTGGCATTGGCATTTTTTCTTGACAAAAATTGTTGAGTTCCATATATATATATATATATATATATATATATATATATATATATATATATATAAAATACAAGTCAGAGATAATTTAAGTTATCATTTATATATATATTAATAATAATATGCTACCATATTATGTATCATCAGTATGGTATAAACCTAGATTCATGTAACAAGTGAACCTCAAGTGAAGAATTGTCTTGAGGTTGGCCTGTTGCCATATCTGTGAGGAATTTTCTTGATTAATTATTGATATACGAGGAACCAGCCCACTGTAGGCATCCTTGGACAGGAGGACTGGACTGTAGAAGAAGTGTAGATAAGCAAGCAAAGAAAAATAGTGTACTTCCATCCTTTCATAATGTGTGCTTCATATCTTGACCCCATAACCCTGTTTTAAGGTACTGACCTGGCTTTCTTTGAAGATAATTTTAACCACAAGCTAAATAAGACCTTCAGTCCTCAATGTGCTATTGGTCAGAAATTTCTCAGAGCAACAGAAAAGCAAAGTCATATAGGTTTATGGGACATATGGGGAGGGGGGATCTGGGAAAGGGGAAATCATTTGGAATGTAACAAAGAATATAGAAAATAAAAATAAAAAAATTAAATAAATCAGCATATTACAAAAATTTTAATTGAGGATAATTACATTGGCAAAATTGGAAAAGAACATTTTTGTTGACACATTATTAATACTGTTTTGTGGTCTCAGTACATAAGTTAAAACCTGATATTTGAATGGAAGATCTTAATAAAGCTCAAAAACTATATTACTTTTGGAGCTTGGGAAAAAATTGCAGTACAACCCTATAACAGCAACAGAAACAAAACTGAGGCAGGTGGTTTGGATAATTAAACAAAATGACCTACATTAAATATTTACTACAATGAATACCATTTTAATGTACTTGATAAAATATTGTCATTAAGAGAGCAATAAATGTATTCTCAAATTTACAGCTCTACCTATCTATTCAAAGACCTATGTATTATTCTTTCATGCTCCCTCTCTTCATATCTTTTTAACATAGTACTTGAAGTTCTAGCTAGAGCAATTAGAGACCATAAGGAGGTCAAAGGGATACAAATTGGAAAGGAAGAAGTCAAACTATCACTATTTGCAGATGATATGATAGTATACTTAAGCGACCCAAAAAACTCCACCAGAGAACTCCTACAGCTGATAAACAACTTCAACAAAGTAGCTGGTTATAAAATCAACTCAAGCAAATCAGTAACCTTCCTATACACAAAGGATAAGCAGGCTGAGAAAGAAATTAGGGAAATGACACCCTTCACAATAGCCACAAACAATATAAAGTATCTTTGGGTGACTCTAACCAAAGAAGTGAAAGATCTGTATGAGAAGAACTACAGGTCTCTGAAGAAGGAAATCAAAGAAGACCTAAGAAAATGGAAAAATCTTCCATGCTTGTGGATTGGCAGGATTAATATAGTAAAAATGGCCATCTTACCAAAAGCATTATACAGATTCAATGCAATCCACATCAAAATCCCAACTCAGTTCTTCATAGAGTTAGAAAGAGCAATTCTCAAATTCATCTGGAATAACAAAAAACCCAGAATAGCTAAAACTATTCTCAATGGTAAAAGAACTTCTGGGGGAATCAGTATCCCAGACATAAAGCAGTACAACAGAGCTATAGTGTTAAAAACTGCATGGTACTGGTACAGTGATAGGCAGGTAGACCAAGGGAATAGGATTGAAGTCCCAGAAATAAACCCACACACCTATGGTCACTTGGTCTTTGACAAAGTAGCTAAAACCATTCAGTGGAAAAAAGATAGCGCTTTCAACAAATGGTGCTGTCTCAACTGGAGGTCAGCTTGCAGAAGAATACAAATTGATCCATATTTATCTCCTTGTACTAAGCTCAACTCTAAGTGGATCAAGGACCGCCACATAAAACCAGACTCACTGAAACTAATAGAAAAGAAACTGGGGAAGACCCTTGAGGACATGAGCACAGGGGAAAAATTCCTGAATAGAGCACCAATAGCTTATGCTCTAAGATCAAGAATTGACAAATGGGACCTCATAAAATTACAAAGTTTTTGTAAGGCAAAGGACAATGTCAAAAGGAAAAAATTGCAACCAACAAATTGGCAAATTATCTTCATCAACCCTACATCTGTCAGAGGGCTAATATCCAATATATACAAAGAACTTAAGAATGTAGACTCCAGAGAGCCAAATAACCCTATTTAAAAATGGGGTACTGAGGTAAGCAAAGAATTTTCACCTGAAGAACTTCGAATGGCTGAGAAGCACCTTAAAAATGTTCAGCATCATTAGTCAATAGGGAAATGGAAATCAAAACAACCCTGACCTTACACCTGTCAGAATGGCTAAGATTAAAAACTCAGGAGGTGTTGGTAAGGATGCGGAGAAAGAGAAACACTCCTCTACTTCTGGTAGGAATGCAAGTTTGTACAACCACTCTGGAAATGAGTCTGGGTGTTTCTCAGAAAACTGGGCATAACACTTCCGGAGGACCCTGCAATAACACTTCTGGGCATATACCCAGAGGATTCCCTGGCATGCAATACGGATACATGCTCCACTATGTTCATAGCAGCCCTATTTATAATAGCCAGAAGCTGGAAAGAACCCAGATGTCCCTCAGTGGAGGAATGGATACAGAAAATGTGGTATATTTACACAATGGAATACTACTCAGCAATTAAAAACAATGAATTCATGAAATTCTTAGGCAAATAGTTGGATCTGGAAAATATCATCCTAAGTGAGGTAACCCAATCACAAAAGAACACACTTGGAATACAGTCGCTGATAAGTGGAGATTAGCTCAGAAACCCTGAATATCCAAGACACAATTCACATATCTAATGACTCCCAAGAAGGACGAAAGAGAGATCCCAGGTCCTGAAAATTCTTGTTCCAGCATTGTAGGGAAATACTAGGACAGAGAAGTATGAGGAGGTTGATAGGAGAATGGGCAGAGGGAAGAGGGCTTAGGGAACTTATGGGGAGGGCAGAACTGGGAAAGGGAAAATAATTTTGAATGTAAACAAAGAATATGGAAAATAAAAAAATTATTTTAAAAAAGTAAGAAAGGAAAGCAGATCTTATGTTTTTTTAATTTATTGATATATTTATTTACATTTCAAATGATTTCCCCTTTTCTGGACCCCCACTCCCCGAAAGTCCCATCAGTCCCCTTCCCTCCCCCTGTTTTCCCACCCAACCCTTCCCACTTCAGAACAGGGAATTTTTTTTTAAGGCGTGTAAAGCTATTCTGTTGTACTTTCATATTCACAGAAACATCTATACCCGAGATTTTGATTTAATTTCTCTTTCAGAAAATAGGCAGGACAGAACTCTAGTTTTCCTTCTCTGATAAAACATTGACCAATAGCAACTTGTGAAGGGAAAGTTTTATTTTAGTTTGCGGGTTGTTATCAATCATTGAGAAAACCAAACCTGGAACTAAAAGCAGCAACATGCAACCAAAACTATCAATACAGCTGCTTACTGGCTTGCTCCCCACCTCATGACCAGGTAGGCAGGCTCAGCTGCCTAGGTCTGACAACCCCCACAGTGGGCTCTCCTACATTAATTAGCCACCCCCCAAATATGCCCTTTTGCTAACTTGATCAATGAATTTCTTAAATATTCAGATAACTTAGGGCTGTGCCTAGTTGACAGTTGAAGCTGACTAGAAGAGCCAGAATGTCCAACCTGAATATGAAGATATTTCTTAAGCCTTCTAAAGCAGCTATTGTACTGAGTTTTCATCTAATATTTTATTTTCCTTCTGACTTGCTCTCTGTATTTCTAACTCAGAAATTCAGGTCTTTATGTAACTATCTGGGTTACTTCCCTTTCCCTTTGAAATGGATACTTTTTCCTGGCATCTTGATTTTGGCACTAGAAAAAGAGGTACAAAATTATTCCAGATTTGATCATGTGAAATAAATTGTTGGTGGTCATTTGAATTGGACAGTTTTAAAAGATAACACAGCTTAGATTACTTTCTCTGCTCTTTTCTCATCTCTTGTCTTCTCTTCTCTCCCTCTCTCTCTTTCACACACACACACACACACACACACACACACACACACCCATGCATACATAGTTTATATCATTGTGAGGCACTTCATGCCATATTTCATACTGCTTTCTTAGCTGTATAGGCATGATTAGATGCTGTGATTTTTACATATTTTTCTTGAAACTATGATTATAAAAGCTTAGATTTATTAAAATATTCATATGGAAAAGCTCTCATTTATACTTTTGATATTTTTAAAGAAGCAATACTGATATGTACCAAATAAAAATTTTTCAGAGTTCTTTAATTTTTACACAATGACTTGCTTAGGTTCCAAGAACCACAGGACACAAAGTTTCAATCTCTTTTCAGATTCTTCTGGATACTTTCACCCTTAATTTTTTGAAGCTGCTGAGAAATTTGATGACCACAGCACAAATAGTTTGTGCTGAGTAGAGCTTTCAATTACTGTTTTTCTGATTTAAATTTATTTTATAATTTCACTGATATATGTTTTTTATAAGAAAGACTACAACCATGAAATGGCTTGTCTTTACTATTCCCCATTGTATTCATACTGTCAATATGCCTTAGGACTATTGAGCTTAGGCAACTAAACTTGAGGTTTCTTCAGCTTCTCTACTGTTTACTTACACATTTTTTCCATGCTGTGGTCTCTATATGGGTGTCACTTTCCGTGGTGCACACAGAAGGGGCTGCAGAACTATGCTTCTCTCCCAACAAATTTTTAACATGTAAATTCTTCCCTTTTTACTGTATTTTCTTGAATCTAACATAAAATTTCACAGCAAGCAACCATTTCAGACTGGGTTCTTTCACTTAACAATATACACTGATCTTTATCCATGGAGTCAAATTGTGTCTACTTTGGCTATAGCTGCACATAGACTGTTAATTCTTCCATTATTATTAGCATTTTCTCTCTCTTCTTAGGAATTTCCTGTGAAGTCTTCCACACATGAAATCTGAATATTTTAATGATTCCATTTATTCTACTGTTACACAGGAATCCTATCAACTTAGTGTTGATTAAAAGAACAAAGGAAACTCTATATTTTAAGATGACACTTTTTTTTCGAGTCCCACAGTCAATATGCATGTTATGGTTGATGCCAAAGCTCAGTCAACAAAACTCTGCAGCGTGGAGATGGGCCAAGAGGTTAAAAAAAAAACAACAAAAAACAAAAACAACAACAAAAAAACTTCCCCCCTCACTCTTTCCCGTCCTCTCTCTCTCCCCCACCGCCACCCTTTCTCCCTCACCCTTCCCTCTCACCTCTCTCCATTGATCATATAGAAGAAAACTTCACAAATTCCTTCACAAGTCTGCTAGTTTTAGAAATACATTCTTTTTTGTTGCTATTTATCCTTTTTTATTGATATATTTTTTATTTACATTTCAAATGATTTCCCCTTTTCTGGGTTCCCACTCCCCGCAAGCCCCATAAGCCCTCTTCCTTCCCCCTGTTCCTCCATCTACCCCTTCCCGCTTTCCTGTTCTGGAATTCTCCTATACTCTTGCACTGAGTCTTTCCAGAACCAGGCGCCACTCCTCCATTCTTTTTGGACATCATTTAATATGTGGATTATGTCTTGGGTACTCAAAGTTTCTAGGCTACTATCCACTTATCAGTGAGTGCATAGCATGATTGATCTTTTGAGACTGGGTTACCTCACTTAGTATGATGTTCTCCAGCTCCATCCATTTGTCTAAGAATTTCATGAATTCATTGTTTCTAATGGCTGAATAGTACTCCACTGTGTAAATATACCACATTTTTTGTATCCATTCCTCCGTTGAAGGACACCTGGGTTCTTTCCAGCTTCTGGCTACTACAAATAGGGCTGCTATGAACATAGTGGAGCATGTGTCCTTATTGCATGCTGAAGAATCCTCTGGGTATATGCCCAGGAGTGGTATAACAGGGCCCTCAGGAAGTGTCATGCCCTGTTTTCTGAGGAACCGCCAGACTGATTTCCAAAGTGGTTGCATCATCTTGCAATCCCACCAGCAGTTCCTCTTTCTCCATATCCTCGCCAACACCTGCTGTCTCCTGAGTTTTTGACCTTAGCTATTCTGACTGGTGTGAGGTGAAATCTCAGAATTCAAGGCCCATATCTAAACGTAGTAAAAGCAATATACAGCAAACCGGTAGCCAACATCAAACTAAATGGAGAGAAACTTGAAGCAATCCCACTAAAATCAGGTACTAGACAAGTCTGCCCCCTCTCTCCATATCTTTTCAATATTGTTCTTGAAGTCCTAGCTAGAGCAAATAGACAATATAAGGAAGTCAAAGGGATACAAATTGGAAAGGAAGAAGTCAAACTATCACTATTTGCAGATGACATGATAGTATACTTGAGTGACCCTAAAAACTCTACTAGAGAACTCCTACAGCTGATAAACAACTTCAGCAAAGTGGCTGGCTACAAAATCAATGCAAGCAAATCAGTAGCCTTTATATACTCAAAGGACAAGCAGACTGAGCAAGAAATTAGGGAAATGACTCCCTTCACAAGATGACATTTTTATCTTTTTATTTGTGATTATTTGAACAATGCCCGTGTCTTTTACACATGTTGCTTAGCTTACACATTCTTTTAGGTGAATTTGGAAATGGAGATACTATCATGAAGGGAAATGTCCATGTCCAATGTGAGACAGGAGCCTTCCTTCCAAAATTCCAGCTTTTAATTTTATAAAGAACATACTGGGATTATTTTAAATGATTTTCGTTCCTCTTTATGAAGATAATTTGGTGCCATTCATAAAATTAAAATCAACAAATGTGAGGGAACACTTACTGGGTGGCATCTGTCTTCAGGAGTTCTAATAGGAGCCTTTATGTAGCCTCCAGCATCTAACAGTTTAAGCATGCAAAAACTTCTACTTCAGTTAGCATGAACAGAACTATGACGTTCCATTTATTATGAAATATGAAGCTTATTTACTTTATATTTCAAGGAGCAAATTTGCTCTTTGATTTCAACTATCTGATGGGTCATGTAAGAGTGTCCTACATGATTGTCCATTGAATATGTATATATATTTAGTTGTTTATGTTATTGGTGTTGTATGGTGATATATTTTAACCCTTTAGTTGTTTATGTAATTTTAGAGTTTGCCTTCTTAGTTAGAAAGCTTGATACCTGTATTTACTTGAACAAAACTAATTCTCTAACATGCAGAACAATCATATAAGTAAACGTAGTAGTTGGAATTCAATATTTCAAATAAACTTGATCCTCAAGTTGTTATAAAATATGTGAGTCAGTCTTCTTAGTAAATTCAGTTATTTCTGTTTTCATTGACTAGGAGTCTCTTCAAACATTAGTACCTTTAAAACTTTCTTTTGAAACTCGAAGAGCAGACACAACTTGGAAAATAATTAAAATTCAACTTTTTACACATATGCAAATATAACATATACACTTAAAAACATAGTTTATTTTTGTGTATATTTCTTATCATATATATACTATCTTTAGTAAAGTTTTAAAAATAATTTAGTATAAATAAGACTTACATAGAAAATATATTAGTCTCTTCTGATAATACAAATGAATGGGTCAACTTTTATGGCAGAAAATGGTCTCATCTCCTAACTTTTAGATATGAGTCATTCTAAGAAGGAATATGCCCCAGGCCAAGTTGAGATAACTGATACTTAGCTTCTGTGTGGCTAATAGAAATTGGTTGTTAGTGATCAACAAATGATCTGCTCTGGGTCAAAATACCCCAAGACTAGGACCATCAAATGGTATCAAATTCTTTAGAACCACCTGTTAAAAACTAGTGCCATAACAGATAAATAAATGTTTTTACCCTAATAGTTGAAAACTGGCCAGTTTGTTCTCTATGTAGGGCTAATAACATCATAAGATGTCTTTAAGATTTCATGTGAAGCTCCAAGCTGCCATGTATGGAGCCGGAATTTATTTCCCCATA
The DNA here is from genome assembly GCF_947179515.1 of Apodemus sylvaticus. Taxonomy (NCBI): domain Eukaryota; kingdom Metazoa; phylum Chordata; class Mammalia; order Rodentia; family Muridae; genus Apodemus; species Apodemus sylvaticus. Next base: position 53,213,359 of record NC_067489.1, read on the forward strand.
ACAAAAGCACATTTTTTTTGCCTTTAAAATCAAAGACTGGAATTGTAGAATATTTTGCAATATTGTCTGAGAGTTTCTTTAAAGGTAGGGTCTTTGAAGTGTTTGAAGTACTGAGATTTGAGGCAGAACAGTTTACTTGTTATAATGATTACCTGGGACATTTCCAGTGTTTTGATGTTGCCTCTTTTGCATGGATATCTTCCCTTCTTAACAGTCAACCTCTGTAGACCATTGGAATTACTATAGTGCCCTTAACATGAACAGCTTGTTATTTTAGACATCTGTGGTAGTGCACACCTTTGATCTCAGCACTTGGCAGGCAGAATCTCTGTAAATTTAAGATTAGATTGGATTACAGAACGAGGACATCAGGAAAACTAGGACTACATAGAAAGACCCTGTCTCGAAAAAGTTGGTTCTTTTAACAAATTTAAAATTTCAATATGTTATTATAAACTATTTATGATATTTAAATAGAGCAATAAAATTAATTAATCTGTAATATTGCATCAATTGATCAACATTTCTATATCCATTAGGGTTCTCACTTTTACAAAAGCTAATGGCATGCTACTTAGCCTAATAAAATTGTTTTAAGGTATAAACATAAACTAAAACATAATCTCATATTCATGTTAATATAAAACTTATCAATTGAAAATTAAAGAAAATATAATCTGCTAATCATTGATATTTAATATTCCTATTTAGATTAACTTTATTCAGTTCAAAGCTTTAAAAAACACAAAAGACTATTCCAAAGCCTTTCTATTACTTTTTATGTAATCACCTTTCCAAATATTGAAAAAGCAAACTAGAAGAAACAATAAACTCCATCAAGTTGGAATTGATCTATATTTATATCTTGAAAGGCCTCATATTCCAGTGGCAAGTTAAATATATGAATAGTATACACTTTCTGTAAGTTAATTGGTAGAAATGACCCAATAATATGGTCAGTATCAAAATGCCCTATTGGACAGTCAAATGGTGCTATATTTTGTTTGATATTTGTTTGTAGATTTTGTTTAGGATATCTGATCTACAAACATAAGAGATAAGATACATTTTTCTGTCCATGTTTTTTTTCATTAATTAATTATTTATATCCTGATTGAAGCTTCTCTCCCTCCCTCCACACACACACACACACACACACACACACACACACACACACACACCTTTTTCTACTCAGAGAAAGAGAGTTCTTCCACGGATATCAACCTAATATAAAGTTGCAGTAGAAATAGATGCATTTTCTTCTATTGAGGCTAAGAAAGGCAGGATAGCTAGGAAGAAGGGATCCAAAGGCAGGCAATGGAGTCAAAGACAGACCCTGCTCCTGTTGTTCAGGGTCCTACATGAAGACCAAGGTACACATCTTTTACATTTGTGTAGGGAGCCTAGATCCATCCAATGCATGCTCTCTGGCTGGTAGTTCAGTGTCAGCAAGACCCTATGGGCCCAAATAGTTGATTCTATAGGTTTTCTTGTGGTGTTCTTGACCTCTCTGGCTCCTTCATTTCTTCCTTCCCTACTTCTGAAAGATTTGCATATTCTAGTACATTGACTGATGTATTTTTCATAGCTCAATCATATAATTAAGAAATAGAAGTTAGAGAGATATAAGCGACCCTATCCCAATGGGGAAATACATGTAGCAAAATGAAAATACTACAATGATGAGTGGGAGGTAGTATAAGGGATAAACAGCAAGTTTATACTTTACTTTGTTGGAAACATTGAAGTGAATATTGGCAAGCTAGAAAGCTAGTCAAAATAGACCAAATTTGTGCCAATCATGTTAATAATTGTTTTGCAGAGGGTAGGAATTCATAGATCAGTTCCCTGAACTCTATCAGATCAATCCCAACATTCTCTAACTCCAAACCACATCTAAAAACAAACCTATACAAACAAACAAATTTAAAAAAACCAATTGAAAAAAATGTCTTAAATTCACAGATAACAGATTTGTTTACCAAAGTCTTCTCCAAATGATTGTGTTTAGAATTAATTCCTGAAAATTATGCTAAAATGGACCATGAGAATTCCATAATGTGAATGCCCTTAAAAATTCTTCTTCTCACTTGTAGCAAGGCTCTTTACTTTTAATGGTCAGATTACCTTTCATTTTGGTATTCTTATTTTTTCAAACTAATTTGATTAAAATTAGCTGACTGTAAATTATTTACAAGATACATTATTTTTGAATGAGACTGACATAATCATGTAAAGGTCATAGAAGTAAAAGAGCATCCATGTGATCTCAGGGAGAAATAAGCAGCATGAAAATATCAGTATGGGCAGGCTACTCAGGAACTTAGTGCTATAACCACAAGCAACTAAATTCTATTAGTGTTAATACGTTTGTACTCTAATCAACATAAAGTGACAGAATGAATGAATTGAAGTAAGTTGCTTATACGTTGCTTTTGACTTGGGAGACCAAACTGAGAACCCAGCTAAGTCCTAACTAGCTTCCTCTTGCTGTTAAGAAAATGCAGCATATCACCATCCTCTTATGCTCATATGTTTGTGCTAATTTTCTATGCAACTATAGAAAATGAATGCATTTTGGAAACTCTTGCCTAGTACATCTATTAAGACTCAAGGAATAACCTCTAAGACCTGTTTGGCTACTGCAATTTCATGGTTATAACCTCTTAAGTGCTAGAAATTTATCTCCTTGAAATAATAGGAAGACGGGGTAGAAAAATTTCCTCCTTTCCAATAAACTATTACAAATAATGGCCTTTACTTTGCCAATTCTTTTCCTTTTTAGAAATTGCCTATAAATAGATAAATAATGTCAGTCTTAAAAACCAGCTACAGAGTAACTCAAAAGATGACCAATTCATGGTCCATTTATCGACCTTGTTGATGCTTTATTTAAAAATAGATTTCTAAAATAAACTTAGAGATACATTTGTTAATATCATCCATTTAGCCAGGAGAAAGAAAACAAATAACTCTTTTATCTAAAATATGCTAAAAGGACACCAAAAAAAATCATAGCTTTACAGCTCTTATCTTCATTGTATAGAAAATATAAAAGTATATAATTATAGTACTACAAAGAAGTTGTCAAGCTAGATATAGATTCCTAGAATTTGAACAAATTTACATTGCCATCTTTTGAATAATTTTCATTACATAGTTTGAGAATAGTAATTTAATCCCCAAAAAATTGCAAAACCACTATGACTAATCCAGAAGAATGATTGCTTTGTTACCTTTGTTCCATGCTAAAAGTACAGGTATGTGAGTATTATATTAGTATGTCTTTCTTATGATGAAAGGTGTCCTACAAGAAGTCCAGGAAAGCTTCTTTTACACTAGATCTTTAAACCATTCTATGTGCTTAATAAATGTGATGTCATAATAGAGAAAAGAATGTTTCTCAAGTAAAGGTCTGAGAATGTCAGTTAGGAGTCACAGAAATATTTTACTATTACAGTTTACTAACATGTTAAGGTTTTGAACCCCATGATAAAGCTGGCTAAAAGTGTCAGGGTACAGGAGAAATAGGTTAGGACCTACAACCCAAATTCTGTAAACTATACCAATCTGCACTAATGATTTAATGGACTTGGGGCACTTAGTTTTTCACTACAGAAATATCATGAGGTCATTTTTGTTCACATTTATTATTAATTCTAACAGTGTAATTATTTTTCAAAAACACATTCTGCTTAATGTGAAAAAAAGCGACAATGTCCCTTTGAAGAGTATTATGCTGTTGAATGGCATAGATGGGAATATTGTGCCACAGTATCTTTGAAGCACCAATTTATAGTGAAACTCATTATACTTTTGTCAAAAGACTTTTTTTTTTCAAATATTCAACCTGGAATTGATTTGTTAATAAGGTTTGTTTGGAAGAATCTTATATAAAAAGCAATTAAAAACATTATTAGCACAGTTCATATAATAAAAATATAGAACTTGTGCTTCCAACTTCTCTAGAAATGTGTTCTTAAATATTTGTAAGTGAAACTACAGAAACAATGAATAGGAAGACAGTGGTGTTTTAGTAAAGAAACAGGCTTCCATCAAGGACAAAAGATTTTCAAATATTAGCATATGTTCACAAGATATCAAGATGAAAGACAGCAAGTAACATTAAATAGACTGGGCAGGTTATGTATAAGTTTTTATCATATGCCATCAAATTTCATATAAGATGATTTTTATATCCTTCTACAAATAGATCAAATTTAAATATATGAGGAATTTTATACTGATATTACTAATTATCTAATTGTTATGATACTAAGTCTGACACAAATCTGTATTCATATTTTAATGCCCAATTTTATTTATGTAAATATTCAATATTTAATATACCTAGAATTAAAAAACTTAAGACAAAATGAATAAACATTTCTTAATGATTATAGAATTTTTGCTGTAGTATTTTATGTTTCAAAACATTCTTTTTAAAAATATTTTATGGGTGAATTTTACTCTGTATCCTATTAAATATTCAATTACTGGTTTTTACTATGTAATGGTTTTTATGTTGTTTCTCTTTAAAATTATTTTCTTTATTGTAATGATAAATATGCATATTATTTATCAAACAAAAGCAGAAAATAATATGTTAAAATCACTATCAAATATACAAATTTAAAATCATAAAATCATTCAGTACTGGATGGATCTCTAAATATTCTTCACAGCATAGTCTTTAGAGAAAATAGTCTTCACAGAAAATAAGACCAACACAAAAATAAACATCTACTCATCAGCTAGAGTATTTGAGGGACAACACTAGCCTCCAACATAGATATGGCAGGCACAACAATCTATATAGAATGTCAGATAAGGAAGAGAATAAACTCATCATTTCTGTGACCTCACAATTCCCATCATGAATAACTTTGAAACAATGAGAACTTTCTTTATTTCCTTTATCTTCAATAGCATCCTAAACTCCCATGTCACTTACATGGAGAGATCTCAGGGTTTGCCAAAGAGTCAACACCATATATTATTCTGGAGAAATACTAAGCTCACACTGTGTCTTTCCTCCATTTAGGCTGCTCCCAAATAGCATCACCTTGACATCACCATGGCCGCATGCACGCTGACATTCCCATTCAACCTGAGAAATTGTCATATAATGTTTGGTATTATAGAAAAACAGTGCATTAGAAATTCCTAGAACTAAGGGCATCATATTTTCTAAATTCAAATATAAACTGATTATTCACTAAATGGTATGCAATAATCACTACAATACTACTAATAATTTAATTTTTGCTTGCAGGATACATCCAAAAGCATTCAAATTAACATTTAAATGTGATCATATTTGAAACTAACTTTTCTCATTTCAGAATGAACTATTGCCCTAGCAATTCCATTAGGATAATTCTAATAAGAGATACTAGTTTTGAGCAGTGATTAAATATTTTTCACTGAGTATAGTGTAGTATTGTGGTTACACTATTATTACATAATAGGAAAATCTGTCAGAAACTATTAGCTCTAAAATACCCATATGTTTGCAGAATATTCATGTTTTCTACTTTGTCAATAATATTACATATTTTTAAAACATCAGCATGTAAATGTATTAATATTATTTGTACTTCTGGAATATAATTAAATAAGTATATAAGCACCCTGTTTTACTCTTATTTTATCAGTGATGTAGAGTTATTCTAAATACTTTAGCCAATACAAATCAGATCATAGTCTTTATCACTAAATTAGTAGTACATAGAAGAGAAAAATAATTATGGTAAATCTGACTATGACCACCAAGCTAATCTATTTACTTGTTTTTATTTACTTTACCTATTTTATTTACTTTACCTAAAATTTGCCATTGTTTATGTTGGTTATAGCATAGTTTCAAATATGTTTTTAAGATATACTAAAGTATTGCAATTTTTGTGACAACAGGAATTCAGAGATGTATCTTCCCCTTTCTGGGAAATTGATATATTATTACTATTCAATATCAAAAATAAGAGAACATGTCTGATTATACATAATCATTTAACATATCCTTGAAAAGATTTAATATGTATAAAATACAATTACTTGCCTAGAAGACACAACACACCCAAATCTTTGGGACACAATGAGAGCAGTGCTAAGAGGAAAACTCATAGCCCTGAGTGCCTCCAAAAAGAAAAAGGAGAGAGCATACACTAGCAGCTTAACGACACACCTGAAAGCCCTGGAACAAAAAGAAGCCAATTCCCCCAGGAGGAGTAGAAGACAGGAAATCATCAAACTCAGGGCTGAAATCAATCAAGTGGAAACAAAGAGAACCATACAAAGAATCAACTTGGGGGTTATCTTAAGTGGCAAAATTTTTCACACGTATGCACATATTTATGCTTAAAGGACTTTAACTGTTTTGATTCTTCTGTCTTCATTGTCCTCACACCATTGGCAAGCTGTTGCCAAGCTTCTGCTTCTCAATCCACCCGTACATTCATAAATCAACTATGTCCCATTGTGTATATTTTTCTTCTTACTTTGTTCAGTTCTGTCACTTGGCATCACACTGTATCATAGATAAAAGCTAAGCCAGGAGCTCCTTGGGGAGGAACGTCGGAACTGTATGCAAGCAGGAATCACTAGCCTCACTCAACTGTAAAGGCCACAGACTGCAACAGTAATCAGCATGACAAGATATCCAAGAGACTGGAGAGTTGAACATAAATTTTGTGAGAAATCCTCAGCCTTTTATGTAGATTTAAGGCTCACTCTGTAAGAGGGAATTCATTCATGACGCAGTAAACTCAGGCTGCTGTCCACCGCTCATGAGGCTTTGGAACCTAGAGGATACCCTACTGCTTTCATAAACCAGTATGTCTGCATTCTACTGCCCACAGACAAGTATAGCTCTCATGTCTCATCAAAGAAGTCCTTCGTGGAGCAGATAGAGATAATTATAGAAACCTGTAACTGTTCAAAATGCAGAGAACAGACTCTGGGTTCCCTGGCCCCAATTAGTACATCTACAACAAAACACCTATCCTAAAGCCTCACAGGGGCATACTGGAAGAGAGCACAGAAAGATTATAAAAGCCAGAGGACCAGAATGACTCCTGTGGAACTGTCTGCTGCATAGGAGAGGAAAGTTTCTCATAGGATATTTCAATGAAATGGCTACCTAAACAAGCCCTGAGCACTGATAATCACAGTTGACTTGCAACCCCATAGGAAGAACAAAAATATCAATCAATCAGACCCTCCCGCAGAGCTCTCAGGGACTAAACCCCCAACCAAAGAGTACACATGGAGGGACCCATGACTCCAGCTGTATATGTAGCAGGGGATGGTCTTATCTGGCATAAATGGGAAGGGAGACCTTTGGTCCTATAAAGGTTACATGCCCTAGTGTAGGGGAATGCCCGGGCAGGATGACAGGAGAAGGTGGGTAGAGGAATAACCTCATAGAAGCAGGGGCAGGATGGGATAGGGAGTTTGAGGAGGGGAAACCAGGAAAAGGGATAATGTTTGAAATGTAAATAAATAAAATAACCAATAACAATTTTTTAAAAAGAGTATTTAAAACAAGACAGTTGAATTGCTAACATCTATAAAGGAAATCTCAGGAAGAGATTAGGAAGAGCTAGTGACAATTAATGGTAGATAAAAGTGGGAGAATTAGTCTTTTCCAAAAAGTGCCTACATTGGCTTTCCACTAAAAACACATATATGAACAACAAAAAAACAAATAAGCAAAGAGCTAATTTAAATGCAAATTTCTTCCTTCCATTTCTATTTCTGGTTATATTGTTCAAAATTAAGAACACTCATTCTAACATGGATAAAGTAAGAACTTGGAAATTTAAGCAATGTACAGAGACTCTAAAGGTTAATACATCCAATAAATATTTAACTTTTTAATGAATACCTCAATTTTATGATAATCTGAAAGATTAAATTCACCTCAAAACCTAAATTTCTGCTTTTGTTTTGTTTTGATTTGTTTTGATTGCTATTACTGGGGATGCTATCTCTATATAATATGCTAGCTTTTAGGGACAATAATTTGTTTTCTTCCTGTTATTAGTTTTATTTTTATAAACACTTTTATACAAGTATGTAAAACACAAGTAATCATTACAGTATAAAAAGCCATGTGCTGGGTGGAAAAAATGGATTCCCTACTGAGTATATGTGTTATAGTGGTGTAAGTTATCTGAGAAAGTAGTTAATGATATTGTTTTCTGAAGGAAAATGAAGATGTGAAGTTAATAAGTATAATTGGTCCTTCTAGCTGTTTCCTTCATACCAGCAAATAAATAATATTGAAAGAGAAAAATAGACATTTCCAAGCAAAGTTTTATGTGAAATTAAGCAATGTGAAGTAGCAACAACTACACATAGACAATCTGCAATATAAAACTACATGCTTAGATTGAAATAAGCTGAATACTCCATATCTATAGAGAACAGGACAAGAAAGCAAGTGTGCATTTTGGTTGAATTATACCTATAATAATTAATTAAAAAGGAAATCATCTTTTCTGGAAACAAGAAATTAGTGGCATGTATAGTCTTAGGCTTATACCATAGCACCATGCTAGTCATGAAGAAAAATAGATATATAACACTAGTTTGCACAAATATGATTTATTATGAAAAGTACAAACTGAATGGAAACCAAACATCCCATATGTTCATAGAGATGCTATGGTTGGATTGATTACAGCTAACATAATTAGATTTCCTGTAAATAGGAAACAGTTAAAATGATATGCACACCCATATATTCAACAATGGGAATATTTACTATGGTATAACATCAAATATGCAAGGAGCTTTTAATCTAATGAAATAGATTGGTCTAATTGAAGTAACTCAGAGTACAGAACCCATTTTGATTATTTTGTGTAGCAAGTGTATTTGTAAATAGTGAGAAATATGTCAAGTCCAAATATTTTTTTAAAGATTGTTAAAATACAATCATTCCATTTGAACTATCTGTATACTTAAAAACATAGAAATGCAAATGTTAACAATTTCTATATTTTATAGCTCTTAATGTATATTATATAATTATAATTTATAATTATATATTATGTAATTTATATTAATATATAAATATTCTTGTATTTTTGCTGAGATTATTTATTGATTTCTATTTCTTTCCAGTATTTACGGGAAGCACTGCTTTAAGTTAGTTTTGTATGTAGGCTGTAATACTTTTTCAATTGAGCATTAACATTTTATTATAAAATATATTCTCAGTACAAACAGATATAACTCTATTTTACATAAATAGGTTAAAAAGTTAAACTAGGCCATTGTTTTTAAGGATTCTAATGGTATCATATGTATATATATATATATATATATGTGTGTGTGTGTGTGTGTGTGTGTGTGTGTGTGTGTGTGTGTGTGAATGAGCTATTGCTTCATTTTTTTCTCACATGGTATACATCCATTATTCAAAGTAATTGTTTATTTTGAAAAACAGAAAATGGCTACAGCTGTTGGAAATACAGTCTGAAATATGTTTGTCATAGGAAAAAAAAAAAACACCCTAACAAGCTAACTATTGGAGTAGTGTATGGAGTAGATGCTAAATGAGAAATTCATACAGCATCCATGTTTACCAATTCCATAAATCCAATACTTTTCTGTTGTTCTTTTCATCATCCTCAATTGTGTTCACAGTGATTTACCCAGCTGCTAGCAGAACCATCCAATTACTTCTGTATTGTGGAATGAAAATATTATTGTAGAAACAAATAAACAGAAGTCTCCGATACTGAGTTTTCTTCCATAGCCATATAGAAATTCACAATGCTACATTCAATGTCAATTGGTTGAAACAGAGATTGAAATTATTAAAATTTCTTTTTTCTTTCTATTCATATTTTAATAAATTTATCAGTGGTGGCTTATTAAAGCTCGGTAAGCTGTGGCATTTGATGGTGTGAATTATAGTATTTAACCAAGAAACATATCTACTTATGCTTGACTATGTTATCTTTTCCTGGAGAAAGCAACACAAATTCTTAGTCAATAACTAGATATGGTAGCCACAGTAATGACCCATGAAGCAGTCCAGGCCTAGAGTCCCTAAAGCCGTACATACTGAAAGTTAACAGAGAAAAGTAAGCAAGGTCACTAATTAGGAATCATTTTTATAGGGTAATATCTTTTGTTTATCCTGCTGTGTTGTGTGCAGCGTGGAAGAGTGAACCTAGAAAGCACAGTGAGAAGAAGATGACCAACATTGCTAGCTATGGTTTTCAAGTGCCAAACAATACGTGTAGCCAAAGATGCTGGAGATGATTAAATGAGCCACTCTTCCCTAGAAACCACAAAAAGGAACACAGCCTACTATTTTTTAATCTTATTTTTATGAGACGCATGTTAGATTTTGGAGGCACTGTACTATAAGATGACAAACTTATGTTTTGAGCCACTAACTTTGTAGTAATTAGTCACAGTAACAGGAAAAAATTAACATGGTAGCTATTAACCTGGTACATGAATTTCATTTCATGGACCATCAGGAATGAAAGTCAAAAGCATTCATTGAAGTAGAAATATATAACACATAATCTTGCCCCAGGTCAAAATCTAGTCTGCCCAATTCTGTTATGGTATGTTGGAAGAGATTCTGAATTTTTTGTCTTTGTTATTTTGTGGCCCATATCTTCCAATGGGGAGAACATGAACATCACGCATAGCAAATATGCTTTACATATTTGCTAAAGCAACATTTGGTGTTTTGCTGTTGGATTTTGTTTTTTTTACTTTAATTTTCTTTTTTTCAACAAGTCTTAACATGCATTCCTGCCTTCCAATTTTCCTACTTCTCTCTTCAAAGTGTTAGTATGAGAGTAATGAATTACCACCCAACCTCTGATAAATTTATTAATGACGTAAACATCCAGTATTTTCTGAGACACCAGAACTCTTGACACTAAAATGAAGTCAGTGCTGGGAAGACACGTTAGATTACTAAAAAATACAAACCAAATGATATAAATCTGGCAAGTTACAGTGAGGCTCAGAACACAAAGTGGCCCTTGAATTTGCTATATTAAAAATACATCATTTGAGATCAAAAGATTGTATTGATCAAAAGATACTATTGCGCTGAAGTCAACAAATATTTTCAAGAAAGGACTGACAGGTGAATATTTTAGGCTTTGAGGGACTTGGGATTCTCTTGTAAATATCAAATGCTTTTGATGTACCACAACTATAACGTTCTACTCTCATGACATCAGAGTGCAAATGGAGCCCTGTTGTCAATATTTTTGACCAGTGATAACACTGTTAATCAACTTCTGGGTATTTATTTTTGTATCCATAGATGTTGGATGCTGTCTAGAGTGCAACATTGGTCAGAGAATGTTGTTTGTTTGTTTGTTTATTTGTTTTTTCAGTTGGTAGTGGTTTCTGTACAGACTCATAACACATCAAAGTGTTGAAAGGAAGTGAGTGCTCAGTCAAGAGTGGTACAATTGTGTCAAACCCCTATGACAGAGAATATCACAAAGGTAGCAGTAAGATTGTAAGATATTGACAACAGGGAAGATTGCTGTAAAATGCTGTCTTGAGAACATGTCATACAGATTGCTCCTAACAACTCTCAAAACTGTGTTTATATTCAAATGTCCTATGCAAAGAGGAGAAATTCCCTCCTGGATGGGAGACTCATGAGGTTCCCCTTGTAGCTGAGGAGCTATTGTTATCTGACAAACGATGGGGGTAGTTATTCATTTTTCTGCAGGGTTATAACTAATGGTAGGCTGATCATATTCCCACTGAAGGTCCCTCCACCAATGTGTATATGCGAAGAAGTAATTAGATATTCTGGGATATAATTTTAAAAATAAAAAGCAAAAGGAAAAGAACAGACATGCTGGAGAGATCCAGGAAGAACTAGGTGTGGGGACTGTATTCAAACAGAACTTTACAAAATGGCCCGGAGTCATACATATATTGATATGGCCCCACATTATAATCATACTGATATAGACATATGGCATTTCATGGACAATCTTTTAAAAACTCCTATAAATGAGTGAAGCCATAGGCTGATTAGATTTTGCAATGAGGTATTTCTATCTTGTAACACAATCTCTAAATTTGGAGATGGTAAACATTGGTTATGTGGAACAAAATGATTATGCAATTCAGACCCCTGGTGGACCTATATTGTCATAAATTGTATATACACAACATTAAACTAGAAGATGAAGGTGGTTTATATGAGAACCAACCCAAGCAGATCAAAATAAAATATATCAATTACTTAAACAGATGATCAGACCACTCTATGACCTTATTCTTGTAAGTACTTCACAATATCTGGCCCTGTATAAGGACTTTATGATTATATACAGTCTTTATGAGTGCTTTATAGAAGAAAAAAGGAAGAAAAGGGGAGATATAAAGAAGAATGTGGGAGGGAAGTAGGCAGAGTTAGAGAAACCGGATTCAGCTTCAAAGAAGAATTTTCTAATATACTTTAGGGATGATCAATATGCAAAACAGCAGTGAAGAGAAACACAAAAAAAGTTTAAATATAAAACACAATTATTTTAATGTTTCCATTCTTCAGCATAAAAATACCAAACTAAAACATCTTTTGACTTAAAGTTGGTGTTTCAGTTGCTGACTTGTGTTTGATAAAAATGTAATTTTTCAAATAGCCCTAAACACACTTTTGAAATTTTAGATTGGGCTTTATGCAATGCGGCATTCTTGATTATTGATGATTATGCAATCAAAGGACATGTGAACTCGGAAAAATGTTGAAGATATTTGATGTGCTGTAGCATTGAATATTCGATCAAAATTTCATTTTCTTTGAAAAAATAAACAAGTATATTCTTCTGATTGTTTGAAAATCAGCTTTTTATGTCTTTTGTAAATGGTAGAATTCTAATAAAGTATTGGCTTAAAATAAATTTCTTTAACATTTAAATACATACATACATACATATATATACATACATATATATTCATACATATCACATACATACACAAATACACACGAAGTCCCATAAAATATCTCAGATGAAAGGAGGTCACAGTAGAAAAGAACACTTAGAAGCCCTGCTCTAAAGAGTGAAATAGGAAGTGCCTAGGCCTGGATATTAAGCCCTACCCCCAAGACCTAAGGTCTCATGTGCTCTAGGCTTTTCCATCTCACTTATGGAAATGATTGAACTCAGGTACCTCTGACCTTATCATTGTATGAATCTACCAGCTGAATTACAGATTAATGCCATTAGGGCTGCTGTTCCAAAACCAAACTCTCACTCTGTTTTTTGGCATTGAGAAATACATAAAACATATCTTCCACACATTGGGATGGACTGCCTTTTGTTTAAATGTAGTTTGGCTAAGCTGCCATGAAGAAAGCTCTAAAGCTTTTAATCATAATAAACCTTTCTTTATTACAATGTTTACTATATCACAATAATCCAAAAGTCACTAACACAAGACATAAAGAAAAGGCTGCTTGGTAAATGTGGCATTTGCCTGTTACTGAATTCCTCTTCCTTATTCCTATTTTTAAAACCACTCATGAATATTAATTAGGTATAATTTGAATATATGTGATATCTATAATAAATAAACAGATGTTGGGCTAATGCAAATTAAGTGAAATATGTTTTTTAATTGCATGAGTATTTTAAAAAGAAACCTCAAAAACAAATTACAAACGCTGCATTATATAAAAGTGTAAAAGGCAGATTCCTCTGATTTCTCTACATCTTTTTAGAACATAGTGGCTAGGTGCGCTGATAAAACAGAAAGAACACATTTACCAAACATTGATTATGCTATAAATTCCCTCTCTTACACTCAGCTTTCAGAATTATTTTTTAAAAAAGAATTCGATTGTTTAGCTATCAAGGCTATGGTCTTTTGTTATACCAGGATATACAAGTGTGTTTTCTGCTACTAATTAAAAACTGACTGAGTAGGTTATAAAGAAAAGAAGTTATCTTTTTATTCAATATATTCTTTATTTACATTTCAAGTGATTTTCCCTTTCGTGGATCCCCCCTCCCCGAAAGTCCCATAAGTCCTCTTCCATCCCCCTGTTCCCCAATCCACTCCTTCCCACATCCCTGTCCTGGAATTCCCTGACACTGCTGCACTGAGATTTTCCAGGACCGGGTCACTTCTTCCTTCTTCTTGGGCACCATTTGATATGTGCATTGTGTCTTGGGTATTCCAAGCTTCTAGGCTAATATCCGTTTATCAGTGAGGGCATACCATGAGTGTTCTTTGAGACTGGGTCACATCACTTCTGATGATGTTCTCCAGTTCCATCCATTTGTCTAAGAATTTCATGAATTCATTGTTTCTAATGGCTAAATAGTAGTCCATTGTGTATATATATATATATATATATCACATTTTCTGTATCCATTCCTCCATTGAGGGACATCTGGCGTACAGAGCTAAACAAAGAATTTTCACCTGAGGAATATCGAATGTCTGAGAAGCACCTAAAGAAATGTTCAACATCCTTAGTCATCAGAGAAATGCAAATCAAAACAACCCTGAGATTTCACCTCATTCTGACACCAGTCAGAATGGCTAAGATCAAAAAGTCAGGAGAAAACAGGTGCTGGCGAGGATGTAGAGAAAGAGGAACATTCCTCCTCTGCTGGTGGGGTTGCAAGCTGGTACCACCACTCTGGAAGTCAGTCTGGTGGTTCCTCAGAAAACTGGGAAAGATATTTCCAGAGGACCCCACTATACTACTCCTGGGCATATACCCAGAAGAAAAGACATTTTTAAGATCACAGTTATATTCCAAAGGTAAGGCAGCATGCCTATTGGTGGGAAACCTTCTGACTAGCAGAGCCTCAAGTCCCAAGCAGTGCATAATGAGAGTCAGTGAGTTTACATACATAAAAACTGCTCCTGCATGCACGTAATATCTTTATTAACTTCTTGATTCTACACAGGCAAACAGCATGGGTTATTCACATTTTCCCCATGAATTGAGTCTAAAATTCAATATATAATGTCATCTGGGACACACCGAGCTGCCTCCACAACCACATCTAAACCACTTTATAGTTTGTGCTAAAACATGACTCATCTGTTTTCAAATAGTGTAATCACAGTTGTGAACAGTGAAGGATTATTTATCTGAATAAATTAATAGTCCAGGATCATATAGGGCAATGTTAGTTGCTACTTGCCTATCTATAGATTCCATGTATAACATCTAAGACATGCTTATAGATGCAAAGATGGAAGACTGTTTTGTTTTGGGGTTTTTTTTTATTTTTTAGTTTGTTTGTTGGCATGACTGTTGTAGACAACTAACTCCTTCTTAATTTGCTGTTCAAGAAGAAATAAAAGTCTTTTAAGGTAAACCTGGTCAAAAGCAAATGACTGAGGCTGGGAGGGTGGTCATGGACTCTTTAGGAATCTACTATTCACATTTTAGTAACTGAAGTTTATTAAAGTAATTTACTGCGTCTAAGTACTTATGACTGGCAGCAATCAAAATCGAGACTGTTAGTTCCTGCTGAGGAAAAGGAACTGTTAACAGCTCAATCTTAAATGGAATATGTAGATCACTCACTCTGTGGCCCAGAGGGCATTGTGGAAGAAGATATGGGAAGACTGTAAGACTTTGTGGACTTGGGAGAAATATAAAATGTTATGCTGTATATGAGGTGGCTGTTGTAGCTATGATCACACAATAATTGTGGCACCTTCAAAAATTTTGTCCCAAAAAGTAAAGGTATGAAAGGGAGAGTTGGAAGAAGATGGACATCATCTGGTGTGGGAAGAGGATAGATGAGATGGGGCAGTGGGAAATATGATCACAGTACACTAGATTTGAGGCTACAAGAACTTCATCTAATCATGCAAACATATTAATAGTATTTGCATCCTCACACTAAGAATATATCATTTAGGCTTACATTCCAAAAGTTGTCCCCCTTCCCTGAGTTCTTCATACCATCCCTCCTCCCCACAGCCTCTGAGTAGGTGCTCACCAACCCACACCCACCTAACCCCCGTCAGCATCCATCATCCCACAGAGCCTCAAGCTTCCACAGAATTAAGCACATCTTCTCCCACTGAAGCTAGACAAGTCAGTCCTATGCTACATATGTGCCCGGGGCCACAGACCAGCCCATGTATGCTCCCTGGTTGGTGGCTCAGTCTCTGGGAGCTTTAAGGGGTCTGGGTTAGTTGACACTGTTATTCTTCATATGGGGTGGTCATCTCCTTCAGCTCCTTCAGTCCTTCCCCCTAACGCTTCCATATAGATCCCCAACCTCATTCTGATGGTTGGCTGTAAGTATCTGTATCTGCCTCAGTCAGGTGCTCCTAGAGCCTCTCAGGATAGCCATGTCAGGTTCTTGTCTGCAAGCACACTATGTAGTCAGCAATAGTGACAGGGTTTGGAGTGCATGCATTGGATGGATGGATCCCAATTTAGATCAGTCACTGGGTGGCTTTTCACTCTCTACTTCATTTTGTCCCTGTATTTATTTTTTAATGGTTATTTTATTTATTTGCATTTCAAATTTTATCCCCCTTCCCAGTTTCCCCTCCCAAAACCCCTATACCACCTCCTCCCCTGTCTCTGTAAGGGTGCTTCCCCACCCACCCACCCACTCCCACTCACCCACCCACTCCCACTCACCACCCTAGCATTCCCCTATTCTCAAGCATTTAGTCTTCACATGACCAAGGGCCTCCTTTCCCATTGATAAGTAACAAGGCCATCCCCTGCTTTATATTACTGGAGCCATGGGTCCCTCCATGTGTTCTTTGGTTGGTGGTTTAGACCTTGGGAGCTCTGGGAGTCTAGTTGGTTGATATTGTTCTTCCTATGGAGTCGAAAACATTTTGGCTCCTTCAGTCCTTTCTCTGACTCCTCCATTGGTGTCCCTATGCTCAGTTTGTTGGTTGGCTGCAAGCATCCACATCTGTATTGGTCAGGCTCTAGCAGAGTCTCTCAGGAGACAGTTATATCAGGCTCCTATCAGCAAACACTTCTTGGCATCAGCAATATTGTCTGTGTTTGGTGTCTGTGTACAGAATAGATCCCTAGGTGAGGCAGTCTCTGGATAGCCTTTCCCTTCAGTCTCTGCTCCAATCTTTGTCCTTGTATTTCCTTTAGATTAGAGCAATTCTGGATTAACAAAGTTGAGATGGGTGGGTGGCCCCATTCCTCAACTGGCGGCCATACCTAACCTTTCCATATGGTCTCTACAGGTTCTCTTTCCCCTTTGTTGGGTATTTCAGCTAATGTCATCCCTGTTGCGTCCTGGGAGCCTCTTGATTTCCTGTCATCTGGAACTTTCTGGTGGTTATCTCAGTTTCCTATCCCCCATTGCTACATACCTCTGTTCACTTTCCTGACATTCTGTACATCTCTGCCATCTCCTGATCCTCTCTTCCTCTACCTACTGTGATTATTTTGTTCCACACTTCTAAGTAGGGCTGAAGCATCCACACTTTGGTCTTCCTTCTTCTTGAGTTTCATATGGTCTATGAGTTATATCATGGGCATCCCAGTTTTTATCCTACTATCTACTTATCAGTGAGTACATACCATGTATATTCTTTTGTGATTGGGTTACCTCACTCAGGTTGATATTTTCTGATTCCATCCATTTGCCTAAGAATGTCATGAAGTCATTGTTTTTAATAGCTGAGTGTGTAAATATACCATATTTTCTGTATCCAACCCAGGGGCATGTGTGATGTTTTCAGCTTCTGGCTATTATAAATAAGGCTTCTATGAACATAGTAGAGCATGTGTCTGTTTTATATGTTGGAGCATCCTTTGGGAATATGCCCAGGAGTGGTATATCAGGGTTATCAGGTAGTACTATGTCCAATTTTCTAAGGAACATTAGACTGATTTCCAGAGTGGTTGTACTAACTTGCAATTAGACAGGAACTATTCCGCATTAATATTTTTGAATATGGGTGGGTGTTTTTATGATATTTAAATTTAAACATTAATGAGGAATTTATTTTTTATAGTTTTTTAATTTATTCTTTAATCTTTTCTTACAGTACACAGACTTTATCTCCTTCCCTGCCTACCTTGTGACAGTTCCACAACCCATACCTCTTCCCCACATCTCCAAGAAGTTGTCCTCACCCCACCCCCAATCTACCAGACTTCCCCACTCCCTGGGAATCCAAGGGTTAGGTGTATCTTCTCTGATTGAGTCCAGACCTGGCACTCCTCCACTATATATGTGTTGGGGACCTCACATTAGTTGTGTATGCTGCCTATATTTTTTTATCATTTACTATAATTCCTATGGGCATGTGGAGCCTGAAGCTAAATGTAAGGCACAATTTTGGTATCAATGAACTCCTTATTTACTGGAAAAAAGTCCAGCTAGGAAACACATGATGGTAGTACAAATTTAAGAAAAAGCAAGTGGAAAGAGTTAGAAACAAATTAAGCTCAGCTTACATGGATAACTCATTGAATGATCAAAGAAAATGGTGTCACCTGCGTTGAGATGTGTGCGATGAGGAAGACGATTTTCCCCTCAGGTCTCTAAGTTCTCAAAGACAGAAAACATGAAGAAACTAACTACTCATAAGACTATGCAAGGCTTTCCTAAATAGTTTCAAGTCCATTTCAGGACCCACAAAGATCTGTGACACAATTTAAAGTCAATTAAACTCAGTAATTTAAATAATTTCCAGTTTATGGTATAGATAAGAAATCATGGAAAAGAGTAGAGAATTACTGGGGTGGATGCTGAACAAAGACTAATAAATGTGAGCAGGGTGAATTTAACACCAAGGGGAATGGCGGATTTCCTTCTAGAGTGGTTACTTGGTAGACAGATTGGAAACATATAAAGACAAATGTTTGGCAATATTCATTACTTTTAACACTCTGGGGATAACTTTTGCTGGCATCCAGCTTAACTCTCAGTATTTTTCCTTTTCGTGGAAGGGTAACACATTTCTTTGCAGCTGAATCGTTCATCAGACAGCCTCTTCCACTAGAATTTTAGAGAACTGACATAAACTTCCTTTGACTTGGAGTATTTGCTGTCACTTCCAGACCAATTATCAGTATTTTTCCTTCTTATTTTTAGCAGTTTCTGCAAACTTTTATAGATCCTTCACAGGTTTCAGTGAGGTTTGTTCCATTTAATAAAATGCACTTTCACAGATGCTTTTAAAATTACCTCTTCTCTCAGTCTCACACAGAAAGAGATGAGCATCAATAGCCTAAAGAACTCCTAGAGTTTAGTTAAGAAGATCTGGAAGGCATACTTTTAAATCATTCAAAAGGCCTTTGTGTTATTGAATACTCTAGCTTTGGGGGACATTTGGTGATGAAATGTGACAAAAATTAACACGGTCATATTTTGGCCATTTTCTTGTGCCAGGATTTTAGATATGGTCTCTGAATTTAATCTTTTTAATTTGTGTGTTAAGTGCTTAGAAATGGAACCAAAGGCCTGGCTCAAACTAGGATAGCCCCCCAACATTGAAATACAGAGCTTTCTCAATATATTACAATATTAATATTGTAAGAAACTGATTTTTTTGTGTTAGCTCCCTTAAGTCACTGTGATATATAGCTGACATTAACAACATAAAGAATGGTTTTGTGTATCTGTTAGTTTAGGTTGTTTTTGCTCATGGTCTCAGAAGTTTTACTTATAGTTGGCTGGCAATATATAACAATATAATATAATATAATATAATATAATATAATATAATATAATATAATATAATATGTGTTATACTGAGATATAAGTCAATACACAAAAATATTATTTACACATGTTATTTTGATACATATATGATGTAGTTTTTACAATATTACATTACTACGTTTGTCCTAAAATTTAAGAACACCCATATCTTAATATTCTATATAAAAGTCTTTAGGAAAAATTAAAGTTTAAAAGTTCAAATATTAATTTGAGTGTAATTCAAAACAAGAAAAAAGAAGTGGTTAAACAAGTGAATTCCTAGATAAAGTTTTATAAAAATATTAAGTAATAATATCTTAGGTTGAAAAGATTGCAACAACCAGGGTGTACCTAAAAACACACAAAGACTCACACAAACACAGATGTACACAAACTCTTAGAACTAGAAAATATAACCCTGAATGAGGTAATTCAGACCCCAAAGGACATGCATGGTATGTACTTACTAATTGGATATTAGTCACAATATATATATATATATATATATACACACACACACATAATACCCAAGATACAGTGCACAGAACTCAAAAAGTTCAACAAACTGAAGTGCCCAAGAGAGAACACCTCAGTCTCACTTGGGAGGGAGAAGAAATCAATCACAAGTCAGGAGGGAGGGAGTGACCTGTGAGGGAAAGTGGACAGAGCAGGAGAGTTTTGGGGAGAGGGAAACCTGATATGACACTGGGGGAGGGAAAAGGAGGCAGGGGAGTTGTGGGGAGAGGGAAACCTGATCTGAAAGGAAAAGGACTGAAGCCCTGGGGGGCAGCAGAAAGAAGGGAAGCAGGCAACCTCAGGAAATAGGAGCTTCAGGAAACCCTCCAGAATGTACCAAAGAACTGGGGGGTAAGAGACTCACAGGACTGAAAAGGAGGGAACTAGAAGAAACTATAGAGCCTCCCTCCAACAGGAAGACAGGGTATCAAATGGGAGGAGGGCCATCCCACAGTCATAATTCTGGCACATAATTGTTCCTGTTTGGAAGAATTACAGGAGTAGAAATGGAGAGAACCTGAGGAAAAGAAGGTCCAGTGAGAGACTCAAAGTGGGATCCAGCACAAGGGGAGGTCCCAAGGCCTGACACTATTACTGAGACTATTAGCACTCACATAAAGGGACCTAGCATGACAGCACTCTGGAAGACCCAACAAGAAGCTGAAAGAGTCAGATGCAGATATTTGCACCCAACCAATAGTCAGAAGCAACTGACCCCTGCTGTTGAATTAGGGAAGGGTGAATGAAGCTGAAGACAACTCTGTAGGAAGTCCAGTAGTCTCAATCCAGGATTTCTCAAACACTGGACTACCAAACAGGCAGCACACACACACCAGCTGATATGAGGCCCCTAGCACATAGAGTAGAGTACCACCAAGTCTGTGTTCATTCAGAGATGGTGCACCTAACCCTCAAGAGACTGGAGGTCCCAGGGAGTTTAGAGGTCAGGTAGGGTGGGGGTGGGGACAGCCACATCCCCATGGAGAAAAGGAGGGGGGAGGTGGTATGGGATGTGGAACAGTCAGAGGTTGGTCAGACATTGGCGGGTTGGAGAATAAAATATGGAGTGTATAAAAATAATTAATAAAATTCAAAAAAATAAATAGAGTAAAAAAATGTCTGAAATACCAACCGTCTCATTTGATATTTAATTTCACAAATACTCTTGAACTATTTGTGAATTGAATTTCCTCTCAAAGGTCACTATTTAATGTTAAATCTGATTTTAAATGTACTCTTATAATTTTAGTTAAAGCTTCTTTAAAGTTTTACCAGCCTCTAAGTATTCTGAGAGTAAATATCAGCTTGAACACATTGTAGGTCCATGGTATGTGAGCAGATGAAAAAATTAAGATTGTCTCTTTAGGATTCTTTTTCTTGTCAATTCTTTTATTTATCTTTTTTTTTAATTTTCTATATTCTTTGTTTGCATTCCAAATGCATTCCCCTTTCCCGGTTACCCCCTCCCCATAAGTCCCATAAGCCCTCTTCCCTTGCCCATTCCCTCGCCCATTCCCCAATCACCCCCCTTCCATTTCTCTGTCCTGGTACTCCCCTACAATGCTGGATACAGGGCCCTCTCCTTCCTTCTCATGGGAATCATTTGATACCTTAATTGTGTCTTGAGTATTCAGAGCTTTTGGGCTAATTAATATCCATTTATCATTGACTGCATTCCATGTGTATTCTTTTGTGATTGGGTTACCTCACTTAGGATGATATTTTCCAGTTCCAACCATTTGCCTAAAACTTTCAGTGGAAAAAAGATAGTCTTTTCAACAAATGGTGCTGGTTCAACTGGAGGACAGCATGCAGAAGAATGCAAGTCGATCCATTCTTATCTCCTTGTACGAAGCTCAACTCCAAGTGGATCAAGAACCTCCACATAAAACAAGGATTCTAAACTTGAAAAGTGAATATACAAATTAAACACTGTAGCAGCAGTTATCTGAAGACTGAAATGATAAATCATGCAAACAACATTGAAGTTATTGTGAAACAAAGTGTCTTCTTCATGCCATCAATTAGAAAAAGAAGTATAATAATCCTTTGCACAGTTATTCACCAGGGGATGTACCACTGCTTTAAGAGAAAAATAAAACAGACAAATGTCCAAGATTGATTTTCTTATACTTGTAAAAGTATGTTTTTAAGGGGAAACCTTTCCCTTACAAGGATGACCATTTGATTGAAGAAAATGAGTAGTACACCAGTAGTCCTTTGCATAACTGATAGGAGATATTGCCAGCATTCAGTTAGTAGCGAGTGAATTAGAATTTCACATTATTATGAAAAATACTTAAGAAATTAAATGGGTATTTGAATTGCATTTTATAGAAGATATCTTAATTAGAGTTCCATTGCTATGAAGGTATAATGTGACCAAGGTAACTCTAACAAAGGAAATCATTGAATTGGGGCTGGCTTACAGTTTCAGAGTTTTGCCCATTCTCAGCATGGCAGTGTCCTAGCAGATATGGTACTGGAAGGGGCAAATATTCTACATCTTGAGCCAAAGGCAGCTAGGAGAATACTCTCCAGCACTGGACAGAGCTTGACCATAGAACCTCAAAACCTTCCCCAACAGCTATGCACTTTCTCCAAGAAGGCTACAGTTCCTAATAGTTCCATTACTCACTGGCCAAGCATATTCAAACTACCACAGAAGGTAAATCATGTAAGCCATGAGAATATTTAAAACTGTGAAGAATAATATTTCCATTAATTATTATTATTATTTATTACTATTTATTAATAATGTATTAATATTATTTATTATGACATAAAGAATGTGGATTTAGCTATCCTAAACAAGGATGGTTTTCTGCATTCTCAAGCATGGAAAGATGCAAATATTTAAGACAGAATTTTTTATTTTCTTATATACAGAAAATCGAGTTATTTTGGTTTTGGGGTCATCCCATAGTTTTTGTTCTTTTTAAAACTTTTTTTTCAGTTAAGTGTGTGCATCCATACCCATGTGTGTCTGTGCACATGAGTACAGGTACTCTTGGAGGAAACAGGCTTCATATACCCTTGACTTGAGATGCAGCAGTTACAAGTTGTCTAACATGGCTGCTAAGAAAAGAGCATGTGTACTCTGGAAAACAGGCAGTACATGCTACTAATAACTGAGCTATTTTTCCAGCTTTCATAGTTTCTCTTTTAAAGCAATATACAAATGAGACTAATTTTTAAGAAAACATTTATTTCTCGCATCTCAACATGCATCTATTTATCTTTCAGGAAATCAAGCCACCGTCAGTTTCCTAATAGAAGATACTGAGAGGTCTATGATAGTGTCTTACCTAATGGCCCCGAAAGTTAGCTGTCTCCATGGTTACAACATGATATTTTAGGACATTTCTGTCTTCTTTTGTTTACCGAATAACTCAGTATATTGCTTCTTAGAAATGTCAACTTACCAACACCCACTAGAGACAACTGCAGCTGCTACTGCCACAGATTCAATGTCTGTCCCTGAGGCTGACCTTGGTGAGAATGTCTGCATCAATTATTGTTTACTACCAGTGTTGAGGACCCCACTGACTAACTATGCCAGGAAAGCTGCCAAGTTACCAGGCTTATCTCCATCAATCAGCACAATGTTTTCCCTGTGTCCTCAATAATATATATTAGAAAAATAACTCTCTCCACTCTCCCCTCTCTCCTCTCTCCCCTCTCCCCTCTCTCCCCTCTCCCCTCTATCTCCCTCTCCTTTCCCCCTTCCCCTTCTCTTCTCCCCCCTCCCCCTCCCTCCTCCCCTTCCTCCCCTCTGCCCTCTCCCCTCTCAGGAATTGTGAATAACAGAAAATTAATGTCAATCATTCAACCAAAAATTAACTCTTCTTTCCATACACATACATATTATATAGCTATGGATAGAGATGAATGGATATGTAGTTAGGGAGGGAGATAGGGAGAGAGAGAGAGAGACAGTGAGAGACAGAGAGACAGAGAGAGTCAGAGAGAGACAGAGAGATGCTGGCAGATACTTTGGCAAATGACCTATAGCCCAAGTCTTTTTTTTTCTATATTCTTTGTTTACATTCCATATGATTTTCCCTTTGCCAGTTCCCCCCTCCCCATAAGTCCCATAAGCCCTCTTCCCTCTGCCCATTCCCCAATGAACTCCATCCCACTTCTCTGTCCTGGTAATTCCCTACAATGCTGCATCAAGCCTTTCCAGGACCAGGGCCCTCTCCTTCCTTCTTCTTGGGAATGATTTGATATGTGAGTTGTGTCTTGGATATTCAGAGCTTCTGGGCTAATATCCACTTATCAGTGATTGCATTCCATGTGTGTTCTTTTGTGAATGGGTTACCTCACTTAGGATGATATTTTCCAGTTCCAACCATTTGCCTAAGAACTTCATGAATTCATTGTTTTTAATTGTTGAATAGTGTTCCATTGTGCAAATATACCACATTTTCTGTATCTATTCCTCCATTGAGGGACATCTGGGTTCTTTCTAGCTTCTGACTATTATAAATGATGCTATGAACAGAGTGGAGCATGTGTCCTTATTGCATGCCAGGGAATCCTCTGGGTATATGCCCAGTAGTGGTATTGCAGGGTCCTCTGGAAGTGACATGCCCAGCTTTCTGAGGAACCGCCAGACTGATTTCCAAAGTGGTTGTACCATCTTCCAATCCCACCAGCAGTGGAGGAGTGCTGCTCTTTCTCCACATCCTCTCCAACACCTGCTGTCTCCTGAGTTTTTAATCTTAGACATTCTGACTGGTGTGAGGTGAAATCTCAGGGTTGTTTTGATTTGCATTTCCCTAATGACTAATGATGCTGAAAAACTTTTAAGGTGCTTCTCAGCCTTTCAAAGTTCTTCAAGTAAAAATGTTTTGTTTAGCACTGCACCCCATTTTTAATAGGGTTATTTGGTTCTCTGGATTCTAACTTCTTGAGTTCTTTGTATATATTGAATATTAGCCCTTTGTCGGATGTAGAGTTGTTGAAGATCTTTTCCCAATTTGTTGGTTGTCATTTTGTCTTTTTGACATTGTCCTTTGCCTTACAGAAACTTTGCAGTTTTATGAGGTCCCATTTGTCAATTCTTGATCTTAGAGCATAAGCTATTGGTGTTCTGTTCAGGAACTTTTCCCCTGTGCCTATGTCCTCAAGGGTCTTCCCCAGTTTCTTTTCTATTAGTTTCAGTGTGTCTGGTTTTATGTGGAGGTCCTTGATCCACTTGGAGTTGAGCTTAGTACAAGGAGATAAGAATGGATCAATTCACATTCTTCTGCATCCTGACCTCCAGTTGAACCAGATCCATGTGTTGAAAAGGCTATCTTTTTTCCACTGGATGGTTTCAGCTCCATTGTCGAAAATCAAGTGACCATAGGTGTGTGGGTTCGTTTCTGGGACTTCAATCTTATTCCATTGATCTACCTGCCTGTCACTGTACCAATCCAGTGCAGTTTTTAACATTATTGCTCTGTAGTATTGCTTGAGGTCTGTGATACTGATTCCCCTAGAAGTTCTTTTACTGTTGAGAATAGTTTTAGCTATCCTGGGTTTTTGTTATTCCACATGAATTTGAGAATTGCTCTTTCTAACTCTATGAACTGAGTTGGGATTTTAATGTGGATTGCATTTAATCTGTATATTGTTTTTGGCATGATGGCTATTTTTACTATATTAATCCTGCCAATCCATAAGCAGGGAAGATTTTTCCATTTTCTGAAGTCTTCTTCGATTTCCTTCTTCAAAGATTTGAAGTTCCTGTCATACAGATCTTTCACTTGTTTGGTTGGAATCTCTCCAAGATACTTTATATTGTTTGTGGCTATTGTGAAGGGTGTCATTTCCCTAATTTTCTTCTCAGCCTGCATATCCTTTGAGTTTAGAAAGGCTTTTGCATTGATTTTATAACCAGCCACTTTGCTTAAGTTGTATATGAGCTGTAGGAGTTCTCTCGTGGAGTTTTTTGGGTCACTTAAGTATACTATCATATCATCTGCAAATAGTGCTAGTTTGGCTTCTTCCTTTTTGTATCCCCTTGACCTCCTTATGTTGTCTAATTGCTCTAGCTAGAACTTCAAGTACTATATTGAAAAGATATGGAGAGAGGGGGCAGCCTTGTCTAGTCCCTGATTTTAGGGGGATTGCTTCAAGTTTCTCTCCATTTAGTTTTATGTTGGCTACCAGTTTGCTGTAGATTGCTTTTACTATGTTTAGGTGTGGGCCTTGAATTCCTGTTCTTTCCAGTTTTGGCCCTTGTTTGAAGTAGTTGGTATTAGACCCAGGCTGTGGCTAATTTCAGCAAACGAACATCCTGCCACTGAGCCATATCCCTAGTCCTCTGGCCCTAATTCACTATATATTGCATTGTAGGTTATGATGAAGACATTCACAGAATGTCCCCATTAGAAGCCAAATCCCAGTCTTTCTATTTGAATTTAAATATTAATTTAATTGATATGTTATGCTATTAAAGGCAACAGAAAACACAACTGGATATTTAGTTTATAAAGGGAGGACTAGCTCAAGAAACTTAGTCGACAGAAAATAAGTAAACATAGGTCATTTCTTAGGAGATAAGTGAATGATCTGACAGAGAGTAGACAAATGTACAGCTTGTAAAAGATGGTCAGGAATACCTGCTATCAAGATTGTTTAAGCCAAAATAGTAGGAAAAAGAGTAATTATCTGTGCAGACAGTGACATATCATGACTAGAAACGAAACACAATTACATATTTTAAAGAAGTTAGCTAAGTGTTTTGAAAAAATTAATTTATCAGGAATGTACAAAAATTAACTCTGTAATATTTTATATTAATTTATAAATGATACAATATAAATTTTATATTAATTTGTACATGAACCACGTTTTCTCCAAGAAATGCCTTAAGCAAAAATTTAAAACTAATATGAAACTGAAATTTTTAAAAGAAAATCCTGAAAGATACCCCAAATGTCTAATATCACCTTGCCATTTTAAAGTATCTTAAATAATGAGGTTCCAGTAAATAGATGAATAAGTAGCTTCTATCTTTCATAAAGCATGTATATGGTTTGGAAACCACCATTTTGTTCTTAGAGCAATTGAAACAGCAAACAGACTGAAAAGCAGCCAAACCGGTAAGATAGCAGAACTAATTGGTAGTCCCCAGGTTTGATATGCAGGTCAGTCACACCTCAAAATTGGAAAGACAGCTTCAGGATGTCAGACAAGACTCCTCAATGGGATCTGACACAAGAAACACTACCTGATTTAAAATTTTAAGGAAAACTTGAAAAATTGTTTCCATGTACAAGTCCGAGAACTTAGAAACAAAAGGCGAGCACAGATTTGAGTGCTGCAGATTCTCAAGGGCTGAGCTCCTGGATCCCTGGACCAAAAACCACTCAGAGTGGTGACAGAGAAAAGAGAAAATAAAGCACTTTGTTCAAGCTAGAACATGCTTTCTTTAAAAAAAAAAAAAAAAAAAAAAAAAAAACTTGTCCTTTATAATGATAACTTAGTCAAGTCTAAACATGCTGGGGTTTTGTCAGAGTCTAACTGCTATGATTTTGGTCTGAATTTTTCCCACAAAGCTTGTGTGTTGAAAGATTACCCTCAATGCAGCAATTATCAGAAGTATGTGTTGAGCTGACAGTTCAGAACACAGACTCGTAACACACTGAATGATAAGATAACACCTAATGATAAGACCATAAACCCTTAAATTCCATACTTTACCACATTATCACTGAAACTCATTTACAGAAATTTCATTTAATCTTTAACTGATGCCTGCTAACTAGTAAAAAGAATCACAATGAACAGAATGTGAAAAAACTGTTTCAAGAGCCAGAGACAGGAAACTCATATATGACAGAGATTAGAATTATCAAAGTGGCAACGAAACATCATCACTATAGTGAGAGCTACAACAGGTAAATTAGACTGCATGCAAAAATCGGTAAGTAATATAAGTGGACATACAGTAATTATGAGAATCAAAATATGCTGAGAGCAACACAGTATAATGGAAAGGAAAATTAGTTACTATTGGTTGAGTTTTTGAGACAAATTCTAACTATGTTGCCTTGGTTGACCTGGATATCTCTGCATAACTATGGTACCCTTAACCTCACAGTAATCAGCTGATTTCTGCCTCCTGAGTGATTGGATTAGGAGAGGTAAAATATGGTCAAAATACTTGAAAGAATAATGAACCAGATTTTCCAAAATCAATATCAGACAATAAACAACAGATCCAGGAAGCTTAGAGAACACCAAACAGAGCAAATGCCAAAACAATTATACACAGACACACAATATTCAAATGCAGAATATCAAAAACAAGGAAAAACAGCCTGCAAGGAGCCATAGTTAAACCAAAATACAAAGGAGCAAAATAGAAATGTCATCTGACTTTCCAGAATCCATAATAGAATATAATGAGACTTTAAGATGCTCAGGGAAAGCAGTTCAACAATCCAGAGTCTTCACAGCTAACCAAATTGTGCTTAAAATATAGAGGAAAACAGATTTCTCAAGACACAGAATATAAGATTGTAGCTTTCTTGGGAAAGCTACCATGAAAAGTGTGTTTTCACAAAAAGTGTCAAAGGGCAGTAATCCAAATAGATATTAAGAGTGAACGGACATTAGAGAAAAGGTAAATTATGGTAAAATAGAAAGTTGAGTGTTCATATTTCTTAATTCATCCTAATTATATAATCATAATGAATATAGTCTTAGATGTGCTAATGTAAAAGCAAATAACAAACTATATAAAAGGTGGGTAAAAAGAGATGGAATACATTATTATTCTGAAGAATAATTGTAAAGAAAGAGAAATGCAGCCGGGCGGTGGTGGCACATGCCTGTAATCTCAGCATTCTGGGAGGCAGAGGCAGGTGGATTTCTGAGTTCGAGGCCAGCCTGGTTTACAGAGTGAGTTCCAGGACAGCCAGGGCTATACAGAGAAACCCTGTCTTGTAAAAAATCAAAAAAGAAAAAGAAAAAGAAAGAAAGAAAGGTAGGAAGGAAGGAAGGAAGGAAGGAAGGAAGGAAGGAAGGAAGGAAGGAAGGAAGGAAGGAAGGAAGGAAGGAAGGAAGAAAGAAAGAAAGAAAGGAATACTGTCAGTTGAAGCAGACTTTTTTTTTTAAATTTTTTTATTCGATATAATTTATTTACATTTCAAATGATTTCCCCTTTTCTAGCCCCCCCACTCCCCGAAAGTCCCGTAAGCCCCCTTCTCTTCCCCTGCCCTCCCTCCCACCCCTTCCCAGTTCCCCGTTCTGGTTTTGCCGAATACTGTTTCACTGAGTCTTTCCAGAACCAGGGACCGCTCCTCTTTTCTTCTTGTATCTCATTTGATGTGTGGATTATGTTTTGGGTATTCCAGTTTTCTAGGTTAATAACCACTTATTTGTGAGTGCATACCATGATTCACCTTTTGAGTCTGGGTTACCTCACTTAGTATGATGTTCTCTAGCTCCATCCATTTGCCTAAGAATTTCATGAATTCGTTGTTTCTAATGGCTGAATAGTACTCCATTGTATAGATATACCACATTTTTTGCATCCACTCTTCTGTTGAGGGATACCTGGGTTCTTTCCAGCATCTGGCAATTATAAATAGGGCTGCTATGAACATAGTAGAGCATGTATCCTTATTACATGGTGGGGAATCCTCTGGGTACATGCCCAGGAGTGGTATAGCAGGATCTTCTGGAAGTGAGGTGCCCAGTTTTCGGAGGAACCGCCAGACTGATTTCCAGAGTGGTTGTACCGATTTGCAACCCCACCAGCAGTGGAGGAGTGTTCCTCTTTCTCCACACCCTCTCCAACACCTGCTGTCTCCTGATTTTTTAATCTTAGCCATTCTGACTGGTGTAAGATGAAATCTTAGGGTTGTTTTGATTTGCATTTCCCTAATGACTAATGAAGTTGAGCATTTTTTAAGATGCTTCTCCGCCATCCGAAGTTCTTCAGGTGAGAATTCTTTGTTTAACTCTGTACCCCACTTTTTAATAGGGTTGTTTGGTTTTCTGGAGTCTAACTTCTTGAGTTCTTTATATATATTGGATATTAGCCCTCTATCTGATGTAGGATTGGTGAAGATCTTTTCCCAATTTGTTGGTTGCCGATCTGTCCTCTTAATGGTGTCCTTTGCCTTACAGAAACTCTGTAACCTTATGAGGTCCCATTTGTCAATTCTTGCTCTTAGAGCATACGCTATCGGTGTTCTGTTCAGAAACTTTCTCCCTGTACCGATGTCCTCCAGGGTCTTCCCCAGTTTCTTTTCTATTAGCTTCAGAGTGTCTGGCTTTATGTGGATGTCCTTGATCCATTTGGAGTTGAGCTTAGTACAAGGAGACAAGGATGGATCAATTCCCATTCTTCTGCATGCTGACCTCCAGTTGAACCAGCACCATTTGTTAAAAAGGCTATCTTTTTTCCATTGGATGTTTTCAGCCTCTTTGTCAAGGATCAAGTGGCCATAGGTGTGTGGGTTCATTTCTGGATCTTCAATCCTGTTCCATTGATCCTCCTGCCTGTCACTGTACCAATACCATGCAGTTTTTAACACTATTGCTCTGTAGTATTGCTTGAGGTCAGGGATACTGATTCCCCCAGATTTTCTTTTGTTGCTGAGAATAGTTTTAGCTATCCTGGGTTTTTTGTTGTTCCAGATGAATTTGATAATTGCTCTTTCTAACTCTGTGAAGAATTGAGTTGGGATTTTGATGGGTATTGCATTGAATCTGTATATTGTGAAGCAGACTTTTGATTCATTATAAATATCATTGTCATCTTTTGAGTAAGTACGGGAAAATGTAAACATGAAAAATAGAACAAGTGTTGTTGAGTGGAAAGAGGACTAAATCATATAAAATGTAACTCAAGTTCCCTGGAAAGTTAAATACAGTGGAAGACAGAGTCAGGGTTAAAGGACAAGTGAAACAAACAGAACTTGTAATACACTTAAGTATTATTTAAAGCACAGGTACATTAATGATCATTTTGAACCTCAAAGATGTGTGTGTGTGTGGGGTGGTGGTGGTTCTGTTTATGCAGGTGTGCATAGGAGCACATGCACATGTTTGCGAGGGATATGGAAGCTAAAGATCAATGTGTCTTCTTCTATCATTCTCAAACATTTTGTCTCACTGAATCTGATTGGCTAGATTAGCAGGCCAGAAAGATTCGAGTGTATGTGTGTGTGCATGCGTGCGTGTGCGTGTGCAGGTGTGTGTCAGGGGAGTTTATCATGGCAGCTCTACTTCAAAACAAATGAGAACTTTTCAAATAAGTAAATTCACTAGGGATGATAATCACTAATATGAAAGGGGACAATTCTATACTAAAAGATAATAATCAATAATAAATATTAAAATTATAAAAGCAAACCCAGTCACTATTGCTGATGCCAAGAACTGCTTGATGACAGGAGCCTGATGTGGATACAGATATGGATGCAGCCAACTGTCAGACTGAGCCTAGGGTCCCTAATGGAGGAGTTAGGTGAAGGACTGATGGAGCTGAAGGGGTTTGTAACCCCACCAGAGGAACAACAATATCAGCCGACCAGACTCTCCAGGGCTCTCAGGGACTAACCAACCAACCAAAGAGTGCCAATGGCTCCAGCTGCAGTAGCAGAGAGTAACCTTATCTGACATCAAGGGGAGGAGAGACCCTTGGTACTGTGAAGGCTTGATGCCCCATCATAGGGGAATGCTATGGTGGTGAGTGGGAGTGGGTGGGTGGGTAGGTGAGCACCCTCAGAGAAGCAGGGGGAGGGAGGTGGGATAGGAGGTTTGCAGAGGGGAAACCTGGAATGGGGATAACATTTGAATAAATAAATGCTAACCAATAAAATAAATTAAATAACCAATAAAAACCTTTAAAAAGTTATAAAAGCACCAAAGTACCTGAGAAAAGAGCAAAATGTTAAGGAGAACAGTGTCTTAATACCATAGTTAGCAAAAATGTAGCACTGGCAAAATGATAGACAATGAAATAAACAATGAATTAAAGAGTAATACATAGAGAATACATTTCTAAAACCATAAGGAATACAGTTAAGAAAGAACAATATTTTCAACTGGTAGATGTTGAGGAGATCATTTTAACAGCCACATTGACAAGATTAAGTGATCCTAGGATATTAGTAAAAGGTTAATTTGGCAATTTTGGGAACATTTCTTAAAAACGTTCATGTCACTTGGTGTGCAGTGGTGGAAGAGATCCACCCTGAGTGTGACTGCATTATTCAACTGGCTTGATTTATGGGACAAATATGCTACTTGTTTTCTGTTTTTCTGTAGCTGGAATTCATTTACATCTTCCCTTCAACATCAAATTTCCAGTTTATCTTGTCTTGGGCACATAAAAGTCTCTGGATACTCTAAGATTCTCTGGCCTCAGGCCTCATTCTGAGAGTGATATCAAGTCTCCCTTCATACATGGATGAATTCAAACTTTTGAAATATTAAGGTCATCAGGTCAGGTTGCCATTTTATAACCTCCAAAATTATATGAGCCAAAACTAATCAAACTTCTCTCATCTACATATCTAACTACTAATTTGTGTAATGATATTCTATTCTCTCTACAAATACTTCTCTGAAGCACCTTCACTAATGCAGAGGTAAAGAGCTGGAATTCTCATGTAGAGAAATGTACATGGACACACACAGATGTTACAACCTTGGCAACAGTTGACTCAAAATATATTATAGAATGAACTGTAATAAATTTTGCTTTGTAAAAGACCCTGCATGGAGAACAACATCAAAGCACTTAGTGGGATAAGTTATTTACACAATATATGTCTCACCAGATATTAATATTAAAAGTCCACACAAAGCTCTCCAAGCTCTATGAGAAGATAACTGCCCAATTTAGATATCAGCCAATGGTTGCAATGGACATTTTACCAGATAGGGTTGGGAGAAAGTAAACAATCATACATAAAGTTGTTCTACCCCATGCCATCAGAATGTAATACAACAACAGATATCATCATACAGTGCTAAAAATAGCCAAAATCTTTCATAGAACCATACCTCACAAGCTGCAGAAAAGAAAAACGTCTATTCTTTGCTGGTAGAAATGAAAAGCAATATGTTTGTTTTAGAAGAAAAGCTGACAGTTTAAATCAAAAGTACCAAGCTATTTCATCCACAACATTCAAGTCATGATCAATATTTACTTATTGATTTTCCACCTATTTATTTTTAACTAAGGGAGATGAAACATTTATATTTATAAAATACATAAAGATAACTATAATGATAATTTATAAAACATGGAAATAACCAGAGTAATCTTAATTATACTATTAAGCAAATAATTGTGTTGTGCCCAAACAATAGAATATTATTTTAATTTTAAAATAAAGGAGCCATTGAACCATGGAAAGGCATGGTTCAGAAGTCCTAAATACATATATAAAGTAAACAGAGAGACTCGTTCATGGAATTTTAGAGAGGCAAAACAGAAATGGTATAAAGTAGAGTAATTGTGAGATAAGAGAAGAAACAAAGTCTGAGTAGGCAAAACAGTGAGGCATTGTGACCTTTTACAACCACACTATGACATTATGGAAAGCGATTATGCCACGGTTTAATTGTGCACACACAGATAATGCACAATACAGTAATAAAAATTAGTGTGAACTATGGTATTTGTGTTATAATTATGATTTAATGTATTTTTAAATCATTTTAAGCAAATATGTCATTTGATGATGGGATATCAAATATGGAGACATTATACATTATAGAATTCATAGGGCTTATGATATCTCTAGTCATTAATGTAGTTTTGCTTTGAGTTTACCTATATATACTTTAAAATAATATCGACTATTACACTTGGTGAAGGGCTTGCCACACGAGCAATAGGACATGATTTCAATACCCACCACTCAAAAAAAATTACAAATCTGTAATTCTGTACCCTTGTAATCACAGTGGTGGGTCAGTAAAGACAAGCATATTTCTTTTCTTTTTTATTAGATATATTATTTATTTACATTTCAAATGTTTTCCCCTTTCCTGCCCCCACCCCTAAATCCCCTACCCCTGCTCACCAATCCACCCACTCCTGCTTCCCTGTCCTGACATTCCCCTATACTGGGGCATCTTGCCTTCTCAGGGCCTAGGGCCTTTCCTCCCTTTGTGGTCCAAAAAGTCTGTCCTCTGCTGCATATGTATCTGAACCCATGGGTCCCTCCATGTGTACTCTTTGGTTGGTGGTTTAGTCCCTGGGAGCCAAGGGCTTACTGGGTGGTTCAAATTGTTGTTCCTTCTATGGCGCTGCAGACCCCTTCAGCACTTTGGGTCCTTTCTCTAGCTCCTCCATTGGGGACCCTGTGCTCCATTTAATGGTTGGCTGAGAGTGTCCACCTCTGTATTTGTCATGCACTGGCAGAACCTCCTAGGTGACAGCTGTATCAGGCTCTCCTCAGCAAGCACTTGTTAGCATCCACAATAGTGTCTGAGTTTTGTAACTATATATGGGATGGATCCCTAGGAGGGTCAGTCTCTGGATTCTCTTTCCCTCCATCTCTGCTCCAAACGGCCAAATCAGTTTGGCAGTTCCTCATAAAATTGGCCCAATACTATTGGAGGACCTTGCTATACCACTCCTGGGAATATAGCCAGAGGATTCTCCAGCATGTAAGAAAGAACGCATGCCCCACTATGTTCATAGCAGCCTTATTTATAATAGCCAGAAACTGGGAAGAACCCAGATGTCCCTCAACAGTGACATGGATACAGAAAATTTGGTACATTTATACAATGTAATATACTACTCAGCTATTAAAAACAATGAATTCATGAAATTTTTAAGCAAACAGAGGGAACTAGAAAATAACATCCTGAATAAAGTAACCCAATCACAAAAGAACACACATGGTATGCACTCACTGATAAATGGATATTAGCCCAGAAGTTTAGAATTCCCAAGACAGAGCTTGCAGGTCAAATGAAGCTCAAGTAGAAGGAAGAACAAAGTATGGAACTCTGGTCCTTCTTAGAAAGGGGGTCAAAATACCCACAGGAGGAGATACAGACATAAGCAGATTTCTGTGGGAAATCACTGACCTGCCATCTTAGCCTAATCAGGGAACCCCATGTTCCTGTTTCATAAGGACAAGTTATCTGTCCTGCATATACATGTGCATATATGCATGTGCACACACTTGCATGGGCACATAAGTAATTGAGCTCACTCACACACACACACACACACACACACACACACATATATATACACACACACACAAACTAGATTCATAAACATTATATTAAATAGGCACAACATTTGATAAATCAAAGTATTGTCAATCTTCTCTTATCTATACATCTACCTACTAATCCAGCTTCAGCCAATCTGAAAAATATTAAGATATATGAAAGAAACTGACTACATTTTGCATTGTTCTATTTATAGGAAATATAAAGAATCAGAATAAGCCTATATATGGAAGCAAATTAACTTATCGCTTGTCAGAAGACAGAGATGAAAAAGAATTAAAATTTATGTCAAAGAGTGTAAGGCTCACTGTTAGACTTTAACTGTTACAGCCTCACTAGCACAATTATATTGAAATACGAACTGCTGAATTGTGTTGTTCAAGGAGGAAGAAATAGTATAAAATATATGTTAGGTTTTAGCAAGACTGTTATTTTAAAGATTGAATCAATAACAAAAATGTATTTTTGATCATTAAATTGTCATTCTTTTCATGGATAAATCCAAAAATGAGAATTATAGGTATCAAACATAATAATGAAAATCTCATAAAATTTTAATGGAACTGAGAATCATAGGAAATATATTACAATGAATATAAAACAGATGAAAATGTTTTACAGATATAACTCTATAGCTCACTTGTAACATAATTTTGAAAATGGTCAGGAAAATAGGGGTCAATATTGAAAGGACCTCAAGTCCCCATGGGCAGTATTACAAATATTGCTGGTGCTCCTTAAAGTTCTCCTAGAATCTCAGATATATCAACAAATAAATATCACTCCCGTATTATTACTTTTAGGAAGCAAATGAAAATAAAAGATAAAATGTCCTCTAAAAATATTGATGATTCTAAAATGTTTCATCATCAGCCAGTATAAGGAAAGGAAAATATATATCATACATTCCAGATAGCTAAATGTTTGCACCATTCAGAAAACCACTTATACTCTGGGAGCAATTAAAATTCTAAGTACTGTGATCATAAATATCTAGTTGCCATTGTGACATACCTGTTTTAACAAATGTGGAATCAGTATCCTGACAGATTTGCTTTAAGTACCTAGTTCAGGAACATTTGTGCCAGTGATTTATATTTAATAGGTAAAAATCCTTTTCTATCAAAACAGGCTGGGTTTGTATGTAGGCCATTTATTAGATTTATCACTTCTACATATAGATAAATCAGTCTTCCCATATAAAAGTTGCAACTTATGAAAAAGTTCCTATTAAATATTATTGAACATACACATTAACAACTATTTGTTCTCTTATATTGTCTGTTGAATTCTCCAGTAAGTTTGAAGCCTTTGAAAAATGCTTAGAATGCATATTGCTCCAAACAGTAAGTCTCTGAACAACCCTCCTACAACAAGATGGGAAGCAGAAACAACATTATTGCCCAGAAGCTCATGGTCCAGTGGGCCAAATACTCAAAAGAGTGGCATAAAGACACTGACTCAAGTAAGACAAAAAGAGAGAGCTAACTCTGGAAAACTTGTCCTTTAATCTCCACAGGCATGTTGTAGCATATGTACAACTGAAATCTCAAAACACATATATACACATATACACATATACAGACATACACAAACTCACATGCATACACACACACACAAACACAAATACACATACACAGATATAGTGGAGGAGAATAATAACTAAAATACTGAAAAAGAAATACATAGAAAATTTCAATTATAAAACAAAAACTAGACTAGAAAAAACATTTTTCAAGAAAGGCATTATATCTTTCACCTGAAAAAAACATTAAAATATATACAAGGCAAAAAATAAAGCATAATGTAATAACAGAAAAACCATTAGCTAAATGAACCCAACACATTACATTTGTATAAACATATAACAATAATAATTAAAGAAAAGAATTAAAATGTTTAGAATGAGGTGGTAGACACTGGAAGAACTGTAGGCAGGATTAGGGTGCAAATTGTATAAATATGATACTCACATAGGAAATTCTCAAAACTATTTTAAAGAATTAACGAATTTAACCATAGAAAAATATTCCTTCACAACAACAACATGAAAAATATTAACACACCTAAATAAAAGGAACACAGGAACTTTATGATTTATTTTTGCAAGGACCCTGACAGTAGAAGTGGTAGTGTAAATATAATCTAAAATTTTTTCAAACAACATTGAACCATGTCCGAAAAATCTAAAACCTTTCAAAATCAAAAAAAAGAGAGAGAGAAAATACAAAAGATACTTAAATGTTGTTTTCATAATATCTTTAAAGAAAATGATTTTTATATTAGCATTATAAATGCTAATTATAAAATATCTCAGAAAATTCAAATTTTGAAAAAATTAATTATGAATACAGATTTTTACAATCAATAATAAAATGATATACTTGAATAATTAGGATTTAAAACTATAACCAGTTTTTCATTGTCTTAAATATTTTCACAGAATGAGATTTAGTTATATTGTGTGGCTTTCCCTGGGGGTATAAAGCAATATCTATTTACCCTATTTAGGATACTAACAAAACAAGAAAATTATTCTACCTAAGTGTAGCAGAGGGAACCAATAAGTTTTTTGGCGTTTAATTTAGGAGCATAGATATTTTTTAAAAAATGCTGAGTTTTTAAAGAGAATGTCTAATCTATCACTGGTGTAATTTCAGGAAAATTGCATCCCTGTGAGTAGTAGGGAACATGGCAGGTTGAAGTCTTCTCTCTCCAATAACTTTTATTGACTTTATATCCTTGCAGAGGGTCCCTATAGAGGGGCTTGTAAATTTTAGGAGCTTCCTGACACTTGTGAATTGATTAGTTTCTGAACCCTGAAAGTTTTTCTTTACCTTTGAATCTTAATGAGACTTCCTCCTGAATAATAGATTTCAATTCAGAGAAAATGAGTCAAAATTTGTCCAGGTTAAAAATTTCTAAACATATCATAATCAAAATAAAATTTATTTCCAACCACAAGATTTATACCATGAATATTGTCTGTGGTGCATGGCACAGAATGTGATAAACTTTTAAAATACCAATAATCTTTAAGATAAACCTATGATAAGATTCTACACTGACCAAACCTATTTTGAAAAGCTGACTTCTGGGTATGATAGCCTGGGTTAGCATTTGTGTTCTCTTAGGGTCTGTGACATCTGCCCAGGATCTTCTAGCTATGATGCCCAGGATCATCAGAGTTTCTGATGGCTTCTTATTTGTTCATGAGTATCTCTTTGTTTAGCTTAGGGAAGTTTTCTTCTATAATTTTGCTGAAGACACTTATTGGTCCTTTAAGCTGGAAATATTCACTCTCTTCTATATCTATAATCCTTAGGCTTGGTGTTCTCATTGTGTCCTGGATTTCCTGTGTGTTTTGGGTCAGAATCTTTTTGCATTTTGCATTTTCTAAGACTGTTGTGCCCATCTCTTCTACAGTATTTTCTACAACTGAGATTTTCTCTTCTATCTCTTGTATTTTGTTGGAGATACTTGCATCTGTAATTCCTGACCCCTTTCCTAGGTTTTCCATTTCCAGGTTTGTCTCCATTTGCATTTTCTTTACTGTTTCTACTTTCACTTTTATGTCTTGAATCACTTTATTCAATTCCTTTGCCTAATTACCTGAGGACCCAGCTATACCACCCCTGGGCATATATCCAGAAGATGCTGCAACATCTAATTAGGACACATGTTCCACTATGTTCATAGCAGTCTTAATTATACTATCCAGAAACTGGAAAGGATCCAGTTGTCCTTCAACAGAGGAATGGATACAGAAAATGTGGTACATTTACACAATGGAGTACTACTCACCTATTAAAAGCAATTTATTCATGAAATTCTTAGGCAAATGGATGAAAGTAGAAAGTGTCATTCTGAGTGAGGTAACCCAATCACAAAGAAAAAACATGGTATACACTCACTGATAAGTGGATATTAGCTCAAAAGCTCAGAATAAATAAGATACAATTTACAGACCACATGAAGCTCAAGAAGAAGGAAGACCAAAGTGTGGGTGCTTTAGTTTTTCTGAGAAAGGGAGCAAAATACTCACAGGAGCAATTATGAAGGCAAAGTATGGGGCAGAGACTGAAGAAAAGGCCATCTAGAGACTGTCCTACCTGGAGATCCATCCTATAAAAAGTCACCAAACCCTGACACTATTGTGGATGCCAAGTGTTAATGCTTGTGGAAAGGAGCCTGATACAGCTGTCTCCTGAAGGACCCTTTCAGAGCCTTATAGATATAGAGACAGATGCTAACAACCAACCATTGGACTGAGCTTCAGGGTCTGCAATGGAGGAGTTGGAGGGAGGACTGGAGAAGCTGAAGAGATTTGCAGCCTCATGGGAAGAATGATGATGTAGGCCAACGCGACTCTCCCCACAGGACTCCCAGGGTCTAAGCTATCTACCAAGGGGGTACACATGGTTCCAGTGACATTTGTGGTGGAGGAATGCCTTGTTGGGCATCGGTAGGAGGAGAGGTCCTTGGTCTTATGAAGGCTCTATAGATGCCCTGGGGTGAGGAAATTCAGGGGGGTGGATAGGTCGGAGTGGGTTGGGTGGAGGGGCATCCTCATGGAGGCAGGGGGAGGGAGGATGTGTTGGGTGTTTTCTGGGAAGAGAGAAACCAGGAAAGGGAATAACATTTGAAATTTAAATGAAGAATATATTCAATAAAAAAAGAAAAGCTTACTTCTACATGTCTTCCATAAGTGGAAGAAAATAAGTAAAATTCTATGCTTATATATGAGTAAAATTTGTCCAAAAGAAATTTTATTGAGTTGTAATTATTCAAAGCCATTTGAAAAACCACGAATAATAAGATTTCCAAACACAGGCAATTGTTGACAACACATCAATATTTAACTTAAATTTACATCACATATGATCTTATAATATACATATTACATATATATACATATATGTTGTGTGTGTAAGAGAGAGAGATCTCAAGAGTAGACATTGATAAGGCATTAATGAATTTTGTACTTTAACTTGAATATATTCTTTACTCTTCTTTATTTATTATAAAACTATTCTACTTTATTTGCTATAAAGTGGTCTTCTTTGAAATCACTCAAAATACTGAGAATATTATCACTTCTAGATTATATGTTATCGGTTTACCTTCTTTTAAATGAACAAAAGACTTATTATTTCCTGTACCTTACACCATTCATATAATCTCTAAGACAACTTAATATCAATAATGTGTTAGCATACACATTTGATTGAAATGGTTCAAAGCTAAGTGTGATAATCTCTCTGGCAATTTGATAGTGCTTTTTACATTCACAATTGTATTTGCCCAGTTTACTTGGAACTTTAAATGTTATGTGCTTAGCAAAGAAAATATGCAATCCTCTGCTTATTTACTTGATTCTGCTAATTTATCTTTTCATTTTCTCTTTAGATTTTTTGGTTTTTTGTTTCTGCTTCTGGCACAGGCTGCAAATATGCAGATCTGGTGGCCTTGCATTTCTATATAGACCAAGATTGCCATGTTTTGCTCTTGTCTTTCACATACATGGACAACCATGCCAGAGTTGACAGGTTTCTTTACCTTGAAAAAGACCTGTCTTTTAAATGCAGGCCTTGCTTTGTAATAAAGTACCTTTTGTCCCTATGGTAAGTTTTTAAATTATTCCACGTAATTTTTAATTTTTACATTATTGAATTTTAATATATAAGAAAGCTAATGTAAACTTAACATTAATTATAAACTTATTAATTATAGAAGGCTTTAGTATATATAATTTCACTTCAAAACTGCCTGCAACCTAGTAAGAATGGTCATTTTTAATAATTTTATTAATTCTTCAACTCACTAAAATATTTTGTCACTGATTATATGCTTTCTGACTCTTAAATTTCTGATATTTTTTATTAAGCAAAACTCACTTTGTTATTTTGTTTTATCTCCTTCTTAAGTGTCTGATTGCATGTATTTTTCTCTTAGAAGTTGAATCTTGGTGCTACAAAATGGTTCTATTTGTATCTTCTTTATCACTAAATTGGCTTGAGTTTATTATTAATTTACTTTCTGAAGTAGTTATTTAGAAAAACAGCATTTCTTAATTGAGAAATGTTTGCAATGCACTTAATTTTCTTTACGTTCTTATTTTTTGTTCAAATGTCTCAAAAATGTGTTTGCTAGCATGAGGTCTGTTTATACAGACTGAATTCTCTGCATGTTTGCTATTTCTTTGTTAGCCCTTAAATTTGACTGTAGGAGTAAACACTCAAAGGAAGTCTAGTCTCTGCAAAAGAGTGTTTATGGTGCAGGAGCAGGAGGGCTGCCTGCCCTCCCTGGGAGTCAGGATAAAGCCCTTTTATTTCATATCTCAAATCAGATGCTCAACCCCAGGAACTGAGGATCTATTTCAGTTCCTACTTAGTCATTTATGTAAAATATCCCTTTCAGGGTTAAAGAATTTATGGTTCATAAATTTTTATACATATAAATACATATGTAAATACATAAATACATGAAATACATGCATATATACAACTTGTTCTTTCTGTATAATGTTACATAAATGTATGTTTCCAGGGATGAACATTTAATATTGGGTAACCAATTTGAGTATGTTTCTCCAGGGAAAATAATTTCTTGTACTCTCAACATTCTTAGGTTTCTTATAAAGCAAAGAAGTATACATGGTAGCCTTGGAAGGAGAAAAGGGATGAGGG
The DNA here is from genome assembly GCF_947179515.1 of Apodemus sylvaticus. Lineage (NCBI taxonomy): Eukaryota > Metazoa > Chordata > Mammalia > Rodentia > Muridae > Apodemus > Apodemus sylvaticus. Next base: position 53,255,477 of record NC_067489.1, read on the forward strand.
AAATGCTATAGTTATATTAAAAATCTAAAAAAGAATAAACACAAGACAAACTCAATGAATGTAATAGGTTATATCTACATATTTATGTGTTTAAATAGATATATATATAATGTATGTATACAAATGTTATTATAATAAAATGATCACTATTAATATAATTACTAATGAGCATGACTATTTGAGATGTACTGAGAAGAGCATCACTATCAGTTGGTCAAATGATGCCCATTTTAAGAAAATTTCAAAACTGCTCATGTCATCTTTAACATTTTCTAGAATGCAGAATATTCATTTCAATTGTTTAAATAAAAGTTGGAACCATTCTGTTCTTCATTCTCCGTGTTTAGAGGATACATGTTTCATAAGTCTACAAAGTTTAGGACTTCCAAGTAATAGATTTTAATTTGAAGGAATTTGTTAGTGATACAACAAGGGCACTCCAGAACTCAGAATTAGAAGTCACATCTTATCTTCTGATAACTTTAATATTTTGTCCTGTGGTTTGAGGTTTGTTATTATTACTGTTATTATTATCATTATTATTATTAATTATTATCATTATTAATAGGATATTTTATTTATTTACATTTTAAATGTTATCCCCTTTCCAGATTTCCCCTCTGCAAACCTCCTATCCCATCCCCCCTTATCCTGCTTCTATGAGGGTGCCCCCCTCCCACTCTGGCCTCACTGCCCTAGGATTCCTCTACTCTGGGGCATCAAACCTTCACAGGACCAAGAACCTTCCCCTGCACTGATGCTAGATAAGGCCCCTTGAGCTCCTTCAGTCCTTCCCCTAACTTCTCCATTGGGGTCCTTTGCTCAGTCCCATGGTTGGCTGTGAGCATCCACATCTGTATGTGTCAGAATCTGGCAAAGCCTCTCAGGAGACAGTTGTATCAGGCTTCTGTCAGCAAGTACTTCTTGACATCTGAAATAGTGTCTTGATTTGGTATCTGCATGTAGAATAGATGCACAGGTAGAGCAGTCTCTGGATGCCCTTTCCTTCAGTCTCTGTTTCACCCTTTGTCCCTGTATTTCCTTTAGACGGGAAACATTCTGAGTTAAAATTTGAAGATGAGCCAGGCAGTGGTGGTGCATGGCTTTAATCCTAGCACTAGGGAGGCAGAGGCAGGTGGATTTCTGATTTCGAGGCCAGCCTGGTCTACAGAGTGAGTTCCAGGACAGCCAGGGCTATACAGGGAAACTCTGTTTCAAAAAAACAAAACAAAACAAAACAACAATAACAAAAAAAAATGGAGATGGGTGATGGGTGGGTGGCTCCATCCCTCAATGTTTAATTGCAAATAAAGTTGAGCATCATTAATTATATCAACATTATGCTGACTGGTTTTTGTCATGGTGGCAGAGACCTAGACATACCAGGAATAAAGGAATCACTAACTGGAGTGGCTTCCAGGACACTGGTCTGTGGGCACGTTTGTGAGACAGTTTTTTGTTCGCTTGCTTGTTTTGATTTTGCTTTTTACCATTGATCGGTGTGACCCCTGACCACTGTGGCTGTCACCACCACCTCTGGGCATGTAGTCAGAGCGACATAAGAAAACAGGCTGAGTGGACCACAGGAAGCAAGCTAGTTAGCAGCTTTCCTCCATGGCCCATGCTCTGCTTTGGTCTCAGTGCTGGGCTGTGGTAGGACTTCAGTAATTACTGTCTTGAACAAGAAATAAAATAAGAGAAGTTGTAATGTAGATCTTTTTATTACATGAAGTTTTTGAAAGCTGTAATTTTTTTCATTTTTATTGGTTATTTATTGACATTTCAAATGTTATCCCCCTCCCAGGCTCCCCCTCCACAAACCCTCTATTCCTTCCCCCTGCCTCTAAGAGGGGACTCATCTACTTCAGCCTTACCACTCTAGAATTCCCCTATCCTGGGTCATCGAGCCTCCAGAGGACCAAGGGTCTCCCATCCCAGCAATGATCACAATCTTCTGTAATTTTTAATCATTGAATAACTAACTGAGAAGCATCTGTGTAGTATAAGCTTTCAATGGGTTCTTAGTGTGGAGGATATTTTCTCAGAGGCTGTGCGATGGATCAGCAGGCGAAGGCATTTGCCGCCATGCCGGGTGGCCTAAGTGTGATCCTTCCAACTCACAATGTGAAATGACAGAATCACTTCTCCACAAGTTATCTTATGACCTTCACACATGTCATATACTAGCCTATGCGACCACATGTGTGCATGTACATGCACACACAAATATAATAAAGATACAAAAACAGCATTATGAACCTTCTAGGATGTAAAACAACAGACATATTTCTTATGAGTCTTCTGTAAGTTTATGATTAAAATCAGAAAACAGTCACCTCAAACCTGTCTTCTACAAATAAGGAAATAAATACAAAAAAACATATTTTCTTTTTCTGGATGAGAATAATGTGATCTATTAAATAGGAGACATAAATAAGAACATTTACTTCAAGTAACTACAGGTAACTTCTTTCAGCAGGTTGGTACTTGATGCCTTGTATACTTCCAGCCAAATCCAGATTTGCAATTTGCTTTTAAATTGTAAATTACACTTTTAATTCAACTAGGAAAATGATAGTGGGACACGTTAAGAATGTATTCTTAATATGTAGCTAACTTGTTGAAAAGTTAAGAGCTGAAAAGAGCACTTTCAAAACAAATTTGTAATGGACTTTTTTTTTTAAGCCAAAAGAAATGAACAGTTTGAAAATAAAGATTTTCTATTTTAGGTCACACACACATGCGCGCACACACACACACGCATGCACGCACGCATGCACACACACACACACACACACACACACACACACACACACACACGGAGCACAGTCGAGATATACTGATCTCCGAAAAGATGAAAGAAGAAATAAATCAGTTGGTACTATGCGCTAGTTCTTCCATTTAAAATATCCGATCTGATCATTTGAAAAACTGAGGTGGGGGGGGTGGGGAATCTGAGTGATGTCTCTCTAGCAGCAGCCTCAGGAGACTTCCTCCCTTAGTCTTTTCAGAAGCCTCATTAGAACCAAAGTCAATTAACTGGCTGCAAGCTGGCTCTGTTCATGAGATGCTTCTAGAAGCAACTTATTCCGATGTGCATTGCATCCCCAGCTTCCCTATCCCTTATCAAGGGTGTGTGTTCACTGTCCGCTCTAGCATTTCAGTGTAAGCTCTATGAGACAGTCATATCTGAAAAGATATATCTTTACTAAATTGTGCCCTTTTTTGCGAGGGAGGGAACCTCCCCCGCGTAGTTCTGCCCTCTCATCCTGCAAACAACTGAATTTCCCCTTTTCAGCTCCAAGGCTTCCTTCCCCCATTCCCTCTAGGAGCCTAGTGGGCTCTGCACCAATTCTACACTGCCCCTCCTTTTTTTAGGGGCTGAAAGGCTGAGCATTCCCTTGCGTGGTAAGTGGCCTGTCACTCTGTCCTGCTGTGCAGCTGTGATTGGCGGGAAGGACAAGTCCTCTGGCCCCGCCCCCGCCTGTCTTTGCCGCGCTCCGCTCTGTGGGATTTTTGCAAAGGTACCGAGCAAGCAAGATTCTGGTTCTTGAACCTGGTGGAGCAGCATTCCCAATTTTGACTGCTGCTGTTCTTCCTGGACCACTGCCTGGGTCAGAGCTAAGAAAAGGCAAGTCCTTTTCTGCTGATAGAGCTTTGGGGGAACTGTTGCTCAGGACCTCCGCACTCCTGACGCCTCGTCACAGTCTCACGCTTCTCTGTGGCTTCTCTGTGAAATCACTCGCATGTTTGTAGCCCTGTGAATCTCTCTGCTCAGTGTTCAGAGGAGGGGCCCAGGAAAACAGCAAGTGTTTGAAAGGGGGATCCCAAGTACTGCGGGAGCTGTCTGAGGTGCTGAAGCTTCCCAAGCGTTTGTCTCCAGGCAGCCCCAGAAGGGGTTAGATGACACATTTTCACTTTTGTCTTTCTGGTCCCCCATGCCTTGGATAAGACTGCTTTCAGGATCGTGAATATCTTTCCGTATCATGGCCCACATGAGACACTTTCGGACACTAGTTTCTGGATTTTATTTCTGGGAAGCCGCACTATTATTGAGGTAAGACCGCATGCATGAACAATCTCATTAAGAGAGCTCAATGAACCAATGTGTTAATCTGCAACCACTTGTTAATGAGGAAGCCGAGAAATCTGTGATTGTGTTCTGACTTACTGAAACTATACTTTAAATCATACTTATCTGTTTTAAAGAGCCTAGTAATCTATCTATTGAGACATCTAGAAACATAAAATTTCCTGTTATTTTTTCACTGAGGATGTGTGTTTAAGTAACTGGGCTCTTCACCACGGTAGTCTTTCAAACCTAATGACTTAAAAAAGAAAACAGTTATTTTGCTTTTAATATATTTCTTGTTAGAGTTTTCTTGGTAATGATGAATTATACTTTCTGGATATTAATTTCTTTTTTAAAAAATATAAAATTAGAAATGGGGCCATCATTAAAATAGAAAGAGTAGTGTAGAATATAAACAATTTTTGATCAGAGAAATGTCATTTTAATATATGCACCGATTAGGTAAAAAACAAAATTGAAACTTTAAGGTACTACTTTGCAATGACCTAATTCAGCAATACATGAAGGCAAAATCATCAATAAATCATCAGATATGTACTGTGCCTGCACTTGTCTTTTGGAAGAAAGCAGAATAAGAAGACTATTAACTTGTAAAATTGTCCTGCCATGACAGTTTTTCCTATGTCTCAATTATATTTGGTAGTCTTTCTATCTTTCTTTACAGATATATAGAAGATACTAGGAGAAGCTAGGTGAAAATTAAGATAGCTGAAACTCCATTGTTCAGTAAATACTGCACGAAAAATACTGCAAAAAGGTTCCTATAGATAATTAAACTGGCAACATAAATTTTACATTGTTATTATCACATAATTACTGTGGGATACTCACTTTATGACTGACAAGCTTTTCAAGAGTACAAAGTTAAATCAATAGAACACTGAATTAGTTACACATATACTGGTTTCCATGTGAGCTAAGTATTCCTCCTTGTGTTAGTAATTCCAGTTTTAATCTTTTGGCTGTCTTAAAAGTATGATTCACATATTGTTCCGACATGACTGTTTGTAACAGGAAATGTTTGAGAAGAAAATTACATTTCCTACAATTGCTGACTTAAACTGAAGCCTTAATACATCTCAGATCACAATATTTTCAGTGAAAAGTATATTAATATGATTTTATGGTCTTTGTAACTTTCAATTGACAGAGAGCATATGTCTATGGAGCAAATCAAAAGTATGTCGAGGTCTCATGTATATGAGCATGTTACAGAAAGTAGCACAAAATTAAGGTTAAAATATGCTAGTCATTTTGACATATTTTATGTATAATCATTTATAATGTTTAATTATCAAAAATGATAATATATTTTAAAGCAGATATGTCTGTTGGTTTATATAAGCTCAATTATTAAAATATGTTAATCATCAAGGTAAAATTTATATAAGTACAATTCATCACAATATTTTATAGTAACTAGATATGTAATTTTCATTATTGTATGCTTTGATTTGTGAAATTTTTAGTGAAATTCTCCAAAAACAATAATTACAATTTATCTTCAATATCATTAATTAATGATTAAAATTTTTAAACAATAATCCAATCACAATTTCTTAGAAAAAGACTTCAACAACCAGGATTTTATTTCGTATTTAAATTCTTCATCATTTTTTTGTTTGAAAAGCCACAGAAAACTTTATCCTAAACTGGAATCATATGACAGTAAGATCATTGTTCTGTGAAAACTTCAGAAACATTTGAAAACTAAATATTTTTATCCCTGGTAATGTTCCTTAAAAGAAGCATTCCATGGGAATGAAAGAGCACTTTACTGAAAATGGTGTAAAAAATGTCTCCATGGGAGTGAGTCTTTGTTAACTAAATCTACCTATGATGTACTAATAGAAAAGTAGAAGTGAAGATAGTGCTTTGAAATACGTTCTTCATTACTGTTAACTATAGTCAGTTTACAGTCTTATTGAACAACAGAAATAACATTAATATACTTCAGCAAACTCTTCCCAGAACATACAGATGCAACAGCAGCAAACAATACCCAAAATCATTTATAATGTTCTAGTTCAACTTGTTCTAGTTACCTGCTTTTAAAAGATTTTAAAAGTTCTGTTGAAAGAGCATAGATAATTCTAAGACACATAAAATATAGCTAAAGTTTCCAAAAAGTGAACAGACCCAGGTGAAGAGATTACAGACCTAGAATTAGGAGTAAAAATCAATATTAGGTAGGTGTCCACACCAACCACTACTTCAATCTCTTTCTAAGGCATCATATTTCTTAAAGGTAAAAACTATCATAATTTATGCCATAAATATGTTTTTATTGGTTTTGAATGTTATAAATAAAGAATAATTCAGATAAGACTGATTTTCAGTACTTCAGGTTTGTATAATTATCCCCAGTTCTGTGCATAGAAGGAAGACATTCTCATTAAAGAATGGGAACAATTCATATGATCTTAGAACAATCAACTTACTCATTGCTCTCTTCATGGATTCACAGACTATTTTTCAACTTTGGCCTAATTTAAGTTTACCATGAATATCCTTGAACATCGTATGATGTATGTACTTTTGTTTGTATGTATGCATGCATATATGTAGTGTGTATGCATATTTGTATACAGTTTCATGTACCATTTTTCAACTTTGGCCTAGTCTAAGTTTACCATGAATATCTTTGAACATCATGCAATGTATATACTTTTGTTTGTATGTATGCATGTATGAATTTATCTATGTATATATGGATGTGACCACTATGTGTATTTCAGACCAGAGACTTTCTTTAGAAAACTTTCTGAATGATAGGGAAGGCATGAGTATGGTTAGATTAGAATATTCAACTTTGGTAGACATCGAAATCTTCCCAAAGCTGTTACACCTAATTCTATTCCTATAAATGGTGTCTGAATTCCTCTAGTTTAATAATACATATCCAGGTTAGTGCTAAGATACTATAAAAATGTCTAACATTTTCCTTGATTATTATTGAAAGACCACAGTTTTTAACTTTTAATGTCAGGATACTTCTAAGTTTTAGTAATTAATTTTAATAAAATGAGTCAAAATTATGAGAACAAAAATATTCATTACCAAAATCAATTAAAACTATCCATAGGAAAAAATGTCAAGTCTGGGGTATTTTAAAGGAAATTTAAAATAAGATGAGTTAATCATATATTTAAATGGGTTTGTGTTTCAAAACTTTGTAGACATAAATTACTAGTTTCTAAGTGTTAAAGTTTCCACATTTCACTAAAACATTTCTGATTTAATAAACACTTTTTTGTGGGTTTAGTTTTCATACTAATGAAATAAGGAACAAAACTTCACTGTTCATCTCTTTTTGAAATGCAAATAGGTGATGATTAAGAAGGGCTTGCAGAATAAATGCCAAAGCACAAAACCACAAGCAAAATTTTCTTTAATGTGGTGGTCAGCAGATTATACCAGGTAAAGTTTTATTTTTATAGAGGCCCAACATAGGCTTTCTAGCTGAATAAATTAAAACATATTGTGGTTAATATGACAGTGTAAACTTCACAGATCAATGCTAATGAGATGAAAACATGTCTTATTGTATTACTTCAAAGTCTACCAAAACATTTTGTCATTTTTAGTTCTTGGTTTTGCTTTTTATTATACTTAGGGATCGAAAGCAATCCTTTTAAGTGGGTTTGTGGAGTAGATACCTTTTTTCTTATGTAACACATTGAAAAGAATATATCTCAAAGAATAAACTCTTGCACTTAAGGTTTATTACAGGAGGTTACAGTAAATCAATAATCTTTATACATTCAATGAATTATACTTCACATACATGATTACTCTGCCTTTGTATGAAAACAAATTACATAGAGGTGAATTATAATCCAGCATCCTAGTCAATTTATGCTTCAGATTTCAAAGCAAGTTATAAAATACACTTTTGCTCTATGAACTTAATTCTTTTTATTCAAACAACTGTAACATGGTATGTCAATCAACTGTTTTGATTGCATGTATAATATTAAGAATTTCACCAAAATTCTTTCTTCAAATTCTATATGTATGCTTGTTCACCCAGCATGGTTAGTTATGCTTGGCTGGGGAACTATTATCTTACAAAGCATAGTACTTAAATTACAGAAAAAGAAAGTGGGATCAAGTGTCAAAAAATGTGCAAGCACTGTTTTGAGAGGCTTGAGACAGAGAAGCTCTTCAGAATGTTTGACACTTGTTCTGAGTCTGGTCATATACCAGGTATACCTCAATGGTCAGAAAAGACTATTTTGAATGACAGTCACAAAGTGTATGCCTAGGTAATGTTAATTGCCAAAGTTAGTGAAAGAAAGCATAATTTGTGATTTAAGATCATATTCTTCTTGTGATAACTATTAAAATGGCTACTAAAGTAAGCCTGAATGGCTTTAGAGATGGCTTTGTGGGAGGTGTCTGTGGCTAGCCCAGACAACCCAAGCTCTAACCCTAGAAATAATATGATTAAAGAAGAAAACTGACCCCTAAATTTGTTGACCTCCACATTTGTGCTATAAAATGTATATGCCCCAAAACATGAATACTTTTATAAACATAGACACATACATATACAATTAAATAAATATTTAAAACTTGATAACAATAAAGATAAGTTCTACCTTGAAGAGAGGGAATGGAATGGAATATGAATGAAATTAGGAGCAAATGATGTAATTATAAGTCTCTAGTTACTATTATATGGATAGTGTTAGAATTTAGATCAAAATAGCTATATATCCCTCTACTTGAGAGACAGAGTTTCCTTCAAAGTTATTAGAAATGACTGTATACTTTGGTATTCTAGCTGCCTCAGATTCTCAAGAGGCTGAGACAGATGAGATACTTGAGCACAGAAAACTCAAGAACACCAAAGTGAACATAACAAGACCCAGTCTAAAGACATGTAGGTTATCTCAAGTTTGGTAATAGAAATTAATGTATTCTGGTGGTAAGATTTAGTACTTTCAGCTAACAAGGAGGCCTAAGAGAGGAAGACTGAGAATTAAAAGCATTTTTGGGCTACAGAGAAAGAAGCTTTCTCAAACCTATAATAAATAATAATAATAATATAAATAATAAATTTTTGTTAAAAAACTTACCTTAAATATTAGAGTCATGCAGACCATTTGGATCATATTTTGAAAGGAGCACTAAATGTGTCTAGAATGTTTCAAGCATGAAATGCTACCCTTGTATCCTACCATCTCTTAAGTAAGTAGAGATCTACAGTAATTTAACTGCTAGCAGTGTAGATGTAGCAAGTGTTTACAAAAAGAATATTAAAGGAACTTGCACAAAGAGAGATATAAATAATACAGATATAGGATGGATAGATGGCTCAGCAGTTAAAAGCTCAAGAGTACGAGGCACAGGCATCTGCACTCATGTGCATACATGCACAGAGAAATATACACATACGCTTAACTGCAATCAGAAAAACAAGAAAAAATAGAAAACGCATGCATGTGCAGTGAGGGTGCAAAAGATAGTGCAAGTGAAAACCACTCCGCCTGGATTGCTTGGAGCATGTGGCAAGTATAATGGATCCTCTCCGGTTTTCCTACCAAGCTTACCTGTAATATACTGAGACTACCAATACTTACTGAAAACAGCAAATATAGGCACGTGTCTGCGTAGAAGTGTGACGTATTTATTCATTGTTTGTTTTTACTTTATTACGTCTTATCAAGAAGGAGCCAGGAAAAGGGAATAATGAGTTAGCTTATTCTGGTTTTGGATTAGGAGTAGGAATTCTATGACAGAACCAATACAATGTGTGAATCAATTGAGAAACTCGGCCCAGAGGTGAACCCATGCTAAAATTGCATCCTAACAACATGTATTTTCTGAATCATAATTTAAATCCTCTGACATCATCAGAGGGAGAAACTGATAAATAGATGTGGCTCCATCATAATTTCTGAAATGCATGATCTCCATGCAAGAGATTCTCCTGGAGAAAGTGTCATTGGTAGATAACAGGGAATTTAACCCCTAGTAGTAATCTTCAAGGCCCAGTTAAGCATGAAGGCTAAGTTGTTAGTATTATTACAATATTAATGGGTGGAAGAATTTCAAAGGTGATTGGTAAGGGCATGCAGTTCACACAATTTCCACATTGATTATATGAAACCTTCCAATATTTCTGACTGTGTTATAAACTTAACTGCTCACGCAACATGATTAGATTAGGCTTAATATGGAGATAACTGGGTCATCAAACTTCTACCTAACTCTGGGAACACTGGAGAAACATTTACAATGGAAGTCCCTTTGTTCAGATTTAAAAATTCTCTACATTGAGACCTATTAGTAAAGAAAATATATCTGTTAAATAATTCTACTATTAAAATTAAGTTATTATTCTATTCTAAGCTTAAGCTTGCATTCCCTATATTTGCACATGCAAATATTGGTCTTAGAGTTTAAATTTTATTTATTTATATCTTTTTAGAGTTTTACATTTTAGATGACATTCTTGCTATGTCTGAATCAGGATTTGAGCCAGGAGCATTTTTCTCGTCTATGGTTCCATGCTTGAAGATCAAACACTGAAGTATAAAATTGCTTTGTAAATTTTACCTGTATCTTTCCATGGTGTTTATTAAACTGTGTGAAACAAAGAAATGTGGAACATTTTCTTTATAATATGCAAAGCACTGGTGCAAAATATTTTCTTTTGATAGTTTCTGTACTCACAGTATCTCTTTCAAATTTCTGTTTTAGTTTTATGCAGATATTCTCTTACCTTAAAAATTATAAGTTCCTCAAGGACGGATATGTTTTTGAACTGTTTTATCTCTGTAATGTTTAATTTAATATGAGACATTAAGTAGAAATTTAACAAATAATTTTTTAAAAGATACTTTCTGCTTACCTGTCATATGACATAAAATGTTTTATATTCAACATCACGTATAAGATATATGACCAAACAAATTATACTTTGAAAACATTATCCACTATGAGGTTAAAACATCATCTAGAGTGGGGTAACCCAATCACAAAAGAACGCACATAGTATGCACTCACTAATAAGTGGATATTAGCCCAGAAGCTTTGAATACCCAAGACACTTTTCACATATCAAATGACGCCCAAGAAGGAGGAAGAACAAAGTATGGATACTCTGGTCCTTCTTAGAAGGGGGAACAGAATATCCACAGAAGGAGATACAGAGGCAAAATGTGGAGCAGAGTCTGAGGGAAAGACCATCCAGAGACTACCCCACCTAGGGATCCATCCCATATACAGTTACAAAACCCAGATACTATTATTGATGTCAACAAATGCTTGCTGACCGGAGCTGGATATAGCTGTCACCTGGGAGGCTCTGCTAGTGCATGACAAATACAGATGGGACATTCTAAGACAGCCATTGAACTGAGCACAAGGTCCCCAATGGATGAGCCAGAGAAAGGACCCAAGGAGCTGAAGAGGTTTGCAGCACCATAGGAGAAATAACAATATGAGCCACCCAGTATTCCCAGAGCTCCCAGGGACAAAACCATCAACCAAAAAGTACATATGGAGTTACCCATGGCTCCAAATGCATAGGCAGCAGAGGATGGCCTTGATAGACACTGAAAGGAGGAGAGGCTCTTCATTCTAGAAAGAGTTGATACTACAGGGTAGAGGAATACCAGGACAGAGAAATGGGAGAGGGTTTATTGGGGAACATGGGGAGGGAAGATGGCTTATTGGATTTTCAGGGGGGGGGCAGGAAAGGGGTCAACATTTGAAATGTAAATAAAGAATATAACTGATAAAAATATACAAACACTGAAAACTTTTAAAAAGCTGTAATGAAGTTACAGTTTTTACTCCAACAAGGCAATAGATTCTGTTATGTGATGCAATACAAATTATCACACAATTATTCAGTGATCATTGTTATTAATTCTTTCTCAGATCTGTTTCATTATTGCTTTTAAGGATTATTTTCTATATGTTAGTCTAACCTTAGCCATTAAATTATGTTATCATAAATATACCTTTTGCATCTCTTCTTTTTGCACTCTATGCTTTTGTTCTTATAAAAGCTTAAATACTTATATAAGAAGAAGTATGTACCTAGCTTTCTTGGGATAGTGCTAACCCATATTCTAATATTTGCCACCCTGATGTGTTATTTCTTATGCTAAAATTGTATGCATATACAATTCTGTATACTTTATCCAATATAATACAATTTTTCAAAATTGTTGTTTATAAAATAGTCATCACCTGGAATCATAATTGAGAAATAAAACATATTTTTGATAATTTTAGATTACTAGATCTTTGCATCTATGAGATGAACAAATTATGCCATTTAACTACTGATACTGTTAAAAATAAAGTAGTCCTAATAGTAAAGCAGCAGGCAACTTTTACAAATATGTTGTTTGTAGCAGCCGTTAGGCTTTCTTTAAATACAGCTTAAGTCACAACTGCCCTGACTAAAGTTACTATTGTATGATGGTCACAGTCTTATCTACATGTTTTTACAAAAGAATATTAGGAACACTTTCACTTAGTGTATTTTCCTGTAATTTAGACTGTTCATTTTAGTATTGACATTAGGCACATGTGGAATCTCATTTGTAAAGTTATGGTATCCTTCTAAAGCAGATCTTACTAGTTAGTGCTGGTGTTTGCTCTGGTAAGTCTCCTGCTAGGTAAATAGAGAAAGCCCCATGTAGCCATGGCAAAAATTTCACAACAAATCTACCAAAAACTCTAGCAACAGATAAGCTAGAGTAAATTACATATCATCAGTAGGATGTGAAGAATCAGCAGTGGCAATGCTTGACCTGAAAATTTTTCTTATTCATACTATCCGAATAATATTTAAAGTGTGAGCCTGTGAAATCACCAGTTAAAACATCAAATGGCATACCCGTCCCCTCCCTGAAATGACTAAGAGAAAATGTGAATTCCACCTCTTTGGCTAAACAGCACTCATTTTATGTCAGCATCTCTAAGACACCACATCAGATCTCATCCCTAGTCTCAGTAGGGTCATAACTTTCATGGACTTACGCCAATGTCCCAAAAGCATGGTGGTTGAGCACATCCCCTTCTAAAGAGTAAATTCTTTAAGAAAAAGGCAGTGACATAATTGTAGTCCCTTACTATGACTTACATGAACTTCCTACTGAAGCCCATCTCTGCCTGCCCCTCTCTACTTTAAGAAGCCACCTTCAAGTGCCAGCAAAACATAAACTATCTCATTCATGAAATAGACCTTAAGCTCCTTCTTGATTTTTGGTCATTTACTGTTGTGCATGTGTGTGTTTGTGAATGCATGGATTGAAGGACAGAAGTTAATGGCTGCCTGTTTTATGTATTGCGGGATAATTTTTAATTGAATATCAAAGACTCAGTTAGGTTGCTGATCAGTAAACCCCAGGGCCTTGCCTAGGATGGCAGACATCTACCACCACATCTGGCATTTTTTACAAGAGTGCTAGGGGTTCAGACACAATCTGATATCAAGTGTTTGCATATCAATTGCTTTACTGACTGAGCCATTGCCCAGGCTCCCCACTAACTTTGGATAATGAATCTGCACTGGAAAAGAGAAACATAACCAAGAGATCACCAAACATGAACTAGATATTAATCAATTGTTAATTAACATATCGAAGGTCACACTTAAATTCTGTTATGTCTGATACAGCTCTCAGATCAGAGTCACTGACATGTTTCTGAGTTCCTTGATAAATTGAAAATCATGATACTATATAATATTTGGGTTTTCCCCTATTAATCTATTTATTTGTATGCATATAAAGATTCAGTTGCAAAAGACTTCTCATTTTTAAAGATATTAATCACTGAATATATAACCATAGATAACTAGCAGGTTTTTTTTGTTTAGTTTTTTCTTTTTTTTTATTATTCGATATAATTTTTTATTTACATTTCAAATGATTTCCCCTTTTCTAGCCCCCCACTCCCTGAAAGTCCCGTAAGCCCCCTTCTCTCCCCCTGTCCTCCCACCCACCCCTTCCCACTTCCCAGTTCTGGTTTTGCCGAATACTGCTTCACTGAGTCTTTCCAGAACCAGTTTTAAACATTGAATAAAAGCAAGAAATATTTAGGGGGTGGTAACAAACAAAATGTTTCTAAGGAATAAGTGTTACAGGATTTTCCTATCTAATCATATTACGGCAGTGGGAGGCCTGTGATTGGACAGGGAAAAGGGAGGCAGTGCTAAGAGTTGAGGAGAGAGAAACATCTCAGGGTAGGAAGAGGTAGAAGACGGCTGCTGCCATGTACCTGCGTGGTGATTTCCAGCCACAAGTAGCTATGATTTCACAAGGTTAGAAATATTGGGATAAAGCTTTTATTATTATCAATTGGCTGTGAAATTACTATATTGGCTCTTATAAATTGTGATTTTATTGATATATAAATCTGACTGGTTAATTATGCTTTAAGAATTATGATTCTACTGGGTAATTAGGTGTTAGGATGGCTGACTGTGGTGTGTGTGGGCACTGCATAGTAGTAAGAGGAACTCAGGGGCCCCCACAGGAGAGGTGGCTAGCAGAGGGACCGCTGAGAAAGGTGGCCCAGTGGGAGCCCTGTGGTACAGCATGGTCACAGAGTTGGCCGGTTCATTTTTTAATATTTCCATCAACACGAAGGATGTTCAAATGGACACAGGACTCCAGACAGGATGTTAGAAGTCTATTTCAAATGGAGACTGTGACATTGCAGGGACAATATCTTCACAATAAACAAAATGAAGATCCAATTAGCATATCAAATGATTCCCATGGAGAAGGAAGAAGAGGACCCTGATACTGGAAAGGCTTGATCCAGCATTGTAGGGGAGTACCTAGACAAAGAAAAGGGAGAGGGAATGATAGGGGAATGGATGGAGAGAAGAAGACTTATGGGACATATAGAGAGGAGGGAACTGGGAAAGGGGAAAGCATTTGGAATGTAAACAATATATATATATACAAAAAACAAAATGGAGGCTACAGTCAGCTTCACAGTGACATTTCTAGCACAGGGTAACCACATTTTCTTTTAAATAGTGAATGCTTTTTGTCATTTTAGTACTATATTCTCCTGCAGTATCTATAGGACACCAGCAAGTGCTTTTTAAAAAATATATATTTTCTTCACTACAAAATGTTTTACTTGCCTTTCCTTGACTTTAAGGGGAGATCACATTCTGAAAAGCTAATATATCTTCCTGTGTTTGTTATATGTATTCGCTAATTTATATCACTTTAATTCTGTACATAAGAAATTTAAGAAGGGAACATTAACTATGGGCAAATTAAGCAAACAAAAAAATCAAGAAAGAAAAGTCAAGGATATGACTGAGCTGGTAAAATGTTTACTGAACAAACAAGAGCACCCTGGTTCTATCTGTGGAGTCTTTGTAAAAACCACTTGCTGGTGCATGATTGCAACTCTAGCCCTAGAGAAGAAGAGATGTATGATTTCAAGGAAACATTGTTCAGGAAGTCTAGTTAAGTTGATGAAATCCAGTTTCCAACAGTAAGCCCTGTCTCAAAGCTACATTATGGCATTTGAAGTGCCATCAGTAATTTTTTTCTGACATTCACAGGTAAGTACACACATGTACAGACATCAATACCCATAGGAACCTGCATCTGAATAGATTGATAACACACATTAGATGCAAGCTCATGTGAACACACATAAGAGCATACTCAAGCTCACAGGTTTATGATTTCACAATCTTACCCTAGTGATTGTTTTCTAGTAAAAGACAAAAGCAGAAATATAGCAGGCAACCCAGATTCTAAGAACTTAAATCTGTACCTCTGTAAAACCACTTAGTTGCTGATTATAACTCTAAAATGCATTGAATGGTGCTTCTACTGTGTATTTAATCATCCTTTCATAAGAAGAGATTTGTCCTTACAGACATACAAAAGAACCTTTCCTGCTGTCTAATAAAAAATACACTAGCTTCTTTGTGTCCTTTTTTTGCCTCCTATTTTCTGTAGTCAGGAAAATAGAAGCAGCAAGGATTATATAGATTAAAATACTGTACATCTCACTCTTCTTCAAGTTGTTACTTTGTAAGGATCTTAAAATACTTGAAAAGACCTTTGAATCTTTTTCTTTTCTCCTTTAACCCCTTGGGATTTAGGGTATCTCTTTCTTCCTTTAAATCTTCAGCAGTGAGCATCATCAAAGAGAGTGATTCCACTGTAGATCTCTGCTGGTGTCTTTGAGATTATAGTAACGTTGAATCTCATTTCTAGTCCAATATTTCTCCTTAACCAACATCATATAAACCTCAACCTTTGCTTTACTTCAATATTTAAATGTTATTATTATTTTCTGTGTGTGTGTGTGTGTTTATTTATGGAAATAAAAATATAAAAGACCTCTGGAATACTAAGATCCAAGCTTGTGATGTAATGTAAAATTGTACACTTTTATAGGGAAAAATTGGACTATTTCAGACTTTTTAAAAAATAATAGTAAGTCTTACATTTGTCTGGTTTCTCAGTTAATTTGTGAACACACATCTAAACAATAAATGTGGAGACAATACTCTTAAGTCAAAATTCATTTCTCATTTTGAAAGGATTGGTGACATTTTTAAGGGCTGAGTGATTGTTGCAACTCTGCTTGCTTATCTTTACAATGTCATGTATACAGCTGTAGGTATCGACAGATGCATTTTTAAAACTGGCATTATCAAAATATGATCACGTTCCTTTAGGAGAAATATGTACTTTGCTGGAGTGGTAACTGTTTTATATCAATAGCTTGTCGTCTAAAAGTTTACTTTATAAATAACATCCACTGTAGTCATAGTCACACATATAATAACTATTTAATTATAGTCGCAAAAAGTTATTGTTTCAGCACTGGTGGAATTCATTTGTAAGGAATGCAAAGAGCTGAATAAAGTATGATAAATGCAATAAAATATTCTAAAATACAGAAGAATCCATATATCAAAAAGAGAAGTAAAAGCATTGCAACTAATTCACATGTCAGACACAGAGAATAGCATAGGATAATAATAACATGTGTGCAAGTGTGAACACATGTGTGCAAGTGTGAACACATGCACACATGCATGTGCACACACACACACACACACAGTTTAACAAGAGTAAAAGATAGTACCCTGACAAAAATGGTATTTAAAGAAATGTTACAATTGTGTAGGGAAACTTGTAAGATAAGCTACACACACACACACATACACATACACGCATGCACATACAGGCATTCAGACATGAAAGCAGAAACAGAAGGACTGAGGATAGAGACATGATATGGATGACTCTTCCAGTTGTTAGTGGAAAACTTCAGAAGTGATTACAAGATCGGGAAGTAGATGTGATTGGATGGCACTATTCCAAGTGACAGCACTTTTCATACTTAACAGTATGCACTCAATTATTATGAGTGAAACTTTTGGCAAATCGTCTTGAGCTGTGACTTGTGGCTCTATTAATCCTGTGCCCACTGCCATTTAATGGGAGCTGAGCTTTGGGTACCGAAAGTATACCTGTAACCCATAAAAGAGTAAAGACCAGAATAGGGAGTTCTTTATTGCTTTATTTTACTTTTCATTTCTATTAATTTTCTTAATTTAATTTATTTTTTAGTAGAAGGGATTTGATAGGGGCAGGGCATCTATGGAGCATCTCAGAACCTTTTATTAATTTTGTCATGTGCCTGAAACTGAGCTATAAAAACTGCTTACTAGAATAGAAATTCAAGAAAGCTTGAGGTTGTTGCCTACTGAGACAAAGCCCATGAATGAGGAAATGTTTTGGAATAGGTGGTAAGAAGAAACGGTGAGCAAAGGGTCCGACAAGTTGAAGAAGGGTTATGAGAGCAAGAGCTGAAAGGAAGATTCTGAAGAACAAGAGGTCAAAGTCTTTGTAACAAAAATGGGTGTTAAAATAGGTGGATCATAGGCTGTAGGGAAGGGACAAGTTCTAGTTCTATAATTATGACAGTAGAATGACCATTGATTCCTTTGAAGTAGGAGGTTGGGTTATCACCTGAGATAAAGATGAACAGTAAAGTTGGTTGCTCAAGCCATTACAAAAGTAGGCGTGTTTGCTGTGTACACTGCGGCATGGAACTGCTGTTGTTCTCAGTGAAGACAGGCCAGCATTGCTGCAGCAACTGGCAACTCGGACAGAGGAGGCTCAGGATCAGAGGGTAAAATCTTTGTCAGACCACATTAGTTTGGGTTGCAAAGTCATGAATAGAATTCACGCTCCTAATTAACACCCATTGCTTTTTCCTCCCCTAATCAATGACATCTAAGCTTATGAAGTCAATAACATCAACCACAACATCTCTTTTTCAAAGGTGAAAGGTAATCCAGGGTTGTGGGACATGTATGATGTATCAATATTTGGGAGGATGGTGGAAAGGTCATTGAAATTAAAGGTCAGCCTGGACCATAGCACAGAACTAAGTGACAAATAAAAACAAAATCAAATCAAAACAAATTTAAAAGATGTTTGAAATGTGAGTTAATTAGAATCAAATTAAAAGCATATTGTTGTGGTTATTACCTGGTTGGAGGCCAGCCTGATCTACAGAGTGAGTTGTAGGACAGCCAGGGCTACACAGAGAATCCCTGTCTCGGAAAAAAAAAAAAGTAACTACTTATTTTTTATATTAGACAACGACGACGAGCATCCTTGATTGTGACTTTTTTGTTTCATGCTAAATATTTAAGAAAATGTAGACCAATTAAAAAAACCTTGAAGTCTAGTAAAATATTTACTCTTGAGAAGCTTAGTAATATCATCACATTGGTTATGCTTACATCTTTAACATTTCTAATCACGAATTCTTCTGTGGTATTATTTGGTTTGCAGTTTGTTCTGTGCCAATTCTCTCTCATTCAAAGAATATGATAGTGAGGTAATGAGACTGCCGGAGACACAGGAAGAAACATATTCAGCCTGTCTTAAAAACAATTTAGATACAGAACCTGGCACTTCAAGGTATCATTCGCATAAAAATTCATAGTCAAATAAATGGGAATAGCTATGAAAATCTGAGTAACACCATGCTGTTGACTCAGTGCTGTTTATGAAACTCACTTTTAATGTTCAGTTTTAAATTCTCTGCACATAGCTTTCTTATATTAAGGACTTGAATGATTAGTGCTTTACCCTAAAATATCTTGCTTTTATATCTTGACTCGTATCATGTTGAGAATCTATTTTTTTAAGATATATTTTAACAACATGCATTGGTACAACTTTAGTCAAAACAGCAACCAATGATTTCAAAGTAACTTAGTACTATTAATGCTGTGTATATTTTTTTGGTGAATTTTACTATTAAATGATAAATGAAAAGTTCTTCCAAATAGTCATGTTCACTCCTGATTGGTAAGGTCAAGAAAAATTTTTTATGCTGTAGTTTTTAATGTTTTATTATAAGATGCACATAGGTCATACAAAAACCAACTTTACATTTTTTGACAAACTGTGTCTTTTTTTAAGGCTAAGATGTACTTTCTTAATTAAAATTCAGAACCACGACATCTTTCTTAGACAACTGCTTGCTGATGGTTTTATGTTGCAAGTTTGACATCAATCATTCAAAAGTTATTGAAACAAACCTCAAAGAAGGTTTTCTAAATTAAACTACTTAACGGATATTAAAGAAAAAGGGCTCTTGAGCTATACCTTGAGCAACCTACCCTTTATCACTGTGAACACTAAAAGCAAATAGTATATTAGTGTTCTTTGGTCATCTCAAGCCCCATGAAGAATCCACATGATGTAGGCTCTTCCCTCATCACTGAAGTTTCCAGCCTTGTAGAGAATATTATCATGTTTTATATTACATATCAATAACGAACACCAGTAAGTGATAGAGCCATACATATGACACCGGCTGTGTTCTATAAGTTACAGTTGGAGGAAGGAAACTTCTCACTTACCTAATCAAAGGAAGCATAAACTAGTTGAGATTTTAAGAAAAATAATTGATAAAATTATAGTAAGTGAAATATGTATCCTAGTTCCCAATGATCTGGCCACACTCCTAATTGTGAGTAGTTGTTATTACAACTTACTGGGCTCCAGTTATATTCCATTCCATACTTCAGATAGAGTACATCCTCTGCCCCCCTTTTATGTAACATTCATGGAGGTAATGAAGACTTAATGTATGGTGTGGAATAATGTGTGTGTACATATGTGGGACAAATGGCCATGAATAGAATAAACAGATTTCAAAACCAACATGAAGAGATGAGAGACCCAAGGCTGATGTTTCTTCTTGTGGCTCAGGCTGCCTCTTTCTACCTCGCTATAATATCAGAAGGAGTTTTCTTAATATATGTCAAAAAGAAAAGAAAAATAAAATATTTCCTCCAAAAGGAAGAGAAGAGCCATGGTAATGATGAACAACATTTTGTAATATTCAACTCATTTTACGAAACCAGCACTATTTTACATTAAAAAAATGAACTTTAATGATACTGATTTCTCAGGACTGCTAGCAGGATACAGAGCTAATTTGCCATTTTGTAGGGTTGATGTTGTAGCTGCTAATTGTTCACTATCAATTCAAATTTCAAATCATCTTAAAGCATTTTTCTCAACCCAATCTCATAGGGTTTATGTGAAATTAATTTTGCTTTTTCCATAATAAGTGAGGTAATGCATTGTTCTGTTGTTGGTTCAGAAACACAAATACTTCAGATAAATCAAAATTATTGGTTTAAAGCCACTATTCTCTCCTTACAAGCAGTGACTGAAGAACTTCAGCTTCCCTCCAGATCATATTCCACACTCTTGTAAAAGTGTATCTTAATGTAAATTCAGGACTTATATGTTTTTCAAGACAAGGATGTTATTTAATTAGGAGTAGCTCTGCCTTTTCTATTGTGTGCTTTTCTTTTCTAGAGTGTGTGTACACTGTGTTTGTATATGTGTCTGTGTGTGTGAGAGAGATAGAGAGAGACAGAGAGACAGAGAGAGACAGAGACACACACAGAAAGAGAGAGAGAGAGAGAGAGAGAGAGAGAGAGAGAGAGGGAGGGAGAGAGAGAGAGAGAGAGGGAGGGAGAGAGAGAGAGAGAGAGAGAGAGAGAGAGAGAGAGAGAGAAGGCAGACAGAGACAGAGAGGCAAAGAGACAGACACAGGGAAAGAGAGAAAGAGAAGAAGAGACGAACATAAGAAGACACACAGAAGATTCTTAGGAAATATCTCTGGTCACTCTCATCTCCTAGCCTATACTATGGAAAACATGAGAGAGATTTCTGCTGAAGTGGTTTAGGAGAAGAATCAAAGCAAACAGAGCCATCTGCAACCATGCCTTAAGTAGACCATAGAATCTCCCCTTAAAACAGCCATAGCAATTATATCCACCCTGTGCTTATTAGTGAAGTCTACCCTTGGATCAAATTGACATTGCATAGTTGCTACTAAATTTTAGAAGTCTGTTTTATGCTAAATGTGTATGTTTTGTATAAAGTGCTTATTCATATACTCTATCAATTCTTCCAGGGATTTTTTTTTGCTAAATGATTTTGTGTCAAATATAGTTTAAATATTAATGTGTTGTTAGATATCTACTTTACAAGTGACTTAGTAAATTTATTTTTAAAGAGCCATAAAGTACAAGTTTTTAAAATTATGGATTATTTTATGATCATAAATTTGTTAAGCCCATTATGCTATTTCCTCTTTAATTCATTTTAAGCCCATTAGGTTTAACATCCACAAATTTCCTAACAGTGAACCAAGATGCCAACAGTGACCTCTACAATATTTTCCACAAATCCAGCCCTACAAAGAATAATAGACAGAAAACTGAACAAGGTTCTGAACAGAAAACTGAACAGAAAAATGACAAGGCATTCCTCTGTCACATTTTTAGCTGGAACCATGTGTACCTCTTGGTTGATGGTTTAGTCCCTGGGAGTCCTGGGGCATCTGGGTGGCCGAAATCATTGTTCGTCCCATGGGGCTGTAAACCCCTTCAGCTCCTCCGGACCACCCTCCAGCTCCTCTATGGGGAACCCATGCCCAGACCAATGGTTGGCTGCTAGCATCTGCCTCTGTATGTGTAAGGCTCTGGCAGGGCCCCTCCGGAGACAACAATGGCATGCTCCTTATGCACTTCTTGTCATTCATCTTTCTTTCTTTTTTTTTTTTCCGAGACAGGGTTTCTCTGCGTAGCCCTGGCTGTCCTAGAACTCACTCTGTAGACCACGCTGGCCTCAAACTCAGAAATCTGCCTGCCTCTGCCTCCCAAGTGCTCGGATTAAAGGTGTGTGCCACCACTGCCCGGCTCTTGTCATTCATAATAGTGTCAGGTTTTGGTGACTGTTTATTGGATGAATCCCTAGGTAGGGCAGTCTCTGGGTGGCCTTTACTTCAGTCTCTGCTCCACACTTTGTCTCCACACTTTGCTCCTGTGAGTATTTTTTTCCCTTTCTCAGAGGAGCCAAGGCACCCTCACTTAAGTCCTCCTTCTTGAGCTTCCTGTGCTCTGTGAATTGTAATTTGTTTATTCTGAGCTTTTGGACTAACCTCCACTTATCAGTGTGTGTTCTTTTGTGATTGGGTTACCTCGCTCATTAGTGGACTCAATTCCCAAATAAAAAGAAAAAGGGAGATAGGAATATGGTGAGTGTTCAATCTACATCTTTGAGAACTCTCAAGAGTTGTTGTTGGCTGTCCCCTTAGCTATCTTCTTGGCTGTCCCCTTGCATCTTCTTCTTTAGTTTCTTTTTAAAAATGGTTTCCCAGACCTTTCTATGCTGGGAGTCCTTCTCTCTCACATGGTTTTCTTATTTACCTGGGCTGTTTTCTCCTCTAATCTGCTCCTTTTGCTCTTTTCTGTTTTATTTACTTTTCCTAAAAGATTATTTAGTTTTAAAAGCTTTAAGTCCTTTTATAATATAATATAAAATATAACATAATATAATATAATATAATATAATATAATAATTAATATAATATAATTAATATAATAATCTTGACCCCAGCAAATACCTGGACAAATATAAACTTCAAAATGGAGTTTATTTCTGTTTATAATGCTCTAGTTGACTATAATATGAATTCTATGAGACACATAATTTGGGGAAAATTAGTTTGTTATAGATTCCAAAGTCCTCCAAACATCACTAGGTATATTGAATATTTTCTAATAGTGTAAAGAGAAAATGAGTAGGTGTTGGTATTAAACAAGTCACCATTTCTTGTTAAAAATTTTCAGTTTTTCTTGTTTGCAAAACCCTCTTCTACAAGTCTAAACCAAATTCTGCTCTATTTCTAATCCTTTATTTTGAAATCCTTCCAAAGAATAATTTGCATATGGATTAAAGCATCAAAATAATAATAAAAGAAAGGCACCTTCTTAGCACTCCTTGGTCCTGAATCCCATATATTTGTATTCATAAGCAGCAGTATTTTCAAATGCTTGCTTTTACTCTGATGATTATTTTCACACATTTAAATAACAACTTCAGATTGTTTATTATTGGCTCGTGTATTGTTTTCCTTTAGTTTTCCACTTTTTCTCTGTTTTGTCTTATTTGATTTTATTGAATACTTAATTGTGCTGTGTAGTTTTCAGGTCACTTTGACAAGGAATACAGAAGAAACCCCATTTACAAAAACCCCAGGACCAGATTGGCTAATGGGCAAGCCTATGGTATATTTTTCTTGATTGATAATTGATATGCTGGGGGGTTTATGTTGGCCATCCACTGCCAGGCATAGAGCCCTCCTTTACAAGCAGTTAAGAGCTCAGATGAGAACTAATTTGTTATTTGTAAGACCATTAAGGAAATTCTTTTTATATTTAATGTTTGACAGTTTTACTAAGCATAAGTTGACATCATTCTCCATTAGTTAATCTACTCTGCACCTAAATGAACTTCTTTTACTTTGAAAAGATAGTACATTTTCATCCTCCTCTTTATTTTATCTATATGATAAGATATATAGATCCAGAGAGATTATTTTCCCCTTCTTTTTGTCTTCCAGGAACTTGAAGGATTTTGTTCTTTGTGTCTCTTTCTTACTAATTCCTAAGATAAAATTATGCCTCTAGTCATTTGGTACTATTTTAATGCCACTTCAAGATGAACATTTTTAATATTTTTCAATGTAGTTAAAATATTTACTTATATGTAGAGATTTAATTTTTTTCTTGATTGATAATTGATATGCTGGGGGATTTATGTTGGCCATCCACTGCCAGGCATAGAGTTTAAATTACTATAGGCATCCATGGTGTGAAATAAGAGCAAGTTGTCTTTTCCTATACATGGTCGAGGTTTCATGGCACCATTAATTTCAAGTAGCTCTTCCCTATAAGTAGAACTTATTCAGTCCAAACCACATTCACCTCAAAATGTAGTTCTCTATAAAAATTTCCTTGAGCATCGGATCTCATATAAACTCTCATTCATTGTCTACTTTATACTACTGGTTGCTTTCCCTTCGGACTTAGAATACTCTCTTGTTTACTGTTCACTTATCTTTCTGCTTCTTCCATTATAATGTATAGTTCTAGACCACAAAGATTTTTCTCAGGCTCTATTCCATAGTTTACAGTGGATGCTTTGTTACTACATAAGAACAATAACATTAATATAGGCATGTGACTTTCAAAATACACAGATATAAATTGTAAATGAAAAATACATATTTATGTTATGTGATAACATGAATGCTTTTATTTTTTAATCTATGTACTCTGTAGTGGTGTGTGTGTGTGTGTGTGTGTGTGTGTGTGTGTGTGTGCGTGTGCACCAGTTGAGGCAGAGAAATGGTGTAAGATATATTGTTCTAAATCTCTCTACTTTGCATTCTTTATTTCTGTCTGTCTGTCTGTCTGTCTCCTCCCCTCCCATTTCCTCTCTGAGTATGCATGTAGCCACTTCTGTGAATGTGTGTGTGCATTCACACCACACCACTAATGGAACCCATGTGGATCTCACAGAATATGGATAGTGTTGCTTCTCACAATTCAGTTTACTTGAGACAGGGTTTCCATGTTTGCCAACAAGCTGCTAGGACACTCTTATATGTCTCCCATACCTTGATAAAAACACTAGAATTGCACATGCATATTCTACGTCATCTAGATTTTACTTGGACTATGGGGACTCAAACTTAAATATTCACATTTGCATTTTCATGGTTAGAACTATTGCACACTAAGCCATCTCCTGAGGCCACTACTGTTTTGGAGACAGAGTATCTCATTAAACAAGAGGTCCAATGATTCTGCATAGCCAGCTGGTCAGTAGGCCCGAGGGATTCACCTATTTCTATCTCCTAGCAACAAAAATAGTATAAACCACACTCAAGATACTAGTCCAGACAACATTAAGATGGAAAAACTTAGGGTAGCCAGTAAAAAGAAAATGACATTTCAAAAGTTACATATTTTAAAATTACTATACTTATTGTTAGAAAATTCCTCTACTTCACATAAGGTAGAAATGCTTTCATTTCTTTTTTTCTCTTTTTAATTTATTCTTCTCTCATGTATCACATCCCAACCACAGTTTTACCTCTTTTTTTTCCTTCTAGTTACCATCCTTTGCACTCCCCATTCCTCCTCAATCTCCCTTCAGAAAAGGGCAGGCTTCCCCCAGATATCAACCAAATATGGCACATCAAGTTGCAGTGAGATGAGGCACCTCCTGTCACATTAAGACTAGAAGAGACAACCCAGTATGAAAAATTCATCCCCAAAGCAGGTAAAAGCCTCAAGAGTCAGCCCCTGCTCCCCCTATTAAAAGTCACACAAAAAGACAAAACTACATAACAGTAACACATCTGCAGGAGGGCTAGGTTAGATCCTTGCTGGCTTCCTTTGTTAGTTCACATTCGGTGAGCCTAGGTTAATTGAGTCTATGGTTTTTCTAGTCCTTGAAACCTTTGTGTCCAACAATACTCCTTCCCCCTCTTTCTGCAGGATTCACCTAAAGTTTGGCTGTGAGTCTCTGTATTTGTTCCCATCAGATGCTGAAGGAAACCTCTCTATTAATTATTATATCATGTTCCTGTCAACGAGTATAGCAGAGTATCATTAGGAATCAGTTCATTTCCTTTATTAATTTTTTGTCTATCATGTTTTGTTTTATCTTAGGTCTCTGAGCTATCCAGCCTCTGGTTCCTACCCCTCCAGGTTCCTTTTAGTGGAATGGGTCATAAGCTGGACAAGTCATTGGTTGGCAACTCCCACAATTTCTGTGCCACCTTTAATCAAGCAGGACAAATTGTAGATCAAAAGATTTGTGTCTGGGTTGGTGTCCCAATTCCTCCACTGGAAGCATTGGTTGGTTACAGAAGATGATTAATTCAGACTGTCTCCCTCATTACTAGAAGTTTTAGCCAAGGTTACCCTTAGATTCTTGGGAGTTTCCTATACACTAGGTTTCTACCGCATCCCTGAAATAACCCTACCCCCATACACTATTCCATTTATCTCTGCAAGTTCTGTGATATGTTTTAATTTCTGTGAAATCTCCTTAAGAAACTCATAGATGTTTCTCTTCTTTATTCCCTCTATGACCCCACTCACCTTGAGCACTGAGATTGTCTCCATGTGGTGATATAGAGACCAAGACTGAGTATCTAAAGCTCTGAGTAATGTGGTACCCATCATGTCCTCTAGCCTCTCTTGGCATTGTACTAGCATTTCTTGTCTACTCTAACTTCTGTATGCTTCTTAATGTTCTGGATTTCCTGTGTCTAGATGCCACTGTATTTTTTTCTTGTCATTTGTCCTTTAAAGCATTTTTCTGTATAAAATTCTAAGCTACACCCACTCCTGTTACATATTTCGGAATTTTATACAGATAGATTGATTCACTTTGAGTTATTTAAAATATACGAAAGAAGCAAAACCCATTCCAGAGCATCTATTGAAAAAGTTTCAATCTAACCTTGAAACTGTTAAGTGCAAATTCAATCATTGAGTTATAGCAGATTCAATGTCATGAATGAGAATTTTGAGTAGATGAGAATGTTACTTAATGCCCATATAGACAGACCATTTTTGAATTTGCCTTAGAGTTTCTCTTGCTGAAACAGTTTCAAATATGAAGTGTTCTCATGGCCTAGACCAGTCAATCTGAATATTTTTCTGTTTATGCTCCTTGCTCATTACTGAGGTTTCTTTGTATCCTTTCTACTCAGGCTTCATGATCGCACTATAGCCACCCAGAACATTTTACATGAATTAGCTTGCATTGATTTCTCTTGAGATCAATCAAAGAGTCATGGTGCTAAATGCAAAAAGAAAATGTCTTTGTCATAACTTCCTGGAATTTTAATAAACATATTACATATTTTGCCATATTTTTATTAAACTTCTCTGTGAAAAAATGTAAATCACTGTTAAGTCTGTTTTTTTTACTGGTAAAAGAATGTCTTGCTTGCCCAAGGCCAAACAACTAGTTAGTGACAGCAACGGCACACAAAGTGAGGCTCCTGGCTGTGCATCTGGAGCCTTTAATCACTCTACCATGAGGCCTTCTGTTTAATTATCCTGTGCACTCAATACATAATAAGAGCTGTTAAGCCGATTCTAAGCAATTTCTATGTACGCTGAAACATTTAATTAGTTTTCTTTAAAATAAATAAGTCATTAGGAAACTACAAATTAGCTAGTTAATTAGCTGTGTTATGTCCTTTTGGTTCTTTCAGCGAAATAAGCTGGTGCCAAAACTACCAACCAGACTATCCATTACCCATGAGATAATCAGCTCTCATGAAGCTGCGGAGTCATCAAGAATTTTAAGCTTAGAACTATCAAAGTGTTGAGTAAAATGTAGTGGTTGTGTGATAAAGATGTCTTGTATAAAGTTAGTACTGTTCGATTGCACCTGTTCCATTGTGGCTCAGTGATAAAACTCTTTCTTAGCATGTTTGAGACCACAGGTTTGATCTTCAGCAATAATAATAATAATATTAATAATAATAATAATAGTAATAATGTTATGGTTGTCTTTTTTCTTGCTGATTTTACATAGTATTAATAACAACAACAGAAGCAGAAATAATAATAATAATAATAATAATGACAATAAATCTTTCTTCTGCTTATTTTAGGGGACTTTGCATGTAAATCAAGATTAGCTTTAAATAGTCCTTGTAAATCTTAGTACTTAATGATTCCACAGCTAAATCTATTTGGTTTCAGGTTATCTTTGGCCATTAATCCTCTTGTTACTGCTTCTGTCTGGGTGTCCTAATCATTGTTCTTATTTTATAATTATTCACGTAATTTATACAAGCTCCTTGCAGTCCTTTTCACTCCATCCTCTGGTCTTCATTTTAGGATCTCTCCATGGTGCCATTTTAGCATCTTCTTTTGATCTGTCTTAGAAGCGAGTGATTTGCTTATGAGTCGTACCTAATCTGTTGTGGAGACAGATGAGCTCTTAAACTTAATTTATTTCAAAGTTGTATCATTTTGATTTGGTGGGTAAATAAAAATAGCGCACCTTGCAGAAACTCTATACCTTATGTTTTAATTTTTTTAAATGTGCAGAAAAACATTTAAAATTATTATGGCAATGTTACTATCTGAATCTTCATTATATAGTTAGCCTGATTTTTATTAATAGTCCTTTCTCTTCATCATATATGGATCTATCTATGTATCTAGCTAATCTATAGATATCTATTGTTAGATATATCTAGATATATTTTATCTAACATTTAGATGTCTATAGATATAGAAATCCCTATAAATGATAGATAGATAGATAGATAGATAGATAGATAGATAGATAGATAGATAGATAATTTGGGATAATTGAAAATCCAGGGTGTTGCTTCTTTCTTTCTCCCTACATGTCTCTGTTATATGCTTATACTTAGAGTGGTAGGTGCCCGCATCTAGGATCACTGTGATACAATCTAATCTTAGAAACAGGTGATTCCAAAGAAACCATGGATATTTCTAAGATTCTGTATTTCTGTTTATTTTCGCCAACAGTTATAGCTCTCTGGAATCTTTAGTTCTTATGAATTAACACCTTAGATGAGCCCAGGTTGTAATTGTTTTCATGCTAGACTCATAAAAGCATTCACACTTGCACTCCACTGTTAAGTTCTCAGCTGCTGCTCCTAAAATTTATTGCTTTCTAAAATACAACCTCAAATGTCATGTTCTCTTCTGTGAATTTCTTTGCTCTGCAGATATTAGCCACGATATTTTTCACTGTGTATTTTTTTTCAGTTTTCAGAAAGGGTTTTTTGTCTGATTCTGTTTCATTTTTGTTGTAAAGGTGAAATAACAGCATGATGTCAACAGTGAAAGCAATGATGTTATAAACGGTGTAGTTGGCTAAAGAGACAAAAGTACAAGGTACTTTTCATTAGTTAAGAACAAAAGGCACATGTTTTCTCTCTCTTTTAGAACTTTGAAAAAGAAAGATTGACTTGATTTAAAATATATACTGGCGGTTTTAGTATGTGAATGTGCTGGGGAAACCTTGCAAACTCATCTGTAATGTATAGCTAATTATTGTGCTATTGTGATACTGTTTGCAAAACTTACGCACCTTAGAAACCTAGAGGCAGTTATCATTTCTGTTAGTAATGTAAAATTCCACATACTCATATCAGGCAGAAATGAGATCACTTAAAAACAACACTCATATTTTATTGACACATTGCCCAGTAGCAAGATTCAAGATCCCATAGTCCATCAGTTTTTACTTATTTATGTTCCTGCAGAGGTGTTCCAAAATAGTCCATTTCTATTTTTCCACATTGACCTTCTTTTTAATATAAAAATCAAAATAAAATATCTCTTAATAATGTCTTAACTACAAAAATTTCCTTAAAGATAATATTTTTGGTTTGTAATAATCAGAATGTCACTTTTTAAAAAGATGGTTTTGTTTTCCTTAGTTGGCTCTACACTGAAGCATAAAGGAACTGGAAAATAGACTGATTTCTTCCATTCTGATCTCATGTCTCAAACTGGGTTGTGATTTACTCTCACTCAGACAATGTCAAGCAATAATAACTGGACTTTATGTTCCCAAGGAGTGATAGCTTTACAAGACATACTAATGGAAATGTAGAAGATACAGTGGACACATTTTGGACACATTGCACAAACCACATTTCTGCTTAGAATCACAACACTCATTTGTTCCTGACAAGTCACCTTGTGCAAATCAGCTCATAAAAATATATGCATTGAGGTTTGTAGCCACACATATAAAAACTTCTCTTATGTCTACAATAATTGTTCTCACTATAAATCTGTTTACCACTTATTATATGAACAATCATTTAGCATTAATAAAGTAGTTGCCAGTTTAATTCAAAGTTAAAAGCATTTACATTATGTCATTGGGTTTGACCACCAAAATCTTTATTGTTTATTTTATTCAAAGTTCTTGACAACTTTGGTGGTTACTTCAAGAAATTAAGTGAATAGAATATTTGAACCTTTAAAAAGTCCCATTGATGAACTTACTAGTATCATTCTGACAAATGGACATACATTCAGTACATCTTGTAAATTCATATCTCTATAACCATTGATTAGTTCAGCTCTCATACCTTATTCCAGAAGTTTCTTTGTTCACTGGGTGGCAGTTCATGCAGAAACTTAAAGCTAATGGAAGGGCAGCGAATGTGTCAGGGTAATGTTCATTCACAAATGGAACATGTATATCACATCCCATTTATGAGGATCAGGAACTATCTCAGAAGACAAGGTAGAAGGATCACAAGAGCCAGAGGTCATGGAGAATCAGAATGAATCATGGCTTCTGGATTCATTAGTACAACTGTGTTCATGAAGTCATGCCAGCTGTGGCTGCTGCATAAGACCTACAGAAGTTCAAGCCTGACCACATTAGGGAGGGGTAACTGAAGAACTGTAGGTAAGTGATGGTTTGGGGGGAGGAAAAATCAGTTTCCTCTAAGGGTATGGTCCCTAGCATGCTGACCATGCTCAGAGGAAGATGGTTCCACTCACCTCAGTGCAGACAATATTAACAGGACTTGGTGCCTTATTTACATCATAAGAAAACAGAGGTGAGAGAGTTCAAGGGTTGATGCTAAGTCTAGGAGGTATGAACATAATATATTTTATTGGAATTCTCAAAGAATTATATTTGAAAAGCTTCTGACCATTCAATTACTGTCGTGCTACAATTAATATGTAAAATACTTAGATTCAAAAAACAAAACTTTGAAGGGATTATGTTTAAGACCACACATGATCTCCAAATAAAGTTAATAGTAAGTGGGATCTTCAGTACATCATAGAAATGAGCAGCAGCCAAGTGTGGGAAGAAAGCTAATTAACACTAATTTTGAGAAGACTCATAAATAAGAGTCAAGTTTGCTTCTTTTAAAAGTACTGAACATGATAATTTGCTAACAATCATAGTAACTTGTAAATATCTTAGCTTTCTTGTAGATTTTAACAAAAACTGGCCTTGATGATAATGTCTATTTTCAGAATATCTTTCTTTGATTAATCCTATAAACTTTCTCCTTTTCTATTTCTATTCTAATGTTTAAAACAATTAAAATAACATGAATTTTTGAATATGTATGTGCATGAAACTTACACTTCAAAGACTGCACATTTCATATTATAGAGTCTTATGTATGTTTTAGCATGAGATAAGATATGTTAAATAAGAACGTGTATGACCAAGAATTAGAGTTGACACAAAGTCCCACATGAACGCAAAGACTGTACTTTTTTAGACAAGGAAAATTGATATTTCATAGACATAATTCAGTGGTCATTTATAGACAAACTCATTCTCACTCAAAACTAAATCTATCCAAATAAAACCAACACTTCTGCCTAATTGTATGGCTCTATGGCACTAGCCCATTTAGGAAATAGTAATAATCTGTTGGTAAATGGGAGTGTATACACAACAGAAACCTATCGTAGCACTGCAATCTGAAACGTCAAAGATTAAGCCACAAAACCAATAAGTGTCTGATAAAGGTTTGCTGGTTCAAAGATGACATCTTCCCACTGTGACCTCATATTAGATGGATCTAAACCAACCTCTGTGAATTCTTTTATGGTGACGTTACTACCATGATTCTAGTTAGCTGCCCAACATTCCATGTTGTATTACCACAGTCCTGGATTTAGAATTTCAACATAAAATTCAAAGAAAATACAAACACATGAATCATATCAACTGGAAAAAATGTGGCATTTGATTTTTGTTTATTTTATTGGTATCAATTTGCAAAAATTGGTTTGCCTTTTTTTTTTGAAATGTGACTGTGTTTTTCTTATAGCTCAGATGATACAAGACCATTATTGTACAGGGTCATTTCCTCCACTGTCTTCTCATTTCCTGATGTCTGCTTTCTTATAAGGAATCCAAAGATAGTGGTTATGCAGCACTTTAGACACTTCAAAGTTTCCAAGAAGAGTTACATATACTTTACTGTGATTAGGAAGTTCGCTAATTTAACATTTTTTCATACAGTATATTTCGATTATATATTTTCCTCCTCCAACTCTTCCTACATTCTTTCTACCTCCCTATTAACCCAACGTCATGTTGTCTCATAGAAATAAAAAATAAAATAAAAACTAGAAACATATAAACTAAAAGGAAAGAAAATCAGTAAGTCATAGAATAACAGAAACAAAAACAGAACAACAACAGAGAAATTAAGCCTGTTTTATGTTGGCCAGAACATGGGACTAGGTTGAACGGTGGATGACATACCAAGTGACTCTCCATTGGAGAAAACTGATTTTCTGTCTCTCAGCAGGTATCCGTTATAAAGCGCTTCTTGATTAGATGTGGGAATTTGTGTTCACTAACTCTTCATAATGTGATTTCTGTCTGGTCTGAAAATGTGCAAGCCTTGAGCCTGTTGTCATATTCTCTGGGAGTTCACATGTGTATCAGTCCTGTCTGGAAGTGTCTGGAAGACACTGTTTCCTTTCATACCTCTGGTGGTTACATTCTTTCCACCTCTTTTTTCCCTTAGATTCCTAAGTCTTAAGGAGAGGGATTTGGTAAAATATCCCATTTGGAACTCAATGACCCGAAGTCTGTAATTCTCTTTAACATTTCCCAGTCATGAATCTTTTTGTTAATTATTGTCTAGTTCAAGGAGCAGCTTTTCTGATGAGGAGGGAGCAAAGCACTAATCTTTGGGTAAAGCCATGTGTTTTTAGGAATGATTTTATTGTTATTTTTCTTTAGCAGAAAAATAGTAGGAGTGCTTCCCCTCAACTATGACCTATCAAATCTCAGAAGCTTAACCACTTTAGTAGTATTCTCATAGACACCATCTCATGGATTAGCCTTTAAATCTTACTTTTTAAAAAGTGGTTGTTTACACACATGACACGAATGCCACTGTGGACTTAGTATGTTTTGTAGGCATCCCTCTGTCGTAGGCCACAGGGTTTATAGCTGGCTGAAATTAATGATTAATTGCTCCCAAAATAGTGTACAAGGTACTTTCTGGTGTACTTGGTAGGGGGGAAACTTCAAGTTAAGTTTCCAGACTGACCTTTTTATACTTATGACGTTAACAGGTTCTGTCTTCACCAATAGGGCCCTATTATCAGGTTAGAAAGAATAATAAAAAGGCTTGGTGATGGCCTGTGATCTATGTGAGGCCTCTCTGGGACCCCTTTGACCAATTACTCAACAAGACATAACTCATATCTAGCACCACCATTTTGGTGGAATAAAATGTCTTTCTGGGGCATTATTTCCCACATGATGTGACTGTGCAGACTGATAACAAAGGTCTTTTTTTTATTCGATGTATATATTTACATTTCAAATGATTTTCTCTTTTCTGGTGCCCCATTCCCCGAAAGTCACATAAACCCCCTTCCCTTCCCCTGTTCTCCCATCCACCCCTTCCCTCTTCCCTGTTCTGGTTTTGCCCTGTACTGCTACAGTGAGTTTTTCCAGAAACAGGGACCATTCCTCCGTTCTTCTTGTACCTCATTTGATGTGTGGATTACGTGCTAAAGGTCTTTTTAAAAGCCATATTTAAATCAAACACTGTAGAAGTTTCGTAAAATATAAAGATGTATGAAATTGAGTCACTACTTTACTATTCTTAATGTAGTGATTCAGATCTTGTAAATCATGTGCAGAATCAAATTAGTTGTCTTCTTATGTATACGTACAAATATTTAAGTGTATTATGACATACTATGATGTTCTATTAGAATGTATATAATACAAGTATATAGTAATATACTTTTCTTCCAATGTAAAAGATTTATGAAATCTTACATATTTAAAAATAATTTATCATTTCTTTTCATCCCATCTTGATCTCAACATGATTTACATTACACAGTCATAAATTAGTAATCAAGTTAGATAAATAATTGTAGTAAATATGTGCTATTTATCAAAGGAACCATGATTTCTCGTTTAATTTTATTATTCCAAAAATATTTAAACCTGAAAAATCTAAGGAACTATTTAGGAATAAAATCCATTTTTTTGTTGTTGTTGTTGTTTTTTTGTTTTTGTTTTTTTGTTTTTTGGGTTTTTTTCTTTTTTTTTTTTTTAGAGAAACTAGATGTTTCAATGGGATTTCTGATGTGCACTGAAATGGCTTATACTTCTAAAACTATTGGGTAGAAATATAACTTCCATGTATCATACTAGACTACAGGAGACAAGGAGATGCGATTTTTTCACTTCTTTAAATTACACTGAGAGTATTAATTATATAAACAATGAGTGCTATCACTTGTATCAACAGAATGCTGATATTTAGTGATATGTATGAATGTGTGCATGCATATACCTTTAAATTAAAATATTCTCTATCTATAACTCTTTTCAATCTTTTAAATCTTTTTCTTTTTAAATCCCCTAAGGAATAATGTGGAGTCTTTGTCAGGCTTCAGTGACTATTGCTTAATAAATAATTTAATGAAGTTCTACTCATACAATTTTTGTCCTTAACAAAAATGTATTCTTAAATGGTAGCATTTCTGGTGATCTAATATCATGATGTTTTGTGCTATAACTAGAAACACAAAATTCTGAAGCAATTTCATATTTCAAGGTAAGTTTTATAGGAATAACTCAAATCAAATTTCATAAAAGCACAATTATTTCAATATGATGCTTATTGAAACTAGACAGAAGCATAACCAAGATATTTTGTTTACACATTGTAAATTAATTTTTATCACTTATTAAATTATTTTAAATACTTGATTATTAATGAATGAAGTAAAAAAATTTTTTACCAAAATAGTAATAAATGGACTTTCCTTTTAAAATTTCTCCAAAATGTGTTTTTGAGATATTGAATATAAGTAGTGTTTGATCATATTTGATGATACAATTTGAAATATTCAACCAGAAATTTGGGGCTGATGCCAATGTAGTGCACCCGTATTCTTTGTATTGGACTCATAGATGATTTGTTGAGAAGTAGCTGTTTTACTTCTGTTCAGGTCATAAACACACGCAAATATACATACACACAGACACACACACACAGGCACACACATAAACCACATATACACATGCATGTACACAAGGACACATAACAAAAATAAAATAAAATAGCCATCAGATAAAACACAACTTATCATTGCTATGTTCTGTGTCTTAAAGATGTCTATTAATCAGAACAAAAATATTCACTGGTGAAAATATACAACACTAAATATATAAAATCCTTTCCATTGTCTTTATTATTAAATGTGTTTTCTTACCATGCATGACTTCTTTTTTTAAAAAGTGTTCATATACATCAGACAATGAAAATATAAAAGATCATTAGTATTCCAGTACTAACCAATATTAGAGTTTGGAAAAATTATTAAAGAAAATTGTATACAGATGAGATCTTTTTTTTTAACTTTAAACAAAATTTTATTACACAAAGGTTATCACATAATTATCCACTTCTCTACGTTGTACACAATCATTCCCACCCTCCACAGAAAGGCTGCTTCTGAAC
The DNA here is from genome assembly GCF_947179515.1 of Apodemus sylvaticus. Lineage (NCBI taxonomy): Eukaryota > Metazoa > Chordata > Mammalia > Rodentia > Muridae > Apodemus > Apodemus sylvaticus. The sequence goes on from NC_067489.1 coordinate 53,291,514, forward strand.
TCTAATGTGATGACACAGCACCTCAGTTCTGATGCTAACAGAACTATAGGGATGCCTCGGTGATTTAAGTTGAAAGCAGGACCCTAGCATACAGCTTTTGCACCCAGCATCAGGAAAATACAAATGTCTTTATTACAAAATATGGAATAAATTATCTGTAGGCTTGGATAATGACAGCAGAAAGCCATTATATATTGTCAATGGAAACCAGACATTGATGGTTACAGTGATCAGCCTGCCTTCTCTGCAGTCATTTTCTTCAGGTGACTTCTCTTAAGCTATTAGTGATGAACCTCCCTTGAGCTTTCCATTACATCTCATTGATAAGGGCAAAGAACAGATGAGATCCTTATGACCACTAATAACATATTTCAGTGTTTGAGTCTTCAGATTGATTTAAATGTCAAATGATAATTTGTTTACAAAGAATATATAATTGCTTATTATGTGATGAAAAGATGTTACTTTGCCTTTATTGGTATAATTTTAGACTGAGGATAGTACATAGTATTTTCAAGAGGTATTTGAGAAGTAAGTCAACAAAAAATATTTGGAAAACAGTTTTTGAAAGATAAAAACTTAGTGAACACAATAGAATAGTACTAAAAATTTATTTTTATCTGCTAAAGAAATATAATTACTTCTGTCAAAAATAAAGAAGAAAGTTAAATCTTAATTTCACATCTCAGTAATATATTTTCCATGATGCCATCTACCATTTAATGTATTGTAAAGGATATGCAGTTAAAATTTTAAACAACCAAAAAGTCAACATCTACAAACTTTATATGGATAAATAGCATTACATTTCCTGGTAGAGATATACACAGTTTGTGGATATATAGATGACATTTGGAGAAAGATATGATAGATGGGAGATAGGTTTTTACAATTAGGATATGAGTTACTTATTGATCTGCAATTATTAATAACTTTTGATTTCTCATTTGAAAACTCAAAGAATTACAAATATTCTGTATTTTAATATCAAATTTTAATGTTAGGTTTCAGAAAGAGTCTTTTAATTCCTAAAAATCATAGTAAAGAAGTATCTAATATCATAAATGAAAGAAATAAAATCATGTATAATATAAAGGAACTGTAACTGTAGACATATTATGTACATTTGATATTTAGAGAAAAAAAATAAGAACAATATGACAAGAGGTTTAGAGAAAGTGGGAATGGTAGGGAAAGTGGGGTCTATCAACTCTTCCCTATAAATGGTGAGAAAAAACTGACATCCAAAATTTTCAAAACTCTTCCAGTTATTAAGAGACTTGCAGCAATCGAGGAAGTAACTTAAATACTGAGGATACATAACTTAATGAGTGAAACTTGTAGCATTATAGCTTTCTGAATTCTTAGCCCAACTACTCAAGCTCTGTGGGAACACTATAAAACAGGAGCAGTCAATCACAAGGTGCAGAATAGAGTTTCAACCTTCGGTGCCTCATTCTCAGAGAGCTGTTGTTATTTTCACATTTCCCTGGGAAAATGTACTGGCAGAGAGCCTTTTATTTAATGTGACTTGTAACTCACCACTGCAAAAAGCTTTTCTCCTGGAGACATTTATCAAAAGTATTTATAGATATCTTGTTTAGTTTTACAAGTTCCTGAGTCAATATATAACAATGAGAAAAAATAATACTCTCGTATTAATTCCAAGAAGGAAAATCAATAGATTTACATGTTCATATGGGGGTGTCGGAAAGCATTCATATGATTCTAGACATCTAAATGATCACATGTATGTTACAGGGTTGTGAGTATACCAGGTGGTGATGATTGAACTGTTTCATTTAAAAATTCATATTGATGTCATAAACCTAATACCACAAAACATGACTTTAATTGGAAATGGAAGAATGAAATCATATTGGAAGTCACTCATACAATGATGGTTCTCTTTTTTTCTTTTTTTATTAGATATTTTCTTTATTTACATTTCAAATGCTATCCCATTTCCTGGTTTCACCTCCAAAAACACCCTACCTGTCCCCCTCCTCCCCCTTCTCACCAACCCACTATTTCTACCCAGTCCTGGCAATTATCTTAAGAAGAAAACACAATGGAGCCTGCAGATAGAGAGATTTTGCGATATTTAAATTGAAGAGGGAGGCTATTTAGAACACCAACACTTGTGGTCACTTGAGTTTACACTTATTTTAGTTAGCTTTCTATGGCTGTGATAAAGTACCATGACCAAAAGCAGCATAGAGCGAAAAAGAATGATTTTGAACTATGGCTTATAGTCTATCATTCAGGAAATTCAGGCCAGGACCTCAAGGAAGGAACAAGGAGGCAGGAACTAATGCAAAGGCCATGGAGAAATATTGTTTACTGGCTTGCTGTCAATGGCTTGCCCATTCAACAAGAAAATACACCCACACACTTGCCCAACAGGCCAGACTTATGGAGGCATTTTCTCAACCACAATTCCTTCTTCCCAGATGTCTAGTTTTATGCAAGGAAAACATCATCACCAACAACAACCAAACAATCAATCCAAACTTCAGAAAAATAGAAAAATTAATTAATTGCCATATCTTTAGTACCTTGCTATGGTAGCACTACTAACAAATATGCCTAAGCTTTTGTGTACCCAGAAAAGACGTAAGAAGGCCTCCACAACTCTATCTAGCTCACAAATCCATCCTCCAACAACATGTGGAGACATAATCTAAGAAATTATAAACACCTTTTCCATTTCAAGCAAGAAAATAGCCTTATGATGACAAGTGATTAATAAAGATAATACAGATTTAGTCCATAAGACTCAGTCTTACAAAATACAGTAACAAACTCTAGGGGATGGAGAATTGCTATTTCCACAATTTTTACATTGTCCTATTTCACATGTCTAGTTTTCATTACCAACTGTAAGTTAGTGATGAAGTAAAGACATGGGAAATAGTTAAACGTTTAATTACTCATTTAAGAAACATTAAAAGAAAGAAGAAATTGTATTCTAAGAAAAAAAATTATATCCCAAGAACTAAAAAGAAGTATCACAAAAAAATAACTGAATAGAAAATAGTGTCAAAAATAATAATTTCAAAAGACCTAAGAACTAATAGAAGAACTAAGAAAGAAAAGTACTAAGAAGCAGCAATTCTAGGATAGATGGGTAGAACACTTAAACAATGTACTGGAAGGTTCCCACCCACTTTCTCTGGAGATTATAGCAATTGGCTACAAAGGACACCAAGAATGTACTCACTGTTCTAAAATACAGTTGTGAAGTCAGTGTACAAGATTCAAAAGCAAAATGCTGCTCACACTTTCCTCAGCTCTTGTACCTTTAGCTGCTGTCTACAGATCTTAGAAATGGTACTATATTCCAATATCGGCCTTTATGTCACAAAACCTTTGCTTTTTATCTACTATGAAGTCTAACTCATCCTCCCTTGATAAAGAAACCAGATGTTGCACCAAATCTGAACTTCATTATCTCCTCCATCCACGGTGTGATATGAGGGATTTCAGGTGAATCATTTAGTTTTTACGTTTCCCCCCTTTTATTAAAAATGGATATTTATTTCTTTTTTAATTATAGAAAAAAGCAGCATCATTGACTTATCCAGGTAAACTAGTAGATAGGAAAATGTAGAACCTTATGTTCTTATACCTAGATGGAAGGATTTTGTAAGGTAAACAGACATAAAAGGAATGGCTGTGATGGAGGAATAGGAAGACATGAGGTTCCCAGCACTGCATTTCTGTTTGGTGTTCTCAAGCTTGGAAAATGAGCAAATGTTGAGAACAGTCAAACATGGTGAGGAACATTCCAGAAGCACTGGAGAGGAAGCCACTTTCCTCTTTTTATCATTACGGATTTATTTTCTTTTTTTTTAATTCGATATATTTTTATTTACATTTCAAATGATTTCCCCTTTTCAGGTTCCCCCACTCCCCGAAAGTCACATAAGCCCCTTTCCCTCCCCCTGTTCTCCCATCCATCCCTTCCCACTTCCCTGTTCTGTTTTACCTTATACTGCTACACTGAGTCTTTCCAGAACCAGGGGCCACTCCTCCTTTCTTCTTGTACCTCATTTGATGTGTGGATTAAGTCTTGGGTATTCCAGTTTTCTAGGTTAATATCCACTTATTAGTGAGTGCATACCATGAGTCACCTTTTGAGTCTGGGTTACCTCACTTAGTATTATGTTCTCCAACTCCATCCATTTGTCTAAGAATTTCATGAATTCATTGTTTCTAATGGCTGAATAGTACTCCATTTTGTAGATATACCACAATTTTTGCAACCATTCTTCCATTGAGGGTTACCTGGGTTCTTTCCAGCTTCTGGCTATTATAAATAGGGCTGCTATGAACATAGTGGAGCACGTATCCTTATTACATGGTGGGGAATCCTCAGGGTATATGCCCAGGAGTGGTATAGCAGGATCCTCCGGAAGTGACGTGCCCAAACTGGTACAACCACTCTAGAAATCAGTCTGGTGGTTCCTCAGAAAATGGATTTATTTTCATGTTAGAAAAATCTACTTGCTCTCCTAAATAGGTAATGAAGTTGAGAAATGATAACTAAAGATAAGGATCATAAAATAATATAGAGAAGATAGAAAGGGAAGGAAAGGAAATGCTTTCATTTGCAGGAAAAACAATAACAGCAGAATGAAAGCCACTGAGTGGGACAGGGAGTGGAGGGAACAGAATCAGGAAGGACCTCTAGGCAGGCAATTATAGGAGCTGCTTGTAGTGACAGTGTTTCCATAGACACCACTCTTCACTCTCGATGTCACTGCAAATGCATCCTGAAGTTCAGCAGAGAATCCTTACCTGCATCTGTGTGGTACATACTTGGCAGTTGGACTGTAAGGTTCTTCCTCACTATGCATTAGCTCAGGCAAGAGAAATATGTTTAATAATTTACTGTGGCATGACCAGATAATGACCAAAATGATTCAAAGTTTGGCAGTATTCTGAATTGTTTGGCAGCGTCGAGAGAATAAAAGGATGTTAAAAAAAAAAATCCTGAGAAACGAAGGCAACTTGAATATACAATGTCCAACCATTCTGTATATTCAACAGGTCAGCTGTGCCTTCTCAAGGTTTTCAAGATTAAAGCATTATTTATATTCCTCTAGCCAACCCCAGCTTGGTCAATGAGAAGACAACATCTCAATCTCAGTGAGTTTCAAGAGAAGGTCAGTTATGTGAAAAGAAAAGAGACGGAGTAAGACGTGGTATCCATGCCTACGATCCCAGAGCTCAGGATGCTAAAGTAGGAATTCACCCATGGAAGGAAGAGTCTATAAATAAAAATAAATGAGCTTAACTAAATTGTAAATAATAGAGGAAATATTCTAACTGAAGAAAAAGTATCATCACATATATGTTCCATAGACGTTTTCTTACTGCTGAACAAATTGCATACAACCTAGAAGGTGGAGGCTTTTGTCTAAATAAAAGCAATGAAAATTACCCACCATGGTTATACCTATAGACTTTTAAGCCTCAAGCACTGAGGATACTTTCAGGAAAATGGCAATCTGACATCAATTCTCAGTAACACATTGTGAAATCTTAAAAATTTGACAGTAAATTCCGTTCCCTTGTGCAAGAACACATACTTCTCAAATGAAGGAATGCATGTAAAACTTTTATAAATAATCATTGATCATCAGTCCATAAATATATGTATGCTTCATAATGTCTACTCTGGGGTAACTAAATTTCTTTTTGTGTTATTGCCAAGGGCATTCTTGCTCTGCGTTTTCACGATTTCAGGAAGCAGTGCTTGGCTTCTGTGTGTAAAGTGTGTCATTTTGTCTTCCTTTGCAGTTTGGTGGCCGTGAAGGAGACAAACAGTGCACGGTCTCGGAGTGCTCCGATGTCACCTTCTGACTTTCTGGACAAGCTAATGGGGAGGACATCGGGGTATGATGCAAGAATCAGGCCCAACTTCAAAGGTAGCTCTTCCACTTACTTCCTCGGGTGCAGTGCCCTGAAAGAAGCTAACTGACTCTACCTGGAACCCCAACACATGTTTTCAACAGTCTTTAAAATACTGTATTCGTAAAAATTGTGCCTGCAAAGGGAAAGCCCATTTTCGTGTTCAGAGCTAGTGTAATGTGTCCTCTGTGAACAAAGAGTACTATTTTCTCCTTAATAGTTATTTGCTGTTTGGTTGGTTTTGGTCTTCTGAGACAAGGCCTTGTTAGGCGTCCTTGACTGATTGGGTATTCTACCCATTTAGCCCAAGTCAACCAAAAATTGAGGCAGTTCTCTTGCCTTAGCCTCAGTGAGATAGTATTACAGATTTCCACCACCGTGCCAGGGTTCTAAATTGCAGGAGTGTGTGTGTGTGTGTGTGTGTGTGTGTGTGTGTGTGTGTGTGTGTGTGTAAGAGAAAGAGAGGGAGAGAGAGAGAGAGAGAGAGAGAGAGAGAGAGAGAGAGAGAGAGAGAGAGAGAGAGAGAGAGAAAGAGAGAATATCTCTCTGTTGACTGTCTGACCATCTGGCTGTCTACTATTTAATACCCATCTGTTCTCACTGGGGAAAAAAGCTTAATATCTAGTAATAAAAGTTGGAGTGCACCATCCCCAACTCTGGTTCTCAAGCCCAGGAATTTTGACTATAGGCCACAGTTGCTGTCCTGTTGGAGCATTCCTCTAGCCTCTTCCTTTTGTTTGTGTTTTGCAGTTTTGCTTTTTGAGATAGAGTCCTATGTCTAAATAGAAAGACTGGTCTTGAACTTCTGATTTCCCTGCCCGTCCTTCTGTAGGGCTAGTATTACATGCTGGAGTCACAGTGCTTGGCTCTTTCCTATCATTCTAAATTCCCCTAATAGGGCTTTGCATTGTAGAAAATTAGTTATTCAATTATTGAAAATGAAGCTGGATATTTTTAAATGCTTAAAAAACTTTAAAACACTATTCTATCTACCAAACATTTTCCATGAATTTCTTTTAAAAAACAGTAAAGATCAGTTTAAGAGGATTGCTTCCTCTGTCTCATGTGCTGATAAGTAATATATTTCTATAAATGATCTATTTACAACCATAGTATAAAATGAAAGGTTACAATGCTGCCTGGATGCTCCAATTAATTTTATTTTGAATATTATTTACATAGTAAAGAAAACATTTTAATATTATGGAATTTAATCTACTTTAATTCAGTCAGGGAATAAAAAAATAAATGACTAAGTAGATGTTTCAGCAGTTAAAAGAGCAGTTGCTCTTCCAGAGAACCAGGGTTCAATTAACAGCCCCTCCACAGCAACTCCCAGCTGTCTATAATCCCACTGATAGAGGAGTCAATGGCTTCTTTTCTCTGAGAGCACAACATTCATGTGGTGCCCAGACATAAGTTCAGGCAAATTCTCCTCCACGTAAAAATGTAAATTTAAATGTTGAACATGCATTAAAATTATCATATTAGAAACAAAGTTAAAACAATAATGTGCAACAAGAAACAGAGATGGGAATAAATTTTATTGCGAATTTCTGAGCGTGAATTTATTTAGTGGATTGCTTCAACATAAAATGTGTTTCATATTTCTAAATTTATTCTTTATTTATTCACTTTGCATCCCACAAGCACTCATCCTCTCATCTTCTTCCCACTTTTACCCTTGCAAATCTCTCCCCGCATTACCATCTCCCCTTCTCAGAGAAGGGGCCCTTTTAAAATATATGTATCTCCTGATTTAATTTCAAGCTTTCAGTTATAAATTTTATAACCTAGTGGAGGGAAATGTGGATTTGTAGCTGTGAGAATATAATGCAGTTTACTGAGATATCATGTAGAAGTGAAAGCAAGAAATTCTGACTATTAAGATCCGTCTTGCAACACTGAGAACTGTTGTTGAATTCACAGTGAAACAAACACAGTTATGTCAGCAAGGCAGGAGATATCTACTCAGTAATTAGTGACTCCATATTCTATATTCAGAAGGATTACTTTATTTTCACTGAAAATTACAGACAAAAATCTATTCTATTTTTAGATGTCTGTGTGTCCTTTGAAAACATATAAACAGCCCAAAGAGATATTTTAATAAAAACACAGATGAATTATTAACCATTCAATAGTATCTCTGCTGCTTTTTCCAATGCTTTACACAGTTTAGCTCTGGTATATTATTCCAGTGATTTATAAAAGAAATATCAAATCATTTAAAATGTGATAACTGCAATTTATATGAAGAGCATAAATTGTAAATTCTTCTGTAAATAAGATGAATTATATTAGCAGTAGCCAGTAATCAAGCCAGTTACAGAAATAACTGTGTTTGCTTATTTATTTTATTTATATACTCATGTTAAAGATGACATTTTCTTCTCCTAGTATCATCAAAGAGGAGAGAGATTTTACTTTTCACGGTTCATCAGATATCTCAAATTCCATTTATTTTTGTACAATTAAATATGTGCTGCAACTTATTGATTATGATACAATAAATTATAAAAATAATTGAATAATTAGTTTATAGTTACATTTCTTGCTTTCTCATGTTCTATATAAATAAGTTGAAATATATGTATATATACATGTACATACATATGCCTACACACATGTGTATGTATATATGATACATATGTATATTCATATATACATATATGTATGTCTGTATAAATATGATACATAAGTATTCTTGTGTACACACACACACACACACACACACACACACACATATATATATATATATATATATATATGAATACAAACATACATATATGCGTGTCTTAACTAATGCTTAGGTTTCCATTAAGGGGTCTGCTACTGCACAGTTCAAGTTGGGCAAGAACTGATTGATACTACACAGCCCAGACTAGTCTCAAACTCCAGGTAATCTCAGCCTCCTAAATGCTGGGATCACAAGTGTGCACTACATGTAACTGAAGTTTAGGGGGTTGTTTGTTTGTTTATTTTATTTTTTTAATTCGATATATTTTTATTTACATTTCAAATGATTTCCCCTTTCCTGGCTCCCTACTCCCCGAAAGTCCCATAAGCCTTCTTCCCTCCCCCTGTTCCCCCATCCACCCCTTCCCACTTCCCTGTTCTGGTATTGCCCTACTCTGCTGCACTGAGTCTTTCCAGAATCAGGGGCCACTCCTCTGTTCTTCTTGAACATCATTTGATATGTGGATTATGACTTGGGTATTTCAAGTTTCTAGGATAATATCCACTTATCAGTGAGTGCATACCATGATTTATCTTTTGAGACTGGGTTACCACACTTAGTTGTTTGTTTTTCAAGACAGGGTTTCCCTGTATAGGCCTGCATGTCCTGGAACTCACTTTGTAGACCAGGCTGGCCTTGAACTCAGAAATCTGCCTGCCTCTGCCTCCCAAATGTTGGGATTAAAGGCATGTTCCAACACTTCCTAGCTTAGGTTTTATTTTCTATGTCTAATTTACAGGCTATAAAACACACAACAGCATGTTATATTTGTACCATGTCTGCATCATACAGACTAGTTTCAGTGCCTTAAAGATTCTACTCCCAAATTTAAAAGTTACAAAGGAAAATTGTATTTATTAATATTGTGTTTGTATTCATCTGCCAAACTACTTATCAGAAGTCAAATGCAATTAATTTTAGAACAATTGAGTTGGTCTGCATAAGCATCCATCCAAGGATTTTTCTCTTTCTTTTTTACATTCTTTCATTGTTTTCATGTATTCAGTTTCAGGGTAGCTTATCTGCTTGTTTGGGGGATACGTTTCTTGTTTTTCTATTTTGTCATTTTAAAAGACAATTGGGAAGGAAAGACTTTCCATGTTGGATCTTTGTTTGGCATTGAATGGTAAGAGTTGAGTTTTGTCAGAGTATGTTTCAGACAGGAAATGTTCTCTGTAGTCAATTGTCTTTGAGCACATGGTCTTCAGATGTTTGGAGGTGATGTAACTTTCAGATCACAATATCTAGCTGGAGGAAGGGTTGCTTGTAATGAACAAGTTTCCCTCAGCTCTCTATTTCTCTGTAGACTTGTGAGGAAGTCATACTTGTAAAGTTTCTGTCACCGGGACGAAGGTTTTCTCAGTCAAAATGCCTTCCTTATTATGATGAACTGTGCCCCTAAAACCTGTGAGCCAAATAAGTCCTCCTTCCCTTACCTACATCATTTCTGTACTCCTCTGTAGTGAAAATGAAAGTTTCTAATACACCAAGCCTGCCAACACCATGAAGAAGGCTTTAGTTTTGAGGAAACAATATCAATATAGTGTCAAAAGTTCCCTTAAGTCAGCTAATACCAGGCCAAGATTCTTTCACAGAAAATGAGGAAGAAGGAAGTTTCTGAGGGTTCTATTACTTACATTCACATAATTCACTTACATTTTCACTTGCATTCACATAACACATTGCTTTATGTCATCTGTCAACCATCTTCCACAACCTTTAACATTTTGATGCCATTAAACTAATTAGGAACGTCCTTCCATTTTCTTTGGCACATTCATTAATTCTCATTTTTATTTGGCATTATCATCTTCTCTAGGCAGAATGAAAACAATTTTTAAGTCTATTTAATTGAAGTAAAAACTTGGGTCATCTGAAACTCAAAGCAATTTCATAGAACAACTGAATTACAAATAAAAGTTTAATCATTCTAAGAACATAATGAAAATATTGTAGCAGCAACCTCTCTTGGAGTTTACTTCACTGTTACTAATCTTGATTTCTTCTTTTGGCCTCTAGGTACATTTAAAGATGAAATCTCAACTATTCACTAATATTCATTTTATATTTGTTGTTCAATCACTCCATCTCTAATGTTCACTTGTTTAAAAGATAGAAGTAATATTATTTGTTTGCATAGTACCTTTGAGATTTCTATTTCTAATATTTCTCTTTATTACTACCATTCTTCACATACTGCAAACCAATTGACACTACTTAGTGTCTCATCCAACAGCAGGAATGTGATTCCCATTAACCTCCATATACTTATTTTTTTGATAAAATGTAATATAATTTTTGGTGCTACAGCCTTCCCTTTGTTCCCTCACTCTGAAATCCTGCTTACTTTTATCATACTGAGAAAAATTCCATTCAAATTCCATCTCTACATGCTGAGGACCCATGATGACACACTTCCGATCATTTTCCAGGTCTTATGTGCTTCACCACTGTTTTCATTGTGATAACACATTCTTTATTTCATCTCTCTCTAATATGCAGTGTCTTACAGATGTTGTTTACAGAACTCCCTCTTTCCTGCAGTGCTTAACAAAACTCTCAGGTGTCCTTGGAAGAGAAACCTACCTATCTTACAATGCCTACCTGGAAAAATTTAGAACTGCACTTCTGTGAAGCAATAGAATAAATGGGATTCTACTTTTATTTTATAAATCAGAAATTATAAATCTTTATGTATAGTCATTATGGAAATTTTGCTTATTAATTAACAAGACATACACCAAGTGACATATATATGCTTTTAACTAAAATAAAAACAAATCTCTAGGTTGGATTTTTTTTTAAATCTTCAATTATACTGTGTCTTTAGGAAGGGAAAAGCTTTGGTACCTAAGTATGCTAAAAATTCCTTAGAGTCATTCTTATGAACATTTGAGTTGTTTAATTGTTTGTTCTACATTGGCCTAATGAAGACTTTCTCGAGTGTGATTAAAAATAACATCATCACCAAGTCTCTGCACTGCACTTTGATATTCTGCCTTCATTTCATCTCTAAACTTAAAAGCCATGTTCTATGTCTTTAAAGGACATTTAAAAGAAAAATTGCCACTGAAAACATCTGCAACTACTGTCATTTGCTTTTCAGGCCAAGAATGTCGACTGTAATGAACAATTTAGAAGCACAGTTTGCCATATGGATGCTGTAGCAGTTATTTGCTCTGTTGCTAAACATAGGGTATATTGGATAGATATAACAGCTTTTGCATTGGCACGGAGAGTAACAGATTGGCCGAGGACTGTTTAGCAGGTGCTGTCTGTGATAGCAAGTAGATTTACAATCTTCTCAGTGCTTCATACTCCATAAAAGTTTTCAATAGATATAGCAGTGCTTAAGAAAAAAGGATGCTCCAAAATTGCTGGCTTATCTGACCTGGACCAGCCTTCTGGGCAGAACACCGTTTCTTTAAAACATGATGATGCTTCTGTATGCATATTATTCATTGAATCTCTCTCCATGCTCACTGCCCACAGTCAGGTTCATTCTGTATTATATTGTATTATTGAAAACAATTCTCCTACATTCCATTCTCCAAAACTTTTATTCTTCAGTGAAATTAAGGATTTTACAACAGAGAACGATTACCTCCTTGTTCTAGTTATTGATGGTTGCTGTAATAAAACACCAAGAACTAAAACAATTTGGGAAGGAAAGGACTCATTGGCATATAGGCCACATTCCAAAATAAAGGGAAGCTAAGGTAAAGACATGGATACAGGAACAGGAGCAGAAACTGTGCAGGTATGAAGCTTACTGGCTTGCTCAGGTTATGTTATTATATAACCCACAGTAGCCACCCAGAGGCGGCATCACCCAGAATTGGTCCTCCATATCGGTCATTATTCAAGAAGTTGTCCCACAGGTTTACCATAGCAAGTCTGATAGAGGCAACTCCTCAATTGATGTTTTCTCTCCCAAGGTACCTCTAGCTTGTGTTAAAATGACAAAATTTAATCAGGACACACTTACAGATGCATGATCAAGAATCTGTAAAGGCCCCAAAATGATCATGAAGTACAAACACTTTGATATCATGTGAGACTCCATGATCTAAAATATTTATCTTTATAACCAAATCGATGTTTATTGTAATACTTCAAAATGTCATACAGATCAATTTTATTTGCATATGAGCATGCCTTTTGAATGAATATGTGCCATAATTTTGAAACATTAGGGCTTGATGTTCTTTATTCTGTGAGAAGATTGCACAAACCAGCTAAGTACTCAACTGATCAAATGAACATCACATAGTACTGTGTATATTACACACACAAACACACACACAAACACACACACACACAGAGAGAGAGAGAGAGAGAGAGAGAGAGAGAGAGAGAGAGAGAGAGAGAGAGAGAGAGATCTTACATGGCAGAGTATAAAGTTGAGATCTGTAACCACTGGGAGATACTGTTATTTTCAGATTAAAATTTTAAAAATTATTTCATTCATTTACCTTCCAGGCACTGGCCCCCTACTACCCCCATCACAATTCCTCACTCCATTTCTTCTCTGAGAGGGTGGCCCCCACGGTTAACCTTAAAAATTAAAGCTCGGAATACCCAAGAAACAAGTCACATATCAAATGATGCCCAAAAAGAAGGAAGGAGAGGCCCCTGGTCCTGGAAAGGCTCAGTGCAGCAATATAGGGGAATACCAGGACAGGGAGGAAGAAGGGGTTGATTGGGAAACATGGGGAGGGAAGAGGGCTGATGGGACTTTCAGGGAGGGGGGACCAGAAAAGGGAAAATCATTTGTAATGTAAATAAAGAATATATCTAATAAAAATTTAAAACTATATCAACTGTTTACTTCTACAAGTAGCTTCTTGTCTCCTGTTGGAGATATACTACAGTGGCAGGAAATGCCATTTGTAGAACAATAACTGGCTATGTTTCCTTGTATCCTTGTTCTTCTGTATAACTATGTTAGTTTCCTTGAGAAATCCTTTGTCCCTTATATTCAAACCTCTGCTCAACATAGGATGGAATTACCACATCTTATGGAAAAAATACATTTCTGTGGTCTCTCTTCCTAATGTAGTATTTAATGAAGCCCCTTTTGAACCTAGTGGAATTAATATAGGCCCTGAAGCACTTGTTCTCAAGAAAATTCATTACAGAAGATGTTACTAAATTATTTTCTCTGGTACTAGTCATACTTGTGTAGATTTAAATCATGTTTAAAAGATGGTGTTAGAAATAATTGTGGGACCCGTATGGAAGAGTAAGGGGAAGAATTGAAGGAACTGAAGTGGAAGGCATCCCCATAAGAAGACCAACAGCATCAACTAACTTGGATCCCTGGGAGTTCTCGGAGACCAAGCGACCAACCAGAAGTACATACAGAGGCTGGTTTGAGGGCGTTGTCATATAAGTGGGAGAGAACTCCCTTGTCTGGCCTCAGTAGGAAAGATGGACTTGATGTCCCAGGGTGGGGTAATATACCAAGGAGGAGCACTCTCTCAGATGTGAAGGGAAGGGAGGATGGGGAAGAACTCTTTGAACCTGGACTGGGAGGGAGCAATATATGTGATATAAATAAATAAAATAATCAGTTATTTTAAAAAAGAAATAATCAGAGAATGCATCTGCTTTTACTCAATGCATAGTACAAATCAAAGTCTTACAGCCACAAAGGCCCTTTTTGATCAATTCAAAGCAGGAATGTCATCTTCTTCTATTTTATTTATCTCAGTTTCAACAAATGAATGAATGTTAGTCCTGTTACAATTTCCTGGGGAGTCTTCCCCAACATGCATGTATCTCCATCTGCATTTTATTTTTTAATGAACTAAAACAATACTAGTGAATTTATGGATTTTCTTTTCTAAAGGGAAATTGAGAAAGCCTAACGTAATTAATCTGAAAGTAAAGAATGACTCTTGAGACTTGTATGGTTGTAATTGTCAAGAGAAAAGAGCAGTGTGTGACAAGTGGGACCACAGGTTAATAGCCTAAGAGTGGGAAATGTTTTGCCCTGAGTATATTTTCAGAGTCTATCATTTCAAACTTACATTGCCTGAAGGAAAAACACACAAACAAACAAAATGTACCTCTAACACTTAAATATAGCTTCACACTTACCTGTTGATGAAATGCAAAGGAATGGTGAAAGGAATTCTGTTTGTTCTTACCACCAAAATCTTAGGGATTTCATTCACCTCAAGTTACCTAAATAAGATAGTTTTTGTTCGCTGATTTATCTCTTTTTAATTTTATTTTTGATATTGAAATGTCATTAAAATATTTCTCCCTTACATTTCCCTCCAAAGTCTTCCAAATACCTATGCCTTCTATTCTTCAAATTTATGTTCCCTTCATTGTTATATTTATATATGCAATATAAATATGCATATTCTATAAATATAACCTGTACAATCATATAATATTACTTGAATGTATGTTCTCGGGGCTGACATTTTAGCACTGGACAATGATTTGTTGTGTTCTTCCCTCACTATAAGTACCTCTCCTATTCTGTGCCTTACACAATCACTTTTAGTTCTTTGCATAGCATTAAGGTCTGTCCAATTTGGTGATTTCATTGATGTGTCCTTATTCAGCTTATGCTTGGCATCATGCTGGGTAGACTTTATGGGTCTAGCATGTCATATTACTAGGAGAGTCTCATAGCAAACTCCTCTGGCTCTTGCAAACTTTCTACCTCCTCTTCTGCATGATTTCTTAGCCTTAGATAGGAGAGTTTTGTAGACATATCCAATGTGACTAGGCTCAAAAAATCAATATTTTCATAGGTTTGAGTATTATAACTAAGGTATTTAATGTTGTAGGCATATGCTTTTATATTCACACAGAAAATAAAGGTTAAGTCTTTTCCTTTTATATTCACCCATATCCCAAACACAATATTTTTTAAAATCCTATTACTCATATATAGTTAGAATTTTTTATTCATGTCACTCACTTTCTAATATTTTATAGAAATGTAAATATTCAAGTATATCTTTAATTCAATCCACAAGTCTAAATATGGTATTACCATCCCTCACTAGCAGAACTTTAGAAAGGAAAATAAGTCATTTAAAAGATTACAAATCACTATTTTATAATTTTCTATACCCGTGCTGAAATATGGAGGACTGACATCAAAACTTAGATGCAAAATATTATCGCTAGCTAAATTTTTGTAAGACAACCTAACTGCCTAGTAAGTATGAACACGATGCAAAAACTAAGTGCATTGTATGTAAGGAAACTTAAAGATTTATAGCCTTATGTATCATTTAAAAAAACTAACAAAAGACATCTTCAAATAAAGTGAAAAATGACCTTAGCGCAAAGAAATAGGCACCATGAAAAAGCATCCTATAAAACAAGGCCATGGGAACACTTTCCAGTGCACAGTTCCATATTTTCAGGATCTAAACAGGTTGGCTGTTCTGCCCCAGAGAAAAATGTTCGGGATCAAGAGTCCAAGGAAAATGAAACTACTAGAGTATCACTGAGTTGAACACATATATAGGTAATTTAGTTAATTCAGACCTTGCTGTCAATTAAGGATGAACATGAGGAAAACTATGTGTAATACATAATACAATCATCAATATTAGAAAATGGTTCTCTAATAAGTGAATTGAGATGATAAATATTTTATGCTTTAGTTTGTTTTCCATAGTATGTATAACAGTCTTTTTTCCTTTTCTTTTATTAGATATTTTCTTTCTTACATTTCAAAGGTTATTCCCTTTCCTGGTGTTCCCTCCACACATCCTCTATCCCACCCCACCCGCTTCTCTGAGGGTACTCCTCGACCCACCCACCCACTCCCACCTCCCCACCCTGGCATTCCCCTACACTGGGGCATCAAGCCTTCACAGGACCAAGGGCCTCTCCTCCCATTGATGCTCCACAAGGCCATCCTCAGCTACATATAAGGCTGGAGCCGTGGGTGGCTCCATGTGTACTCTTTGGTTGTTCTGTTCTTCCTATGGGGCTGCTTTTCCTTTGGACATTGCTCTTCTGCAAGTGCAGGTTTATTTCTTTGAGCCATGCAAGAACCTTTATATCCAATCCTCTGATCAACTAGCGATGATAATTCCATATTCAAAACTTGTAGATAAGTTAATAATACACCTGGAGAATTTTTAATTGCTATAATATTGTTAGAAAGCAAACAGGACATCAAATGAAAATTTAACTCTATATAGACAATAGGATATTAAAAAATACATTTGTGTTTGGGGTATGGACAGTTATATAAAGAAAAGATTCAATCCTTATTTTCTGTGTAAGCATCAGAATGTACCACATCTGCAACTACTGTGTACCATTAAGTATCCTATTTAGGTAACTTTAGGGTAAAGGATCTCTCTCTCTCTCTCTCTCTCTCTCTCTCTCTCTCTCTCTCTCTCTCATTCTTTGTTGTTATATTTGTTGGTGTAGGTTTGTGTGTGTGTGTGTGTGTGTGTGTGTGTGTTTAGTATGCATGTGAGTATGCTGGTGTGCATTACATGTGCCCAAACACTGACAGTAGAAAAGGATGTTATCTTGTTGTCTTAAGACAAGGTCTTTCACTGAAGTGAAAGTTTGCTGTTTAAGCTAGGGTGACCAGGCATGGTTACAGGTGTGGCTACAGGCACACACATGCGTGCCTACATCTTTGTCCATTAACTTAACTCATTTATTCACTTTACATCCTGATCTCAGCTCCACTACTCCCACCCCCCCATTCATGAGCCCCTCCTCCCATCCCTTTCCCTTTCCCTCTGAGACTGGGGTATGTCTCTCCTGGGTCACCTTGGCACAGCAATTCACTGCAGGACTTGGGAACATCCTCTCCCACAGGTAGCCCAGTTAGGGGAACAGAATCCATATTCATGAAACAGAGTTAGAAACAACACCCATTTCAGTTGTTGGGAGACCAACATGAAGACCAAGCTGCAAATATGCTACAAATGTGTGGGCACCTAAGTCCAGCTCATGTATGTATGCTCTTCAGTTGGTAATTCAGTCCTAGGGAGTTCCCAAGGGTCCAGGTCAGTTGACTCTGTTGGTCTTCATGTGGATTCTCTCTCCCCACTGGGTCCCTCAGTCCTCCCAACTCTTCCACTAGACTCCCTATTGCATTTGATATCCTTGATATCTTAATGTTACCAATGGTAGAACATTGCACACCCCTGGATTATTTTGGAATAATTAATATCCTATGTCTCACAAGAGGTACTTAAGAGTTGACTAATTCTACCTTTTTGAACCTTGTTACATTATTATCTCTCTGTTATCTCCCATGTGATGGATGCAGGCCTTAGATATTTAGTGAAGTGAATAAATGGAAGGAATGAATTCATGAAATTCTTAGGCAAGTAGGTAGAATTGGAGAATGTCATCCTGAGTGAGGTGATCCAATTACAAAAGAACATACATGGTATGCACTCACTGATCAGCAGATATTAGCTCAGAAGCCCAGAATACCCAAGAAACAATTCATATATCAAATGATGCCCAAGAAGAAGGAAGGAGAGACCCCTGGTCCTGGAAAGGTCCAATACAGCAGTGTAGGGGAATACTAGGACAGGGAAGCGGGAAGAGGTTGATTGGGAAACAGCGGGAGGGAAGAGGGTTTATGGGATTTTCAGGGAGGGGAGGAATCCACAAAAAGGGGAATTCATTTGAAATGTAAATATGGAATATATCCAATAAATAAATAAATAAATAAATTCCCGGAAGTAATAATGAATGAAGTATCAGGCACTTAGAAGGGGGTTGAGGACTTGTTGAGTGGGGATTCTCCCCTGTTGATAAAACACTGGCAGGATTGTAAAATTGAGCTTTCAGAATCTTAAAATAAACCACAAGCTTTTAACAGTCTGGGAGGTGTTTATTGAAGAGAAGCTGACAGACCTCTTTAACATCCAAAGTCATTTACATTCTGTTTAATACCCAGCTTTACAAAAACCTGAAATGCAGCATCATTCCAGCAGTGTCCAAGAGAACAGATGACACTGGAGATCCTTAGACAGTGCATCCAGAGAGAACTGTCCCTGTGTGGCCTGTTTAGAAGCTACAAAACAAAAGTTACTCGATAATTAACTTGCCTAAGAATACATTTGGGCACAGTTCTAATTTCCTGGACATTTGTTGAAAACAATCAGAAACTGATTTTGCCATCTATTGTTCTAAACTTCAAGTTAGTCTGTACAAAACAGTAAACAAATTCTGAGCTTTGAAAAGCTCTCTTGTGCTCTGAAAACTGTGGAGGTTATGTAGGAATGGAGAGTGAGAAGCATACCCAACAGAGACTGAAATAGAGCCAGTTCTGGCTGAGTGTGTGTCCTGTACTAATAAGAAGAGAAAACTAAGGGAGCGAGTCCTAGCTTCCAAAACATAAAAACTCCTTGTCTAAGTACATAACTATAGGTTCATGGAACTCAGGAAACTGCTGTCCAGCCATTCTGTCCTGAGAGCTCACAGAAAAGATTGCTGTGGCTGGAAATCACTGTAACTTACTAATGAACAAAGAATAAAACTAAAAATAAATAATAATAAAATTAAATAAAAATGAAAAGTTTAGATGGGAGATAAATGTACACACGGAGCTGGAAAAGTACAACCATACATTGTCTAACTACATGCTGTCATAGTTATTTGATATTTCTAAAATTCAACATAATTTTTGGAGATATAACGAGGCAGAAATACATTATCCCCAGGAAAAGAACAGTAGAACATCTCTGAAGTAGCTCATAGATTATATTTATTAGACAGTCCAAAAACCACTCCAAGTTCCAGATTAAAGGAAATGGACTCCATCTTTTCCTATCCTTCCTGACTTACAGGGCCTGGGATCAACCAGAATTAGTTCCATTTGGTCTTTGTAGGGTATAAAAATGAACTTTGCATACATTCAACCACATGCATTTTTTATAGTCAATAGAATAAATGTTTTCATACTAGCCATTGTCACTGTTCAAAAGACATAACCAAGCTTGAGATTTTGCATCCAGACTTCCAGAATAACTGCCTTTGGCACTGCACATCCATGAAAAAAATAAAGAATATCTCAATGAAAAGCACAGGATTATTTGAAAATATTTTATGTGAGCATCTATCAACATTTATGATATTCTTCTTTTTTTTCAGGACCTCCAGTTAATGTCACTTGCAACATATTCATAAACAGCTTTGGCTCCATCGCAGAGACAACTATGGTAAGCCCATCAATTCTGCATCAATTTTCAAACTGGATTAATCTGCAATTACATTAGTGAGAATTTACAACCTAATTTGATAGAACGAGATTTTAATAAATGAAATTAGTGGAATGACTAAATTGATATCAACTGTAGAAAATGATATCTATCTAGAAATGTCCACCTAATTGGAGAAGTAGAAAATAAATAAAATATTAAAAATTAGATCGGACTTTCCTATTTCAACCCTATACTACTAAACTCCTAATTAAAACTCTATCAGATTATTTATTTCCAGTGCTCATTAGTAGCCACAGTTTGCATACAAGTGAATACCTTGATATTTAATTACTCTGTTTACAGTCTATTCATGCTAACACTTATGTATCGTATTAAAATAACTTTAAAGTGAATAAAGCACTTTCCCAAATAACAACTAAGATTTGTACTACATACTGGTCCTAGAGGTACAGGCCTCTAATCCCAGCTACTCAGAGCCTAAGGCAGGAAGATCACAGGTTCAAATGCAGCATGGACTACAGAGTGAATTGCATGTTGACCTAGGAAATTTAATGAGACACTATCAAAATGAAAAAATAAGTAAAGAATAAAACAGAGAGCTGGTGAGAGGCTGTTTCATGTCAGTGCAAATCCTGGCACTGAAGACCAAAATCAAAACCAACTCACAACTAAAATAAACTACATAACCGAAAATTACTGTATAGTTTCATTAAATATTGCAAACTAAGAGAACCATAGAAAATTCTTAATAAGGCCCTAGAAGAGAAAGCTGATCCTTATAGATCAGCTTTGCTTTGTATTATTTGGTATTAGTATAAAATATTATGTTTTATATGCTTATGTGATCTATAACATTAACTAAGTTTAGCTCACATAAAAAAGGTAAAAATATGTCATTGAATGATAGAGCAACTAGAAAATTATCAAGTAGCTAATATTTAAAAAATTGTATGAGTCTTTCATTACCTAGTTATACTGCATTCTTAAACTTAGCAAGAATAAATTCACATTAATATTCCAAGTAGACTTAAATAAATTATACAAAATACTTAAAAATTAATATTTCCAAATCAATTATCAGAAAATTCTAATCATTTACATATTTCAGACTCACATAATAATGAAATTTCTTATGAAATACATATGACAGCAATAACTGATAATCCGTGAATTATTTTCTCTGTCATTTGTTTAGATTTTGTACACAAAGGAAATGAATTCATCTCCACAGAAGGAGCACTTTACTTACCATTTCCCTCAAGTAGATGCAATATTTACCATTAAACAAAATCTCCATGATCCCCTCAAATGCAATGTAGTTACAAGAAAAGCATTATTTAAAAATAATGTGATTGAAATTTAATGCATGATAAAGGCTTACAGTCATCTTTAACACAGCATATTAAAACATGTATTAATGTAACACAGAAAGTAACATGATTTCATATATATATATATATAGTGTGTGTGTGTGTGTGTGTGTGTGTGTGTGTGTGTGTGTGTGTGTGTGTGAGTCTGTCAAGAGTCTAACTATTAAATAACTACAGTTGTTTCAGGCTAGTACACTCTAGACTCTCACTGGATGTCAGCATCTAACTCAGTTCCTGCATGTGTATGTGCTTAGTCTAAATAATCCAATGAAAACTACAATTAGTTTTTTCTCTGTACTTTTTTGAGTTTATATTCTGGCAACTATATACTTTTTATTTCTTCTATATTTGGATCGCAACCCTAAATTCCTGGAATTACATTCCTTCTTGTTTCTCCTGTGAAAGATTGCTTTTAGAAAATGCCTCTCACAACAATAGTTGTGAGAAGTTAGAGAAGAAAGGTCACAGGAAATAAATAAAACAGAGGAACTCTGATGGACAGGTTCCAAGAGATTTCTGTTCCTTACAAAGTGATTCTTCAGTCTACCACTAACAAACCCTTCACAGCTCCAATGTGACTGTGTTGACTAAGTTTATTAGTATTCTGCATGTTTACAAATTATAGTAAATACATAGACATGGCTGTTTTATGTCCTCCTTACAGCATAGCAAACCTTTCCATTACTCTATATTCTTTTATAAATGTTACGCCCCTCATTTTTTGACATTCATGAGCAAGCATAAGAAGAGATTAATGAAGACCCCAGAGATTAAGTGTTCATTAAGTATTTTCTATTAATGTCTTTCTTTTCTGTTCTATATTATTAAATATGCAATGCCACTACTTCCATTCAAATGTTCATATTAAAAGTTTCATACTGTCGGCTACTATAGCTGGAATATGGTATTCTTCTCTAAAGGAATAAAGAAAAATGGAACTTCCTAGTGTATTTTGGTCAGAAACATCATAAATTATTTTGTTTCCAGTTAATTAATTTGTTGTATTTTATTTATGATATTCTCCCTCCTTTCTCTGCAACTAAAGTCTATTCTTCTTAGTAGCTGTATTTGTTATACAAATTTTGTGCTATTAATATGTTAAAATGTTAATATTATATTATATCATATTTTATTTATTTCCTTACTAACACATTTTATCACCTCTGTGTGTATATTTGCCCACACATGTGCACACACAGTGACACCAGAGCATGTATGAGAAGGCAAGAGAACAACTTGTGTTTGTTGTTTTTTTCTTTCTACCATGTAACTTGTTAGGAGTAAATTTTAGTTTTCTGAGTTAGTAGTAAGTGATTTTTTTTCACCACACCATCTTTCCATTCCCATATTTTAAAATATATTCACATTATTCTAGCTATGTTTTATATATAATCTGACTCAACTAAGATTATCAACTCAAATTAAAAGAATGTAATTCTAGATTGCTTCAAATCATTCATAAAGACCTTTGAGTCTAAGAAGTCATATATAAATGTTACTAGATCATTATCCTATATTCATACATATCTGTTTAAGCAAACTTATGAAGTGTGTTCATTGTTTGTACAACCAAATATTTGTACTCCCTCTGCTGCAGGGAACTTATCAACTATTATCCCATTTCACTAGATAGTATTATTTCCATTTGAAATTAGTATGTCTTTGTCTAAAAGATGTTTTATTTTTTAAATCTTTTAAAAATATTTTCCTTTGTCTTCTGAGATCAAGATATATTATCCTACAATACTAATGTGTTGAAAGAGGGTTATGTATACAAAGCACATCTGTCCTGTGCTTTGATCCCACGATGAAAACATCTTATGATTGTTTTTATAAAACAAAGCCCAAGACTGCTGTGTCAATGATGTATATTCCTGCAATCATTGGTTGAGCAGTAAATAAGGTGTACATCGTAAGATGAAACATTTCACAAGTGAGCTTTATGTTTACCTCATGGATGGGTAAGTAGTTGATTAGATATGTCTCTATAGAAGTATATTGAATGGATATATCATCTTAACCATCTCACCAAGAATAAATTTATTTTACAAAGTAAAAAGAAAAACTTAGGTTCTGTTTTGATACCTCCTCACATGCATTTCTATGAAAACATATATAATAAGAATTTGAAGAAAATTATAAATTGTACTGTCAAAGTACTGCCAAATGGTTAAGTGTGTTTTTTTTTTACATGAAAGCTAGTTTTGATATTTCTTTCTGCAATGAGTATTTGTGGTAATATTTTAGATCATCTAGTAATTAGACTGTTCAGGTCTTTTAAGGCAATATGACAAAAAATTAATTACACATATGTCAATAGAATCTTTAAACTAGTGATTCTTTTAAATTTTTTTTCATCAAATAATTTTAGAAATGCCAAGATTCATAGACAATAAGATAAGAACTAATATGCTCATCACCATATTATAAAATTGAACATTACAGACAAGTTATTGTTATTTACTTCAGTCTAAAGAGCTGACTTCTCTAAATACTTAAGGAAGTGTTTGATGTCAGTTGAAATCAGTTCCCTGGTGTTTGTATGAAAATATAAACCAAATGACTATACTGAACTATCCACAAATTTTATTTTCTTCATTTAGGTTTATGTTTTTGGAGATTACAAAAACTGACATCCAAATTATGTTATATAATTTTCTTTGTGTGTGTGCATGTGTCTGTGTGTATGTGTTTGAAAGCATTTTAATATTTGATTATAAATATATGTGACAAAATATACATGCATATTTATACATTTGTTTCCAAAATAACTATCCTATACTACTGTTAAAGTGCCCATTATTTTGAAGCAGAGCAAGTTTGGTATACAGGAGTGTTAAAGAGGCCATAATTTTGAAGAGCAAGTTAGTATAGAGGAGAGTTTGGAGGGAGGAATGGGAAGGGAAGAATCATGTGCTAATTCTGTTATACTCATAGGATTTGAGTATTAGCCCAATTTTAGCCCAATTGTTACCAAAGAGATTTCATTCAGCAATGGATGGAAACAGAGGTAGAGATACATAGCCAAAGAGAGGAAGACTTGTAGGAGCCAGATGGGCACAGAACACAAGAAGAAAAGCCACAGGATAAACTAACCTGGGCTCATAGGGGCTCAGAGAGAATAGACACTCAAGGAGCCTGCACGGCTCTGACCTACACCCTCTGCAGATATGGTGTGATTGTATAGCTTGGTCAGTGAAGTGCTGTGCAGATGCTCAAAGGCAACCTTGGGACTGAGCACAGGGACCCCAGTCGAAGAGTTAGGAAAAGGACTGGAGGAGCCGAAGGGCTTTGCAACCTCATAGGAAGAACAACTATGTAAACCAAGCAGTCCCTCCAGAGCTAGCAGAAACTAACCAACCAACCAAAGACTACACATGGAGGGACCCATGGCTCCAGCCGCTTATGTAGTAGAGGATTGCATTGTCGGGCATCAATGAGAAGAGAGGCCATTGGTACTGTAAAGGCTCGATGCCCCAGTGTAGGGGAATGCCAGGGCGGGGAGACAGGAGTGGGTCGGTTGGTGAGCAGGCGGGGGTGGGGTTGGATAGGGGGTTTTCGGAGGAGAAAAGAGGAAAGGGGATACATTTAAAAACATCTAAGAACACAAGGGGAAAAAAGGAAAGAAGAGCAAGTGTTGTCTTTGTCTCTTTTGCCTGCTTTGGGGACCCATATTTTTCATGCTGGGTTGCCTTTTCCAGCCTTAATACAAGTAGAAATGCTTAATTTTACTGCAACTTGATATGCCATGTTTGGATGATATCTCTGCGAGGCCTTCCCTTTTCTGAAGAGAAAAGAAGAAGTGGATGGGGGGGTCTTAGGGCCTTGGAGTAGAGGAGGGAAGGGAAAATGTGGTCAGCATTATAATAAATGATAATAATAATAATAATAATAATGTTAATATATAATCTCAATAAATAAGTTTTCATTTTATTAAATTATTTTATTTATTTACATTCCAAACATTGACCCACTTTCTGGTTCCTCCCCCCTGAATTCTTCACCCCAGTGCCTCTCCCACAGCCTCTGAGAAGGTGCGCTCCCCCACTCACCCACCCACCTCCACCAGCATCCCTCATCTCTGGTCCATCAAGTTTCCACAGGATTCAGTGTATCTTCTCCCAGTGAGTGCAGCCAAGGCAGCCCTCTGCTACACATGTGCCCAAGGCCATGGACCAGCCCATGTCCGCTGCTTGGGTTTTAGCTTACTCTCTGGGAGCTCTGAGGGGTCTGGTTGTTTGATATTGCTGTTCTTCCTAAGGGGTTCCCTTCTACCCCACTTCCCCCCACGCTGCTCCTTCAGTCCTTTCCCTAATTCTTCCAAAGGGGTCCCGAACCTAATCTAATGGATAGCTGTAAGTATCTGTATTTGTCACAGTCAGCTGCTGATAGAACCTCTCAGAGGTCAGCCATGCCAGGCTCCTGTCTGCAAGCACAGTATGTTGTCAGTAAGTGTCAGAATTTACTGTGCACACATTTGATGGGTCTGAAGTTGGGCCAGTCACTAAATGGCCTTTCTTTGAGCATCTGCTCCATTTTTGTGCCTGCATTTCCTTTAGACAGGAATAATTCTAGGTCAAAATTTTTGAAGATGGGTGGATGCCCCCCTGCCTCAACTGGGGGCCATGTCTATCTACTGGAGGTGGTCTCTTCTCCATTCCAAAAGTTGCCCAACTTTCTGGATACTCCTCTCTGAATTCTTCACCCCAGTGGCCCTCCCACAGTCTCTGAGAAGGTTCTTCCCCACTCCATCTCCCCACTGTTGGTTTTTATTTTTGTTTGGTTGGTTTTTGTTTTTTGGCTAGTGCCTTCAACATTGGGTTCCAATAGCCTCTTGCATGCCAGATGACAGCAGATGCTGGCAAGGATGTGGAGAAAGAGGAGTACTCCTCCATTGTTCATGGGACTGAAAGCTGGTACAACCACTCTGGAAATCAGTCTGGCGGTTCCTCAGAAAATGGAACATAGTACTATCTGAGGACCCAGATATACCACTCCTGGGCATATACCCAGAAGGTGCTCCAACATGTAATAAGGACACATGCTCCACTATGTGCAAAGCAGCCTTATTTATAATAGCCAGAATCTGGAAAGAACACAGATGTTCCTCAACAGAGGAATATGTACAGAAAATGTTGTACATTTACAGAATGGAGAACTATTCAACTATTAAAAACAATGACTGCATGAAATTCTTTGACAAATGGATGGAACCAGAAAATATTTTCCTGAGTGAGGTAACCCAATCACAAAAGAACACACATAGTATGCACTCCACTGATAAGTAGATATTTGTCCAGAAGGTCGGAATATCCGATACAATTTAAAGACCCCCATGAAGCTCAAGAAGAAAGAAGACCAAAGTGTGGGTGCTTCAGTCCTTCTTAGAAGGGGAACAAAATACTCATGGGAGCAAATACAGAGACAAAGTGTGGAGCGGAGGATGAAGGAAAGGCCATCCAGAGACTGCCCCACCTGGGGATTCATTCCATATACAGTCACCAAACACAGACACTATTATGGATGCCAAGAAGTTCATGCTGACAGGTCAACATGTCACTCATATACAAATTAGTATTCACTGAAGTACTATACTCAAACACCAAGTTACCAAATTGCCTGAGAAATCCATCCACAGATGTATAGTAAAAATATATTTGTAAGGAGCTTAATTAACCTATAAAGAGAAACTTAAAATACCCCCTTTCCTTAAAAATAGACATACCTTGACATTATTATATTAAGGGTAATAAACCATTATTCAGAAAGACAGGTCATGAATATAATCTGTTTGTTTGAAGATTATTTTTTATAAATATTCCATTTATACATGTATACAACAAAATATATGAAAAATTACCCAAGGGAATTATATGGGTCAATGAAAGTTGTAGGAGAAAAGTAGGAGAGGATTAGTGTGGTTGAAGTCTATGACATACTTGTATGAAGATATTTATAAAAAACCATTAGTATGTAAAGTATCTGTGGAATTAATATTTTATAAATCTGTAAATTCCCCCTTTCAAGTACATTAAATGTTTCTTTCCCATAAACTATCAGACTCAGGATTTTTTGTTTGTTTGTTAAGTTTCTTTTCAAAATTATTTTATTGCTCATGTATGTGTGTATGTGTTCATGCATGTGTGCATGTGCATGTGTGTTTGTGTGTCTGTCTGTCTGAATACCCTTACAATTATGTGAAGGTCATAGAGCTGCTCAGTACAGTAGGTTTTCAGTTTTCTCTTTCATCCTGTACAACTAGAGATCAAAGTAAGTTCCTTATGGTTGACAACTGCCTTTACCTGCTGAAGCATTGGCCCAAGCCTGCTTGTTAAGGTTTTGTTGTTGTTGTTTTGTTTGGGTTGTAATTGATACTGTGTTTTTTCCAGTGATATCCAAGATCTGAGTAAAATGATTCTATGAGTTCTCCATTATTTTGGCAAGAACATAGGATTCACTGATTTCCAAAGAGCAACCTATAATTGAATTCTGGTCCTAACCCTCACTTTATCATAATGTACTGTATTTCCTCACATATTGGGGAAATTATATCCAATGCCAATATGAGACATTGCCAAATTAGTTAGAAATGTTTGTTCTTTCAATATTTTTTAGGATACTTAATGTAAATTTTATTTTTCCATACTATTTATTATGGGCCATACCAACATATTTACCTGTTTAACATTTAACAATAAGTTCCATTTCTTGACCCCATGTAGGCCTGTTTAGACTTTCATACTGCTCAGCTCAGCCATAGCTTTCTTGTCAAGGAATATTCCCACTCATAAGATCTTTGTAAATGTCTTCCCTATATTTCTCTTATGGGCGCACTGGTATTTGGGGACTTTCCCATAATGAGTTTAAATAAGCTTTGGTTGTAATGGTTATGTTGTCTGAACTTATGATTAATATTTATATTTTATTATTTTATGTCTTTATTTTTATTGTGAACAAACATTCACCCCATGTGTGCCATGTTAGTGTAGAGGTCAGAGAGAGCATCAGAAACCTTGGAACAGGAGTTTTAGTTTGCTGTGGGCTACTGTATGGGTTCTGGGAATCTAGTCTGGCTCCCCTATATGCTCAGCCTATGCTCATAACCACTGAGCCATTTCACTAGCCCCTAATCTCTATCTCTGAAGAAGAATCTTGCAAATTTTTGCATCATTGATTCAAAAAACTTACTGTACTGAATCCTCCATACTTGAAACTTTCTTTTTTTTTTAATTAGATATATTCTTTATTTACATTTCAAATGATTTCTGCTTTCCTGGTTCTACCCCCCAAAAGTCCCATAAGCCCTCTGCCCTCCGCCTACTCCTTAATCAACACCCTCCTGCTTCCCTTTTCTGGTAGTCCCCTACACTGCTGCATCGAACCTTCCCAGGACCAGGGGCATCTTCTCCCTTTGATGTCCAACAAGGCCATTCTCTGCTGCCTATACATCTGGAGCCACGGGTAACACCATGTGTACTCTCTGGTTAATGTCTTTGTCCCTGGAAGCTCTGGGAGTACTGGGTGACTTGTATCGTTGTTCCTCCTATGGTGCTGCAAAGCCCTTCAGCTCCTTGGGTCCTTTCTCTAGCTCCCTCATTGGAGACCCTGTGCTCAGTTCAATGACTGAAACTTTCAATGATATAATCTCTTCATATTCCTATATTTTCATCCCCTTAATTCCCGCATTTAAGAATTGGCATTTGACAAATAAATTTCTGAAACTTTGTAATTATTTTTATCTAACCTACTTGGGTTACTTTACCTCTTTGCCCCAGGTGCAAAGTTATAAAATAGACTTCAATGGAATCATATTGTTCTACTCAATTTCAGTTTCCATCTTTTCTTTTTCTTTATAACATTCTGCTTAAATGTTTTCTTAAATTTTGTAACCACAGGATCTGTAATGCAATGGTTCTCTCTGAGATGTATTTTGCTGTATCATTATAAGCTGTTATAATACTCATTATGAATTATCTTCTAACTGCATGGTGTTGCATATTCTCAGGTAATTTTCCCATTCTGGCTGACAAAACACATTTCCCTTCAAAGATAGCTTACTATAATATAATTGACACAGGTGAATGGAGGATATTTTACTCTTGGCATTTCATGTGTTCCTACAGTTCTACGTCCAAGTCCCAGTCCCAGTCCTAGACTTAAATCAGTGCTTTGGTCCCTGAAATATTTGTTAAATATTATGTTATACAATAAGATGAATTCAGGCTAATAATTTCTAAATTCACTTATCCTTTCCTCATTTAACTTCCCATAGAGTCCAATACATCCTCAACAAGAATTTAGCTCTCATGTAATCTTGATGCAAAGATAATATCATAGTTTTCTATGAAGGAATAAATATGACCAGAAATTAGAGACTCTATAGTGTTTATGATATACTTGAAGGGGTTCTAGTAGTCTCAGATATGGCAGGCCAAGTGAAAAAACATTAGATTACATTTCTAAAGCTAGCCATAAAGTTCTATACCTTTATTTGGCTACTTTTTCCTCCTGAGACTGACTTCCAAACTGCAGCTATGGAAGTATTGAAGTCTAGCAATCAAAGGCCCCATTTCCTCTGCCTCAATTAACATGTCCAATCAAAACAATCCATCTCAAACTAACAGGTAGGTTTTTTTTTTCCTTTTTTTTTTTCCTTTATAAACTACCATTTGCCTATGTACCATGTCTTTCTCCTCTCTATCTGGAAGTCCTTTGCCCTCTGCATACCCACCAAGACAAATATCCCTGCCCTTCTCTGGTGTTCCTTTCCCCTTCTTCTTTGTCCTATCTCCTGTGTTTTCTCCTATTCCCAGCATTTTGTCCCTCTGGGGCCAATGAAATCTTTTTGTGTTCGGATAACTTCATCTTGGTGTATCTTGTGAGGGATATCAGACCCTTCAACATGAATATTTTTAAAATCTAAAACTTTAAAGAGCAATTATTTATTAAATCCATTGTAACATACTTATCATGAACATGCATACAATTTAAGAGAAGTCTGTTCTTGTGTCCTTTTGTAACCTTTGCCAGAAATGACTGCTTGGTCCTTTAAATCTGTTGCCAATGAGTTAAGTTCCTATAATGACATTTTTACTTTTTATGAGAGCTATAATAGCATTCAGAGAGCAATCCTATGTTATATTTAAGTTCAATAACTCATTTCACTTCTTTTAGGAATAGCCTAAAAACATATGGATTGACTTTTCATACTAACATTGGATCTGTTAACATCTTGACCTCACTGCATTACTTTTACGGTAGCAAAGCCACCCCAAATATAGTAATATCTTTGGTCTGGAATACGTTTAATTCCATGCATGAGTAACCATTGGCAGGCAGCAGACTTGTGCTCTGAATGCTCATTTCTAAACATCAAACAGAAATGGGCTCATTTATGAGAATAGATGCAGAAAATAGGTGTGTGGAATTATTACACACCTTAGTGACCTCCATCAAATTTATGAATAAATCTCATTTTGATATATTTGCCCAGAAGACAGGCCTTAACCACCACCTCTCAAAAAGGGGCCTGAAGTTCTTTCTTTCATGTTAAATTTCCTGCAACAAATATTACAAAGTACATGTTCAGTAACAATACGGCATTGTTAAACAAATTGTTCAAAAGCATTTTTTTTAATTCCAGGAGAAAACAGAAATGTGCCAAAGACAAAAGATACTAATGGCTTAGAGAGAAAAATTTGTTGAGAGGAAAGTATTTTCAGACCCTCATCTCTGTGACACCTCTTTATTAGAGGACCACTTGTCTAAATAGAGTTTCTTTATGTTCTGTAGATTAAAAAGTTAATTTACTAGTATTAGATATGTAAAGGCAAAAGTATATGTCACTCAATTTAATTCACATCTCTCTATTCTGAATTTGCAGTAAAAAAAATCTCTGCATATCTCTTTAGAAAAATGCTTGGCATATAATTATTATCCGATAGATCAGTTAAATGCCTTCTGTTGCCCATCAAAGGACAGGTTCTCATGAACAGCTCATGGGAATCATCTCAAACTGTTTCCTTAGAGAAGGTGATATGCTGAAATAATACATTGCAAAATGTCATTTCAATCTCCAAATATCAGATAAGATCTCCAAAAGATTGGAGATCATGTTCTCTAAAATGATTGGCAGCAAAAATGTGCTAAATTTTTGTCAATTGGTGTTAAGAATGCAGGAAGAAGTTTCCATTGATCCTCAGGTACTGACTGAGTCTAGCTGGTGCAGAAGGTGAAGCTAACCATGAAATACCATCAAGCCAGCCTGCTGGCACTTTTCAGAGCCTGAGACCTGACAGTACCTGTCTATTTACAAAAATATCAATTGGCCTGACTTTGTACCAAAATGTTTAAAAACAAACTTGGGAGACAAAAACAGAGCTCTGTACCGCTATAGCTTGTAAAATGTAGCAAATGTGGGAAGAGGTAAATAACACCTCTTACTTAAAACACCAATAGATAATGGGAGGTCCATACTGAAGAGGATCTCTCTTTCCTTCTCCCTCTATCTCTCTGGAAAGAAACCTTAGTACCTGAAGACTAGGTTTACATGCAATGTAAAAAAACATTTTGCTTTAAGTCTCTTCAAGGAGATTTGAAAGCGTAACCCTTTTGCTTTGTGAAGAATGCACAAAATAACTCCAAAATCTGCAGAATCCTACTATAAATTATTTTTTACTTGTGGAATATTGCCAACTATCCAGAGAGTAGCTAAATCATAAGACGGATAATCCTGTCAGAAAGTAATATTAAAGGATTCAATCAAGGAAAATGAGCTTCTTAATATATATCTATCAATATTAAATAGATACATCAAGTATTCACAAATAAATCATTGCAACCTTCACTTGTAACCTCATTTACTTCATCGGTTGAGTTGAATGTAACATTAGTTTTACCTCTGATACAGGAAATACACCTGGAAATGTGCCACTCTTTTCTCTCCCCAGGCCTATGAATAAGAAAATATTCTTCCCTTCTTTTCACAATATTGCCCTGATCTGTCTTTCTGCCTCAGTCTCTGTCTCTCTGTTTCTCTCCCTCCTCTTTCTCCCTCCCCTCCTCCCCCTCTCTCTGTCTCTCTCTGTCTCTGTCACTCTCTCCCTCTCTCCCTATCCTCTCCCTCTCCCTCTGTCCCTCTCCCTCTTCCTGTCTCCCTCTCCCTCCTCCTCCTCTTCCTCTCTCTCCCCTTCCCCCTTCCCCTCCTCTCCCTCTACTTCTCCCTCTCCCTCTCTCTCTCCCTTATTCGCCTTTGTTCTCACAAAGATGTCTTGCTTGTGGACACTACCAGAGATTTTTTCAAAACCAGCCAGACAACCAGACTCCAATCTGAGCCAAGAGGATAAAGACTTAATTAGCCCATTGCTGTGGTGGAAGTCTTCTTTTGTCTCCTTTTCACTCTCCCCTGTTCTTTACTGCCATTTCTTATGTACACAGCTGCTCTTGTGCTTTCTGCTTATTTTATTTTCAATGATCATTTGGTGAATCACAGAATATCAAATGTTTTAAATAAGCATTTAGAAAAACAGCTACAACAAGCAAAACTTCACCTTTAAATATAGTTTACTCTATATTCTATTGTACGCATCTACCAAGATAATTGCTATCCTTTATCAAGTGCAGCATGAAATTAAAATTATTAATCAATACTTGATAGCAGACATTGAAAAGAGAAATAAATACATTTTCTATCTCCTTTTTGCTTTTTCCCCTAGGATGATGGTTCATAAGTACTATTTTTTTCATTCTACCTCTCTTCAGATCCCTTTTATACACTTTCCTCCTTAATTTCTCTCCATATGAAAATTTAGCACTTCAACTACAATACAGATTTGTTTATCTATGATGAGTATTTCAGAAAGGAATGATTTTTCTCAACCACCAACAACCACATTGCTGCTCCCTTGAGAACAGCATTTGTCTTTCCTGAAATTTTATATTCAAAATTACATGTTTGATAATTGTAATTATTATTTTTGTGGTCCTGGCACCAAACTCATGGCTTCACACATACTGGAAAAATGTTCTGTCACCTAACACCATTCCTAGCCTCCAGAGTACATGTTTATATGGTATTCATGAGTACAGTTAGCATAAAGTAATCTACATCTACCTGTGTTCAGTAGTGCCTGGGATGAGCAAAAACAGGAAACATTCTGAGAAAAAGTAACAGTGTTATTTTTTCCATATGTTTGCAAAATTATTAATACATGAAAGATGAAAGCCAAATTACATTCTGTCTTTTATTATTATAATGATGTATCTGGCCCAGATGTTATTTTTCAAACTTTACATTTGTGAGTGTGTACAAATAGACATCTGCATTAATTAAAGATACATTCATACTTGTCTCAGATTTATTTACCAT
Organism: Apodemus sylvaticus; assembly: GCF_947179515.1. Classification (NCBI taxonomy): domain Eukaryota; kingdom Metazoa; phylum Chordata; class Mammalia; order Rodentia; family Muridae; genus Apodemus; species Apodemus sylvaticus. Next base: position 53,325,102 of record NC_067489.1, read on the forward strand.
TCTGATGCAAGGAAGAGTTTTATCTCATTTATAGTTTGTGATATTTTATGCTTTTATTTCACTCTTCTAAGGATTATTGAGTCTTTTATTGTTCAATATATGGTAAAACTCTTCTCAAAAAATCCTCTGCAAAGGTCATTCTTCATGTTTTTTTTTCCAATGACAACAAAATAGGTTTGAGTAACTTTCTAATTTTTTTTGGTTCACTCAATCTAGTTTGTGTTGCCTATATAAGAATCTGTATAGGGCATTCACTGGAGCACAAAAATTTTCATTTGCAATATTCTCAATAAAGAATTATTCTTCCACCCCCAGCAATTTTCTACTACCAATAGCTCATCAGTATTGGGAGAATCCTGGAGACCATCTGTACCATCTTGGCCAGTTGCTGTGATGCCAATGTTACACCCAGAAGACAGTATTTCACAACAGTCCTTCCCCATAACCAAGCTCTTATATGATTTTTCTGTCTCCTTTTCTGGGATACTCTCTGAGTTTTGGTGGTGATGGTTGGTGGGGCTAATTAAGGTGTTCTATTTCTGGCTGAGGACTGAATCTCATTCATAACACTTTCCTGGGTCACACATCTCTGCACTGACTGCTGTGACCAGTGTAAAAAGTAGAATTAGAAGCTTCTTCTGAAGCACTCTAGAAAAGAGGGAACTTGGTAACAAAGGATAGTTGGTAATAAAAAGCTAAAGAAAGGAATTATGTAAAGGAGGATATAAGAGGCAACATGGTAGCACTTCCTACTCTCTCCTCTTGTAGGGAAAGACACCTGAAACCACAAACACAAAGACATCAGGTAGTCCCAGTGATCAGTACTAGTGACATGATGACCCTCCAGTGCTCATAAACCTTGAATCTAGTAGAGAACGTTGATGAGATGGTGATTTCTCCTACATATCTGATGAGAAATGGAGAAAATATCTATTCCATTTCTGTCTCTTAGAGAACTATAATCTTGATGGGGGCCTATTACTTGAGACTGGGCTACTCTGGAAACCTGAAAACTAGGCATGACATACAGACATGAAGATACTCTACTATAATTACTGAATGAAAAACTAGGATTTAGGCATGAGTGAAGAGCATTTGGTTAGTCAAGCCTCAGTATGTGATGAAGCCTGAGATCCAATGTTTAGAGTCACTGTAGAGACTGAACTCACAAAGGCTACATCAAGACCAGATTACTTGCTGTCTGTTGCTGCCTCACTATCATAGGTAGTTAGCTGCCGGTGACGCTTCCAGTCTTCAGACCAGTGTAACATTTTATTAAGCAGTCTTCTTCTTGATATGCAGTTCTTTGTGCTAAAACTGTAACTGTGTTTTCATAAGTTTTAAATTTTGCTAAGAAGCCCCCATAGATGAATCTGGGTTGTACATGTTTGGTCTGGGATGTTTTAAAGTTTTATTTAGAAGCTCTTTGAACAATTAGAAAATAAACTCATCTATCATCAAATCTCTAACTTAATAATATCCTGGACCTATTATTTGTATACCCTTGTATTCACTCAATTATCTGATACAAAGATGAAATTCTACAGTAAACCAATGGGAAGATAACAATTTTCTTCTTTAAAAAGCTGATAAGCTAAATTTGAATCATTGGGTTCAGTGTCTATGTACACATTGAAAGTGGGTGTGCTTAATTCATTTGACAATAGAATGAATTCTTCCCCCTTCTAAAAAGGACCGAAGTATCCACACTTTGGTCTTCCTTCCTCTTGAGCTTCATGTGATCTGTGAATTGTATCTTTAAGTATTCTGAGCTAATACCCACTTTTCAGGGAATGCATACTATGTGTGTTCTTTTGTGATTGGTTTACCTCACTCAGGAAGATATTTTCTTGTTCCATCCATTTGCCGAAGAATTTCATGAAGTCATTGGATTTTGTTGTTGTTGTTGTTTGTTTTTCTCTTTTTTGCTTTTGTTTTGGTTTTTTATTAGATTTTTTAAAATTTGCATTTCAAATGTTATCCCCTTTCCTGGTTTCCCATCCAAAAATTCCATCCCTCCTCCCCCTGCTTACCAACCCACCCACTCCTGCTTCCCTCTTCTGGCATTCCCTATACTGGGGCATTGAGCCTTCTCAGGACCAAGAGCCTCTCCTCTCTTTGATGTCCAACAAGGCCATCCTCTGCTACATATCCAGCTGGAGCCATGGGTCCCCCTCCATGTATACTCTTTGGTTGGTGGTTTAGTCCCTGGGAGCTCTGGGGGTACTGGTTGGTTGTTTTTAATAGCTGAGTATTACTCTATTGTGTTAATGTACCACATTTTCTGTATTCATTCCACTGTTGAGGGTCATCTGTGTTCTTTCCAGCTTCTGGTTATTATAAGGCTCTTATGAACAGAGTAGAGCATGTGTACTTATTACTTGTTAGAGCATCTTCTGGGTATATGCTCAGGAGTGGTATAACTGGATCCTCAGGTATCCTTTATCTAATTTTCTGAGGAACTGCTGGGCTGATTTCCACAGTGGTTGTACCAGCTTGCAGTCCCACCAATAATGGAGGAGTGTTCCTCTTCCTCTACATCCTCGCCAGCATCTGCTGTCATCTGAGTTTTTGATCTTAGCCATTCTGCCTGGTATGAGGTAGAATCTCAGGGTTGTTTTGATTTGCATTTCCCTGATGACTAAGGATGTTGAACATTTCCTTAGGTGATTCTGAGCCATTCAGTATTCTTCAGTTGAGAGTTCTTCATTTAGCTCTGTACCCTATTTTAATAGGGTTCTTTGGTTCTCTGACTTCTAACTTCTTGAGTTCTTTGTATATATTGGATATTAGCTCTCTATCAGATGCAAGGAGAACAGACTATAGGAAAGGCCATCAAAGACTGCCCCACCTGCACCATCCCTTATACAGTTACCAAATCTAGACACTATTGTAGATGCCAAGAAGTTATATAGCTGTCTCCTGAGAAGCTCTGCCATAGCCTGACATGTACAGAGGAGGATGTTCCCACCCAAACATTGGCCTGAGCATGGGGTCCCCAATGGAGAGTTAGAAAAAAGACTGAAGATGACTAAGGGATTTGCAACCCTATAAGAGGAAGAGCAATTTGAACTAACCTGACCGCCACAGAGCTCCCAGGGACTAAACCACCAATCTAAGAGTACACATAGAGCAACCCTTGGCTCCAGCCACATATATAGCAGAGGATGGCCTGGTTAGACCAGGGAGGAGAGGCCCTGGGTCCTGTGAAGGCTTGATGCCCCAGTGTAGGGGAATATTAGGGAGACCAGGAAGGAGTGGTTGGATGGGAGGGGGGATGGGATAAGGGTTTTTCAGAGGGGAAACCAAGAAAGGGATGACATTTGAAACGTAAAGAAAATATCTAATAAAAAAAATTTTAAAATATACTTAAAAATATTTGAATTATTTATCTCATAAGTCTGAATTAGTCTACCATCCTTTCAACTCAAAACAAGAAAGTAAAAAAACAAAAGAAAAAAGAAGAAAAAAAAAAAAGAAACTTTTTTCTTCTTAAACTTTGCCATGAGAATAGAAGTATCATCAACTATAAAACCTGAATAACTATTTTTATTCTGATGCAGGCAATCTACTTTTACAATCTTCTGTCCTTTATGGGACTTTTATTTCTCAATACTTATCAGGGCGAAATTATTTGCCCTTGACAATTTTTAGTACCCTGATTATGGAGGAATGTGTTCTAAAACTTAATTCATCCTGGAGAATTCAGTATTGAAAGTAGTTGTATTGCCTTTACTCTTTAAATCTTATTTCTCAAAATAGCTTATTAAAGCTCTGAACAATGCAATCTTCTAAACCAAATGAATTAAGAGAGCCTCTTGTCAATATGCACATAAACACTGATTCAATTTTATCTTTTCAGCTTCTTAACAAAGAATTTTATTGTCTTCCCATTTTGGTGTTTAAATGAAAAAAAGTTGAGATAATTTTTTTGTTTTGTTATACTTGGTTTTGGCTATTGCTCTGTTATTATTTTTTAAATCATCACTTACATAAAGCATGCTAGAGAATTTAGACATATTAGTAATCATCCTTTGTATCTGAGGAAAATAAATGCTGAAAAAAGCATCATTCAAAGCTTAAGAAATATCCTGAGGTATGAGTTGACTTAATATAGTTTAAAATCAGTTCTTCTTACAAATCACAAAAGCCCTGTAAGAAAATATCATTCTAGACTGCCCAGCAAAGACTGCTGGAACACTTTGTTCTAAATTTTTTTTCTCAACAGGACATTGCTTCCAAGTGAGCAAAAAATGGTCCTCTATAGGTGAGAAAACCACCCTGCAGGACCCTTTCCACATCATGCCAATAAGGTCACACAGTGCAAATCCATGAGTGGGATAGACACAGTACCTGACAGAAAATAATCTGCTTCCACAAAGGATGCCTGGCTTTTGAGACAACATCACTTGCAAAAGTCAGTATATTGTGCAACATACTGAGGTAGTTTTTGGGCTGAAGGAAAATGTCAAGACCTCAGGTTTAATGCTTGCCAGTCATGTGGCATTAGCAAAGCAATTTAATGCTCTCGATCTCTGTGAATTTAATCAGTTAAAATAACTTTTCTGTTATGAAAGTAGTAAAGTGCAAATACTAATCCAATTTCAGAAAAAAATTAATATATCAGTAGATACAGAAATAGATCAGAACAAAACTATGATCTGAAAATACAATAACAGTATTTATGTGTCTCAGTTTCAGCACCAGATTGATGCTAGGTCTGTCCTAGGATTTACATTCAATTATAGTAAACTAACATTCTCACAATGTATTCAAATAAAAGATGAGAGAGATTAACAGGTACAAGTATGAAAACTGAAAGTATATCACAGTTTTGTAACTGATCTTTACCTATCATGACACTTTACATTCAACCATCACAGTTTTATATATATATATATATATATATAAACTATCCATGAATTTGAGAGTTACAAATTGGGATACATGGGAGGGGAATGTGGGAGGAACAGGAAGGGGAAATGACATATTTTAAATACAAAAAACAATAAGTAAAAATATAAAAATATCTGCATGTTATGGAATAATCCTAATAGTATTATCACCCAGGAAATAAAAATATCTATTGATTCATTATAAATCTCTTTTAGTTCTGTTTTGTTTTGTTTTTTAGACTGTTTATATTCTGTTTAATATCATTAAATTTTAAAAATAAAATTTAAGTATTCACTGCATTGACTCAGAAGCAGCAAACAATTTGCCTGTTCTCAATGAGTATGTAAGTAAGGCTAAAACATTCAATAATGGTTTCTAAAAAAAAAATTAATTCCATTGCATCTGTATGGTACACTGAGCAGACTCCACATAGCTTATTGGCCCCTCTCCAAATCAATAAACAGCTTCTAAAGAATTATCTGAATTGCTCAGAAGAAAAACAAATGCAAAACAATTTAATTTTGTCTTGAGCAATGTTTAACTCTCTAAAACTTTTGCAAAATGGAACAATGTTTCTGAATCTTCAGCTTATGGTGTATGTCATATAAGCTCTCATTACCTATAAAATTCCAATGAACAATACATGACAATTGTATTAGAAATCAATTAGAAATATAAATAATATACTTTATCTTAAAATGTAGCCGATAGTGGTCCAAACTCTTTAAAATATTCAAAATAATCTTTAGAATGTTTTATTTATGTGTTCAAATCTTATGTACAATAAAAATTGTTTCCCAATAATATCTATTCTTCTGTTCATGTTTACTAAACTATGTGTTTTCCCCAGACACAAAGCACAAAACACAGTATTAAGAGAACACTAGTGTTGTGAAGGGAAGTGTAAATAATATACCAAAATACTAGATTATGCTTTGAAAATATGTATGTATATAACAAAATCTAGATACTCTGTCTATGTGTGTATGTGTGTATGCACCCATAAATTAATATGGCCATCATTTCCTAGGTGCTGTCTATAGTCATTTTAGGATCAAATTCTCTAATGAATCAGGTGCTTGCTGAGTAGAGTAGTCTGGTTGGCCAGTGAACTTCCGTGATTTACCTGTCTTCCCCTGAAACACTAGCGGCCTTTTACAAAACGTAACTTTGTGGGACAGAGCTCAGGTTTTCATGCTTATGCCAATAAGTAATCTATAGACTCAGCTAGTTCCCTAGACCTAGATAAAGATCTTTAAAGTAGAACATTTTGAAGTATAGAATGCTGGCTTACATAATTATCCTTGTTAAATTTTTATGTCATATAGATTCAAATTATACATTGGCTAGTTACTCATAAAATATTAATGTCAAGTTACATATGATATTAAATAAAACCTAATTGCTGGAAATGGATAGTGACCATTCGATTGCTAGACATCACCACCATTAAAGGGGTTAATGATAAAGACAGATACAGCTGGAAATCGCTTACATGATTAAATGGAATCCTGAATCTTCTTGGTATGATTATGTTCTTTTTAAAATTCTTAATTAATTAGTTTATTCATTTACATCCCAAGAACTGCCCCCCTCCCATTGCATCCCACACTGACATCCTCCTCCATCCTCCATACCACATCCTCCCTCCCACATCCTCTTCTCTGAGAATGTGCTCCCCCTATATAACCTCAACCCTGGTGCATCAAGTCTCTGCCAAATTAGTCAATCTATTCCCAATGAAGTCAGACAATGCAGCCTTATTGAGTAAGGGATACCACAGTCAGGCTACAGTTTTAGGGAGAGCCTCCACTCCAGTTATTGGGAGCCCATATAGAGATTGAGCTACACATCTGTTGCATATGTGCCAGGGGTCACATTCGAGTGTGTTCTTTAGTTGGTAGCTCAGGTTCTGAGAAATCCCAGAGGTTCATTTTAGTTGACTCTGTTGGTCATCCTGAGGGGTTACCACCCCTTTTAGGTACTTCAATTCTTCCCCTGACTCTTCTACAAGAATCCCCAACATCCATCTGATATTTGGCTGTGGGTATCTCCATCTGCTTCAATAACCTGATGAATAAAGCCTCTCAGAGGACAGTTATGCTAGGCCCCCATCTGCAAGCATAAGAGAGTATCATTAATGATTTCATGGGCTGGGTTTCAAGTTGGGCCAGTTATTTGATGACCATTCCTTCAGTCTCTGTTCCACCTTTTTCCCTGATATTTTTTAATCAGGACAAATTTTGGGTCAAACATTTTGTGGGTGGGTTAGTGTCCTATTGGGGGTCCTGCCAGGCTATGGTGGGGGGGGTGCTTTTCAGGTTCCATGTCACCACTTTTAGGCATCTTGTCTAAGGTCATCCACATTAACTCCTTGGAGCCTCCCCCATTTCAGATCTCTGGGACTTCCTAAAGATACTCCCTACTCCACTCCTAGACCCCTGGCAGCTGTAGGTTTCCATTCTCCTGGCCCTCTCCATCTCTCTCTGATTCCCCCCACTCATACTCCCATCTTCTAACTCCCTTCCATCCACTTCTTTCTTCTTGTCTATTTTGTTCCCCCTTCTAAGTGTGATTCCACATCCTTGCTTGGGCCTTCTAGTTTAATTTCTTTAGGTCTCTGGCATACGTCATGGATATTCTGTGCTTTATGGCTAATATCCCCTTATCAGTGAGTACATACTATACATGTCCCTTTGAATCTTGGATTACCTCACTCAGAAGCTTATACTCCAAAAAACTGGAAAAACAAAATAAAATTGTCAATTTTATAGACAGATACCATTTACTAAAGTTAAATAAAAATCAGGTAAACTCTCTAATCATTACCATAGCCCCTAAGGAAAATGAAACAATTGTTGTAAATCTCTCAACCAAAAGCAAAAACAAACAGTGACAAAAACAACAAAAAAAGAAGAAAGCCCAGGACCAGATGGTTTTAGTGTAGAATTCTAACAGACTGTCAAAGAAGAGCTAATACCAACACTCTTCAAACTATTCCACAAAATATAAACAAAAGGAACATTACCTAATTCATTCTATAAGGTCACAATTACCCTGATTTCTAAACCACACCTACTCAACAAAGATAGAAAGACCTTCAGACCAATTGTACTTATGAACTTCATCAAAATACTCATTAAAATTCTCACAAATTGAATGCAGGTACATCAAAAACATCATCCACCATGATCAAGTAAGCTTCATCCCAAGTGTGCAGGGATGGTTCAACATAAGAGAATCCATCAATGTAATCCAAAATATAATCCACCAACTCAAAGAAAAAAAATCCCATAATAATCTTATTAGGTCTGCACAAGCCTTTGACAAAATCCGACACCCCTTCATATTAGAGAAATTGGAGAGATCAGGGATTCAAGATGCATACCTGAACATAATAAAAGCAATATGCAACAAGACAATAGCCAACATCAAATTAAGTGGAGCAGCTTAAAGCAATCCCACTTAACTCAGGGACAAGACAAGGCTGCCCACTCTTTCCCTATCTATTCAGTATAGTATTTGAATATTATGTTCTAAAGCAGGTAGACTCATGTTTGATATAAGTACATTTCATCAGTTAAAAGTATAGTTTTCATCTTTTATGATAATTATAGTTATAGGTTTTATATATACAATCTATGCACTCAGATATATGTAAATATACATGCTCATGCACACTGTGATAGCATATATAAAATATACATATAAATATCATTTAATTATAAAATCATTCATATCTTTAGAAACATTTATCAATTTCATATAGAATTCTCCCAAAAAGATTCTTCAGTTCTTAACAAATTAAACATGATCTCTGTATATTTAAATAAACTTACAGATCTTGTAAATATTGTATAATGTGAAGGAACCTATACACAAAGCGTCACAGAATGTGTCATTTGATGAACCAATTGCCTGGTGCTATTGAGTCTATAAAGTTTTTAAGCACAATCCTGGTTGTCAGTGGTTGAAAACAGAAATAAAAGACTGCACAATGGGTAATGATTTCCCTCCTGGAGTGAAAAAAATAATCTGGAATTGAATAGTTGTTATGAATAAACAATACTATCAAAGTGGTAGATGCCACTAATGGCTAACCGTATGTTTATCTAACACTATATTTTAAACACTTACTGCATATATCACATCCTACAAAAGATATTTCAGAAAATGCATTGGTTAAAACATCTTCAAAAATATATTTAGTGATAGGCCTATCTATCTTTAAAGTATCAAGTGCCTTTTACTATTTGAGTTATATTTTCCAATGGGGAAAGATACTTGTTTAATGATAGCCCCCAAATGACAAGCAGATCATGCTCACATAATGCTAAATATATATTGCAAATGATTGGCATACATGAGTGATTATGCTCTGTTCAACAGGCAAATTATGATTCCCATCAAGATATAATACATCTAAGTATAAGAGCTTGTTCTAAGTTGTAGTGAGCAAACTTCTAGGTGCAGATTTGGATCTTTGATGGAAAACAGTAGCAGTGGCAGGAGTCCTGTGTCTAACATGTCTAAACAAGGATTCTTGTTTTGTTTTCCTATTTGTCATAACATAAAATGAAGCTTTGGGTAGAAGCATAGTGCAGGAAGGTGTTCTGAATTCCTACCCACCAGTTTACTGGCACCAGTTTAATTGGCTATGAAAATGTATTCTGCCTGTTTATCCAGGCCATGGGAAAGAAGGAAGACAACTAGACACAAAATGTGCATATAAAATTCTTATTCTTATTGAATAATAATGTAAGTGGACTGTGTGGTAGCCAGTGATGAGAATGGTGGGGACATGTGGGTTGCTGTAATGCACACAAAGAAAGCCTCTCAACCAAAGAACAATAGCTATTATTACTTTTCACTGATATTTAGTAGGTATTCAGAGATACTGGCTGTGGGCCAGTGTTCCCCTGAAAAACTAAGACTGAACTGAACTGAATGAACTCAATGTATTGAAATAAACCACTAAATTTTGTAATAATGTTCATGAAAATATGTTTGCTTTTTCAACAATTCTCGCACACAAGTGTAAGCATTGAGGAGTGTTCTTGATCTGTGACTTTAAGTCTTAACTACACAAAGAGGTTACTGCATGATAAAAAGAATTTATTTACATCAGTTTAAAACACTTACTGTTCTAACCAATACATCTTATTTTTGTCTGATTTCAGAACTGGTACAAAACTACATTCCTTTACAGTTTTTGGTAATTTGTAAATGATTCTGACCTTCTCAAAGAGAATAAACATATGGATAATGAAGACAAACTCAGAGGGTGTTTGGAAATAACCTTTTAAAGATTCCAAATAGTTCATATAAAATGGCATTCTTCCTTATTGGCTTAGTAACAGAATGAATGAGGCTTTTCCAATGAGCCATTATTTCAGAATCAGTGGTCCCAGACGCCCAGCTTCCCTATGGATGCTCCTGGAGCAGATGGTGCAGGCAACATGGGGGATATTACAGAGAAAGTGCTAGAGACAATTATATCACCACTGAATACTCGTGTTCTATGCTTTGTGATCTACACTGATACTGTGAAATGCCTCAAAACTTCAGAAATCTAGAAAATTAAATTAGTTGAATATTGGAGAGAGTTATATTTATTTTTTCTTTGACAAATAATAGTTTTCTGTTTATTTGTTAACACTGCCACCAGCTTTGCCTAGGACTCCTTAAAACAGGGAATTCTAGATTATTTTTCAATATGTCTATGAATTTTCACCTTTTCTTCAAATCACATACCCTTTCTAACTCAATTAGAATTCTATTTCTAGATATATCTTAAAAGTAATACAAATATATGCACATATATGCATATTGAAAGTTAACTTGACATGCATAAAATCTGTGGAATCCCAAGGCTTACCAAATATCATGATGGAGAGGGAATATGTACCCAAATTCCCATCCCTAGCTGAGAAGTTATCTACAATTAATAGATACTGGGGAGGGTTTTTAAGAGTGTAAGAAGTTCATGATAGGTGGAAACATGCCAATGGAAGACCATACACCCAAGAAATTTATGGTTTTAATAAAATGACAGAAGTGTCTTTCTCCATGTTGGTTCTCAAAGGAAAAGGATGGAAAATGACAGATAATGACACCTGATATACTCTCCTGACCTCTGAATATACAAGAACACACACACACATACACACACACACACGTATGTGTGTATGCACTCAATATAGGTGCATAAATTATTTAAATTAAAAAAATAAAACATGTACTGTGAAAGCTACAGGAAGCAGTCTGCTCTTATTCTTAGGTAGGAAAAATAAAATTAAACAAAACAGTTTCCATGTTTAAAAGATAAAATTATTATAAAGAGGACACAAAGTTTGATGTGAAGGGAGGAAGGATGGATCTTGAAGAGTTGTGAGATAGGGTTAATATGTTCAAAAGGAATTTTGTAAAATTCTTAAAGAATTGATGTTACTAAAAGCCACATGTTTAGTAGTGCTTATATTCTTTTTTTGAGATGATAAAGTACAATTACAAGAAGAGACAGAGGAAGATGCACAGAACATCTAGCAGGCAGAGGAGGGGAATGTCTGGTATGTAAATTTAGTTGAAGTTAGAGATGATTAGTATTAGTTCCAAATCCTCACCAGAGAGACATATATGGTTTTAGTATTCAAAGCAATGGCTGGATTTGATCTGCCTAATAGACAATGTCTTAGAGTTTAGAAGATCTTTTGATGGCTTGCTTACCATACTGGATATTAAAGAAATAAGAAAATGGGCAAGTTTTATTTTCTCTGTATAATGCCAACATTTTCTAGATACTTAAATCATATACTTCTTATGTTTCAAATATATATAATATATATTTATATATATATTTATATATATATATTTATAATATATATATATATATATATATATATAAAACATCACATTTTATGAAGTCTATAGATTTAACCTTTTGTACACAAAGTATATAAAATATTATACAACATTTTTTGTCTTTTTATTTTTAAGGCATAGTCTCAGGTTGGCCTCCCACTTTCTATGAAGTCCAAGGTGACCATGAACTGCAAATTCATGTCCCCACCTCTCATGTGAAAGAACTACTGATATATAGGACCATGCTATATCATGTGGACTTTTTTCATAAAATTACAGAATGACCTCATTTTATGAGGTCTATAGATTTAACCTTTTCAAAAATATAAGAAGAATTGTGTATTATAATTATAAAAAATATGCATGACTATTTTGTATTATAGAAGGATTTCAAAAATATCATTTTTATCTTGTTAGATATCTAAAAGACATGATTCTAAAAAAATATATGTAATGAAGAAAACATTAGGCTTCAAATATATAACCACTGTCTAATATTTTACTATGACAAACCAGGAAAGTGACATTTGAAAAGAAAGACAAAGTGTGATAAAATGTCAAAATTTTTTTGGTCTTTTCTTGGAGAGCCTGTGGGTCATTAAAGACATAGTAAAACAGCAAAACATTCCTGTTTCTATAATTTTTTCATCATTTACATATTCCATAGTGCTCCATATTGTAATTGTTTAAGCTATAATGACAGACATTGGTATATTATTCTTAAAACCTCTCCATTTCCCTCCCTCATTCACTCCCTCCCTCACTCCCTCTTCTCACCATCTCTTTCCCTTCCCTCTGTCTCTCTTTCAGGATTACAGAGTAAACATTTTCCTTCGTCAGAAGTGGAATGATCCTCGTCTTGCATACAGTGAATATCCTGATGATTCATTAGACCTTGACCCATCCATGTTGGACTCCATTTGGAAACCAGACTTGTTCTTTGCTAATGAGAAGGGGGCTAACTTCCACGAAGTCACCACAGATAACAAGCTGCTTAGAATTTTCAAAAATGGAAATGTCCTTTACTCAATAAGGTAAGAACTGACTTCAATGGTTAATTTTAGTAAAATAAGGTATTGTGTGTTTGGGTGGGGTTTTTTTGTTGTTGTTGTTTTGTTTTTTGTTTTTTGTTTTTTGCTTGCTTTATAGACTTTGATGTAGTTTTGAAACTTTGAGGTAACTTACCATTGTTCCCCTTGAGTTGTGCTATTATATGATATTCTAAATTTATCTAAACAACAGTCTTAAGTACCTAATACAGTGACAATGAAAATTCCAAAAGTCTATCCTAATGAGTCAGTAATGATTACTAAAATAAGCAAGATGGCAGCATTCACAATGGCAATTGAGAGATATCTGGGTCACATATCAAGGCTCTAGAATTTAGTTAACATTGGTAGGTCATTAGATATCAAATAGGTACAGGTTCAGGAAATAGGAAACATGGCTATTTACAGGAATATAGTTTATCAGCTTCACCTTTGAAATATCTTCCAAATTTATGAATTTTGTTTTAAAAGTGTTCTACAGTTATTTTCTTAGGTCAAGTCCAAATTTATGTCATCTTTCCCACAAGAAAAAAATGCTGTGCTGGAACCAAGATGCTGTTGTTGAAATATTTAAATCAACAGTAGTATGTTGATATATAATAAGAAAATTAGACGTGTTTAAGCTTTAGGCATAACTTAAATCTCTTAGTTTGTTCTTGTTAATTATTTTTCATAAGAAATACAGGTCTTTGATTTTTATCTTATCTTTACAGTATTAAAGGTGTTTCTACTTTTACCAAGTGGTATAATAAGCACAGAAAATGAATTTAATCTTAGTGCCATGGTTATTTTGAACACTTTTCTGCCAAGGGACTTTCCAAATGCACTTTCTTCTCTATTTACTTCTCATAACGTTATCATATTGTACTCCGATGGCTCTTCATATTTTCCTATTTCATGTGCCTATACTTCTTTAATACATTATTTTTGCATCTTAAAAGTTTCTACTATTGACTGACAATTTCATCAGATTTATGAATACCTGTGCATCTATAATATTCATGACAAATGCCATGACTGTTCTCTAATTAAGACCCTCCCTATGTAGAAGAATAGTTTCATGGTAAGCCCTTTCTGGAAAAAAGACTTCTACAATCTTTGGGAAATTGCCAAAACAAATAACCAAAAAGCAAGAAGTGTAACCACTTGGAAGTTATGTCAGAAAAATAAATTCCTATTCTACGTCAATACAAATAAAAGCACTGGGTACAATGCATTTAAGAAACTCAAAGATACACTCAGAGATGAACGAAACAAATACGCCTGCCATGAACTCTGAAGCCTAAGGATCTTGCTTCATCTATGATTCCTGATTTTTTTTGGACTTATATGTCCCAGAATTAGAAATGAAGAATCTGTCAACACAGAAGTACCAATAGTTGCTGACAAAATAAATCACAGCCAAAGCTTATTTTCTCTAGCTGGTCTAGCTGTGAAAACAGCATCCTAGCAAGAGAGAAAACTTAACCAATTTCAACAGCACAGCAATGAGAACAACAAAATGTGACAATGCCTGCGTTTTAAATTCTACAGGTTCAGGAGGTGAGCCTAGGCTTCCAATCTTGAAGGGCCATAATGAGTTATCCTAATTTGTAAGCAGAGTCAGTGTCAGAAAGAAAGAGTCAGATCAACTTTTAATGCCCCAGCCTGTGATTACCCTCCCAGATTAAAGCATTATGAATGATCCCAATACAGAACTACTTCCCCCCATCAAACACAAATACTTCCTATGGGTTTCTGTAGTATCAGATGTGTTTAATTGCAACTCAAGATGGGCAGACCATTGCTTAGTAATCAGGCCACTCTATCCATGGTGTCAGAGGCAGTAACTAAGATTATTCACTCACAGGCCAATATAATACTGATTAGAAAATCTTGACTTCTTGCCATTGGAAGAAATCAAGGAGCAGCCTTCCCTATTGTTCTGGTAGAGCAAAGTCAGAGACATCCAGTTAAAACAGAAAGTTAAAATGAGATCCTGACAGTATAGATGTATAACTATATCTATACTGTTGTTAAAATTGATGAATTATATAAAAGAAGAAAAAGAAAATGAATGTCAAATATCAATATGGCAGGGACCCTAAATATTAGATGAGCTTTAACTATGGTAAATTGTATCAATGAGCAAATTATTTTTTAGGCTTTAATAAAAAATAAAATGATTAGGAAAGGAGTATAACTTTAGCATTGAAAAACAACATCCTTCAAAAATGAAAAGGAAATGGAAGTTTGCATGGATAAAAGAAGCTGTAGGAGTTTTTTCCCTTTTTTTATTAGATACATTCTTTATTAATATTTCAAATGATTTCCCCTTTCCTGGTTCCCCCCTCCACAAAAGTCCCATAAGCCCTCTCCCCTCCCCTTGTTCCCCAATCAACCCCCTCTTGCTTCTCTGTCCTGGTATTCTCCTACACTGCTGCATTGAGTCTTTCCAGGACCAGGGAACGCTCCTTCCTTCTTCTAGGGCTTTATTTGATATGTGAATTGTGTCTTGGGTATTCCAAGCTTCTAGGCTAATATCCACTTACCAGTGAGTGCATACCATGTGTGTTCTTTTGTGATTGGGTTACCTCACTCAGGATATTTTCCAGTTCCACCAATTTGCCTAAGAATTTCGTAAATTCATTGTTTTTAATATCTGGGTAGTATTCCATTTTACAAATATACCACATTTTCTGTATCCATTTCTCCATTGAGGGACATCTTGGTTGTTTCCAGCTTCTGGCTATTATAAATAAGGCTGCTATAAACATAGTGGAGCATATTTCCTTATTACATGCTGGGGAATCCTCTGTGTATATGCCCAGGAATGGTACAGCAGCGTCCTCCAGTAGTATCATGCCCAGTTTTCTGAGGAACCACCAATTTATTAGAAGTAAATTTATTGTTAGAGTCTAGCTAAGAAAGTTTTCTAGCTGAAAGAAATAATAAAATAAGGGACAAGGTGTGAATGTATTGTATATTTGGCTGATGTAATCATTCTCTCAGAGGCTTAATTCTGAATAATTTCACCCTTTCTAGTTCTTTCTGAACACTAGCTGGCTGGTTCAAATTAGTCGTTCTGGACCAAACCCCTTTCCAAGCTGACTGACTCAAACTGGCTTCTCTCAGCTCCTGATTGAATTGCTCCGCTTGGCCTCAAACTAACTCTGGCCGTATGTTCTAATCATCTGACTCCTTCACATTCTCTGGCATATTCTGTCTTCATTTGTGTCTAGCTTGTTCTCCCTGTACCTGTCTCTGAAAAGCTATCCTGGTAGAAAACTGTCTAAAACTCCAGGAACTGAACTGCCAACAACTACACTCCATTGTACTGTCTCTCAATGTACTGACTCAACCAAACTGACTGACTAGAATTCAACGATTTTCATGACTCTTGTCTCCTGAGTGCTGTGTTAAAGGCATGTATCATCGCACATGGAACTAAACTTTTCTTTACCTAAAACTTGTTCTATACCATGCTGGCCTTGGATTCAGAGATCTGCTTATCTCTGCATGTATTTATGTTTCTCCTTGGATTAAAGGTATATCTGTATTTCCGGCAGATCACATAGACCTAGAAGGTCTTTAGATGTGATCCTTTCCCATAGCAGCCAATTGCTGGATTAAAAATTCTCTATAACATTGAAATTTCAAGAAGACAAACTAAACAGCAAAAATAAAAGTAAATACAATAGCTTTTACCTTTTTATCCTGAGTTTATTAAATTATCTAAACAATTGAGCCAAAGTTATATCTGAAGCAGAAAGAAAATAAAAATAACTAATGAGACATATGCAGAAAGTACACTTGAACAGGCCACTGGGGATTCTCAACATCAATCAGGTTCTTGATTTCATAACAAACAGAAATTAAAAATGCTCATGATATTTAGTGTCAATTCAGTAGACATATGTTAGCAAGATGGTTTATTTAGATGTGATGAGTCATATATACCTCATTTTTGTAATTTTATTTCTAGGAATCTAAATGATATACATAGTATGTATACATTAAATTTGCACACAGTGGTACCACTTACCTCAACAACAACAGAGTAGCATATATGATTATCAATAAGGACACGATTCAGAGAGTTGGCTGCTCCTCCAGATGACCCAGGTTTAACTTTCAACACCAACATGGTGGCTCACAGTCATCTGTGACTCCAGTTCCAGTAGATCCAACAAATTTGTCTGGATTTCATGAGTCCTAGACACACATGTGATGTACAAATATGGATGCAGGCAAACATATATACATGTAGAGATAGATGATATATATATATATATGCATAGAGATAGAGATAGAAATAGAAATATAAAATGAATTTTTGAAAAAGAATATTGTTAAACTCATAGGTTTATATTATTAAATATTTTATATGAACTAACCATGAACATATTGAATAGCAGGAGCCTACAAGACGCATTTAAGTTTAAATGGAAACATTTTATACTTATTTTGATGTAAAATAATTCTTTCTATATAAGTATAGATATGTACATAAAATGCAAATAACTTCAGGGCATGGAGGAGACTCCCATATATGTGTACAACTTTGAAAGGCTATAAATTTGAAAGAGAGCAAACTGAGAGTATATATGGGAGACATTGGATAGAGTAAAAGGATGTAAATTGTGTAAATATATAAATATCTATCAGTAATATATAATGCATATATCTATATGGGATATAGATATATAGAATCTCTATATCTATCTATCTATCTATCTATCTATCTATCTATCTATCTATCTAGACCTGATCCCTAGCTTTACTGGTCAGTTAGCCCAGCCTACTTGGTGAATTATAAGCCAAAAAAAGAAGGAAGGAAAGAAAGGAGAAAGTAAGGGATAAAGAATGGTACCTGAAACCGTAGGAAGAACAAGCAACTAAGACTTTGGCTTCCATACAACTATACTCATTAGAATACATGTACTCACAAATATGCTCACAAATATGCACAAACACAAAAATTAAATAATTAAAAGCAAATTAGTAAGTTATGGTTGTGTTTTTTTATTCTAGTAGCATATAACCATTGTAAGATTATTACACAATAGACTAGTCACTTATTTACAATAAAAATGGGGTTATCAGTTTAAGGCACTTTCAGTTTGTATAAAAAAGTACAGTATATGTATTACATATACTAGATTTCAATAAGATATACCATATATTAAAATGTATTCTATAGTATTTATACAGTGATCAATCCAGGATGCCGTTCTTAAAATTTATCCCTATGTTAAGTGAAATGTGACTATATGTGTAGAAGCTATATAAGAACTTTGGAAGGAAACTCATAATTGATTTAATAAACCAACTATAAAAATGAGTGGTAGGATTTATGCAGTAGCAAAGAACTATCAATTTTACCCTAAATAAATTTATATGATTTGAATTTTAAGCAATGAGCTATGGATTAATCAGAAAACAAACACAATATGCAATAATCAGAATGCCAAAAATGTACCTTTCACAATTATAACATTTTTTTCTGCTAAAAGTATTAGCTCATCTATATAGCTTTTTTTGTGGTAGAGGTTATATTAAAAATAATAATAATAATAAGACGAAGAAGCACCAGAGCTGGGGAGATGGTTCAGCAGGGAAAGAAGCTTGATGTCAACCTTAGAAGGCTGAGTTCAGTCCCCAGTGTGGAAAGAGTTAATGACCTACTGCAAGAAAGCTTTCATTCATTCATGAGCTATGGCTGACCATTTACACGTGTGCTTATACACATGCACAAATTAATTAACTATACAAACTAAATTAATTTTTTTGAAAAAATATAGCACCAGGTACAATGGAAGTATCATGTTTTTGCAGATTATTTCATTTAACAGAACTGATATATTGTATGTGTGTGTGTGTGTGTGTGTGTGTGTGTGTGTGTGTGCATCACTGTGCATGTATATCTGAGTGGGGCATGTGAGTGTTAAATATATCTACTATGATTATGTGTATTTATTTACATTTGAATTTTATGGAAGTTGGTGTGCCTCTGTGTCTGTGCACTTCTGGGTATGAAATATATACACTATGATATGTTTATTTGTTTACATATAATTTTTATTGCAATTAGCAATTATCAACATAAAGAATTATGTTTGAGGTCTTAGAAGATGGTTCAGTGTATTGAAGCTTAAAACTATGAGGTCTTTCCAATTGAATATTCATCCAATAAAACAGATGTATTGATTAAAAAGACTATATGATTTTAAGACTGAAACAATTTCTCAGTTGAAATCTATCAGGCTAAAAGTATCAACATTTATTTAAAAGAAAATTTCAGTATAACTATCAAGACAGTGTTATTGTGTGTCCTGTAAATGCTACAATATGCTGTTTGAAAATAGAGGAAGAAGCTGAATTTATCTCTTTTTGTAAATGGTATTATCTATTATAGATAGGTTGTGTTTCTTCTAAAATTTAGAGAAACTGTTATGGAATGATTGAGAAATGCATGTGTTATCTTTAAGTATGAATTCAGATAAAATAGAAGTCCTTTTGGATAACAGTCATCCCTGTATCCTGGATCAGATGATCAAACAAAAAATAATTTTTGTGAGTTGATTTTGGATATCCCACAGGACTTTGAAATCTTCAAATGCTCCAAATCTTCTGTTTCTTTGTTAGGAAAAAAAAAACTGTACAAGAAAACAAATCTTGCTCAGTTTGCAAATGGAGCATCTGTGGTGTTTCATGTGAGATCTGGCTGCCATGGCTGTTTAGTGAAGGCGAAGGTTCTGGCAAGTCCAACCAAGTGAGCTTGAGCGGTCGTCTGTATTCCCTTTTTTAAGTCTCACTGAAACTGTTAAGTGAATAAAGAAGAGCAATAGCATTGGGACATAGGAAGCCAAAATGAACAGACAATAAATCAACAACAGACAAGTGCTGAGAGCATCATCTAAGAAGCTGGAGTATGAGTATAAAAACTTAGAGACAGCAGAACAAATGAGACAAAGAGAGAGAACAACAGAAGGCAGAAAATAATTAACATCTAACTTAAAGGCATTTTAGGCAAGGCACACTGTAGAAATGCAGGATAGCAAAGAAGTAAAATGAGAAAAAAAGGAAGAGAAGAAAAGAAGCATGGATTTTAACTTTTAGGAACATCTGTCAACCCTCTGTTCGGATTTCCTCAACCAACTATAGGTTTTCTTCACATTAACCATTTATAAAATGTTACATCCAGGAACAGAAGAATAAAGATATTAATACTATGTAATTAAGCATAGCGGTGCTTATCAAGCAGTGGAGCAAGTTAGGTAAAATAGAGGAAACTTCCAAATAAGTAGAATCAAAGAGTGCCACAAACACATGCACACACACATGCACTTGCACACACACACACACACACACACACACCACATACGTACCCCTCACACACATACACACAAACATGTGCACACATACAGAAGATACACACACCACACTCACAAACATACACATACATACCAAAGTTACACACATACACACATCTATACACCTACATGCACCACACATACATCCATACATACACATACAACATACTCATATATACACACTAAACACACAGACACATACACATACAAACATACTCGCACATACCAAAGATACACACATTTACACACACACATACACACACCACACACATACATACAAACCAAACACATATACACCACACACACACATATACACACAATCACATATAGACACACATAATCAGATGACTGACAGAGGATGTAAAACGTGAGCATCAGTACAGAAATCTAAATCTGGGTTGAAAGGCAGAACAGACAAAAAGGACAAATTTTCATTGAAATGGCACAGACAGATACCCTGCTGTGTTCAACCACTAAGAATGATTTAGTATCAGGAAGACAGAGTAGAATTTGAAGCAGGAGTAAGAGTATAAAACGCTGAAGATGGTTAATGTAAGATGCTTATTTTATATCAAGAAAAAATGAAAACACTATGTGAGAACAGTAATTATGCAAATTACCAACCTTAACACAAACATTAATCACAGACTACTAACATATAATTGTGTGTTATTTGTCTAACTACAAGTAAGTTTGTGGATTGCTGGGAAATTAAGTATGCATAGATTGTAAGATTTTAAAAAACTTGTATATCCTTTATAAGATATTAAACAAAAATTTAAATTATTAAATTCTGCATACAATCATTTTATCATAACATATTATATATTAATATAAATAATATACAAACAACTGAAAAGCTTATTACTGAGGAAATAGAACTGAGAAAGGAATGGCTAGAAAAGTGATGTCCATTTAAAGAAATATATTTTTAAATTTATTTATTCTACATGTGTAAATATTTTGTGCATATACACACACAAACACCTACACATATGCATATCACATTGTGCCAATAGCCTGCAGAACTCAAAAGGATGTGTTGGATATCTGGAGTTATGAATAGCTACAAGATACCATGTAGGTTCGGGAAATCAAACCCAGGACCTCTGAAAGAGTAGTAAATAATTTTAATCACTGAACCAATTCTTCGGCCTTAGTGAGACAGTAGTTTTTGTTTTTGTTTTGTTTAATAATTTATGGAGCTATTTGAAATTTTAAATCATATATTTGAGTTGCACTAAAAATCATTTAAGTAAATTGCTTTTGAGATGAAGGGTTTGGAGTCATATATTTGCCTCAAGATTAAGTTTCAAATTTTATTTTTATTCTGCTTCTAAATTCAACCTTTCACTGTTTTATGGTTGCTGAAAACACAAAATTCCTGAGTCGGAAATAATGGATTTTATTATTATGGGAAGGCAAGCAGCAAGGATACTTCTCTCATCTCCTCGGGTCTCCCAGGACCAATGCAATGGGTTGAGAGGAATAAAAATGCACAGCCAGTTGTATGGTGACTCTAGAAGAGAGAGCCTGGAGAACACACTATTTTTAGAGGAAACTGCAAACAAGCTTTCTCTTTTTCCAAATGATCAATGTAATCCCCTGTCAGAATGTTTGCAGAGTGTTTAATCCTTAGACATGGTACAGGTAAAATGCTGGCAGGGCTCTAGTGTTAGTATGCTTGCAAGAGAAATGGAGAGAGTAAGAGGCCCTGTGAAGACTAAATACTTCTTCCAGCCCTCATTTGTACTGTACGGATTACTATCTGTGATCTGAGACAAGGTTCTTTTCTTCTAGATAATGATAATGATAATAGTAATAATAATGATAATAATAACCCTCATTTTTCTACTGTAGAGAAAAATAATAATACTAACTAAATCAAGCTAAAATAATGAATGTGAAACATGTTATCATCGTGTCAGGTATATAACAGACACTAAAGTTTTTACTATTTCCTACAACATAAAACAAACCAAGATGACGAAGCATAAACACAGTGCTTCACCAAGTTCACTGACCAATATTGAATATTTTCAGAAGGTCCTATGTAAACCTCAGCCTTATGACTTGTAAAATGGAGTAACAATACCCTTATCACAAATATTAAATATTGGCTACTCCAATAGCTCACAAATAACACTGTGACTAACAATGCAGAAGCCTCTCTTTCAAATAAAATAATGAGAACATTTATTTCAGAAGTATTACACATAACTCATAAATCACAATTTAAACTTTTATTTGAGCTAGGTAAAATTTCAAAATATCATGAGTTCCTATTACAAAAGTCTAGATTCAACAAAATTATTAAATCTAGATGAAAAGGATGATTTTCTACACAGACACTATCTACAAAATTAAAGCAAGATTAGGTAAAATAATAAATAGTTCCAAAATCCCTAAGGAAATGGAAGAACTCATTAAAAAACACTCAAAAAAGAGTTAATACAATAGTCATCTAATGATTCTACAAAACAGAAATGGAAGGAACACTACGCAATTCATTCTATGAAGCCACAGTTACTCTGATATTTAAACCAAGATCCAAGAAAGAGAACATGGGACCAATTCCATTTATGAATATCAATACAAAAATACCCAATAAAATTCTCACAAACTGAATTCAAAAACACATCAAAATGATCATCCTCCCCATGATCAAGTAGGCTTCATCCCAGGGATGCAGTCAATATTTGGAAATCCATTGATTTAGTCCACTATATAAACAAATACAAGAGAAAAACCAGACATGATCATCTCATTAGATGCTGAAAAAGAATTTGACAAAATGTCAAAAATCTTGGAGAAATCACGAATTCAAAGCACATATATAAACATAATAAAAGTGATATACAGCCGATCAACACCTGAAGTAAAATTCCACTAAAATCAGAGACAAGACAAGGCTGCCCATTCCATCCCTATGTATTCAATATAGTACCCAAAGTTCTAGTTAGAGCAATTAGACAACTAAGAAGGTCAAAGGGATACAAATCGGAAATGAAAAAGTTAAGGTATCACTATTTGCCGATGCTCTGATAGTAAACATACACAAGAATTCTACCAGAAAACTCCTATAGCTGATAAACTTCAGTAAAGTAGCTGAATATAAAATTAACTCAAAGAAAATCAGTATCCTTCTTCTATACAAAAGATAAACAAGCTGAGAAAGAAATTAAGGAATCAAACCCCTCACAATAGTCACAAATAATATAAAATATCTTGGTGTTACTCTGACCAAGCAAGTGAAAGATCTGTATGACAAGAACTTCAAGTCCTGAAGAAAGAAACTGAAGTAGAACTCAGAAGATGGAAAGATCTCCGATGTTCATGGATTGGCAGGATTAATATAGTAAAAAATGGCCATCTTACCTATCTACAGATTCAATGCAATCCTCATAAAAATTCCAACTCAGTTCTTCAGAGAAATAGAGTGATTCTCAAATTCATCCAGAATAACAAAAACAAACAAAAAAAAGAAACAAAAAACAAAAAACAAAAAAACAGGATAGCAAAAGGTATTCTCAACAATAAAAGAACTTCATAGGGAATCACCATCCCTGATCTCAAGCTCTACTACAAAGAAATAGTGATAAAAACTGTATGGCATTGGTACAGAGACAGACTGGTTGATCGATGGAATAAAATTGAAGACCCAGAAATAAACTACACACCTATGGATACTTGATCTTTGACAAAGAAACCAAAACAATCCAGTGGAAAATAGAAAACATCTTCAAAATATAACACCAGTCTAACTTGCTATCTGAATGTAGAAAATGCAAATTGACCCATTCTTATCTCCTTGTACAAAGCTCAAGTCCAAGTGGATCAAGGCCTTCCACAAAATCCACATAAAACCAGATACACTTAAACTTATAGAGGAGAAAATGGGGAAGAGCCTTGAACACATGGGCACAGGGGAAATTTAACTGAAGAAAACACTAATGGCTCAGTCCCTAAAATCAACAATTGAAAAATAGGAGTTCATAAAAATTGGAATGTTCCTGGAAGGCAAAGAACACTGTCAATAGGACAAATCAGCAATGTACAGATTGGTGATAAATCTTTACTAACTCTACATCTGATAGAGGGCTAATATCTAAAGTATACAAATAACTCAAGAAGTTAGACTCTTTAAAAAAAATCCAATTTTAAAAATGGATACAGAGCTAAACAGAGAATTTTTCAACTGAGAAAACTCAAATGGCCAAGAAGCACCTAAACAAATGTTCCACATACTTACTCATCAGGTAAATGCAAACCGAAATGACCCTGAGATTCCACCTTACACCAATCAGAATGGCTGAGATAAAAAATTCAGGTGACAGCAGATACTGACAAGGATGTGGAGAAAGAGGAATATTTCTCCCTTGCTAGTGGGTTTGCAAACTAGTACAAGCATTTTGGTTCCTCAAAAAATTTTGAAATAGGTCTACATGATGACCTGGCTTACCACTACTAGGCATGTACCTAAATCATTCTGTACCATATCACAAGAACATGTGCTCCACTATGTTCATAGCAGCCTTATTTATAATTGCCAGAAGCTGGAAACAAACCAGATGACCCTCAACGGAAGAATGAATAGAGAAAATGTGGTTCTATTACACAATGGAATACTACTCAACTATTAAAAGCAAGGACAACACAAAATTTTCAGGCAAATGGATGGGCCCAAAAAATAATATGCTGTGTAAGGTAATCCAGGAACAAAAGGACTTATATGGTATGTACTCACTGATAAGTGGATATTAGCCAAAATGTTCAGAATACCCATGATATAATCCATAGTCCATGTGAAGCTTAACAAGAAAGAAGGCCTAAGTGTGAATGCTTCAATCCCACTTAGAAGGGGGAACAAAATAATCACTGGAGGCAGAGGGATGGAGAGTCCTGGGTGGGAAAGTGGGGGGAAAAAGAGGGACAGGATCAAATATGGGGAGATAGGAGAGAAGCCCAGAGAGCCAGGAGAGTGAATCGAAATATACAACAGTGTGAGGTGGGGGAGGAGGGAAACCACTAGAAAGTCCCAGACACCATGAATGTAGAAGATTTCCAGGACCCAATGCAGATGACATTAGCTGAAATGTCCAACAAAGGAGAGAAAAAACATGAAGAGACCACCTCCAGTAGAGAGACACGGTCTCCAGTTGAGGGATGGGCTACCTATCCATCTCAAAATTTTTAACCCAGAATTGTTCTTGTGTAAAGAACATGCAGGAACAAAAAATGGAGCAGAAACTGAAGGAAAGGTTATCCAGAGATCAACCTTGGGATCTATATCCCATCTGCAAACACAAAACCCCAAAACTATTGCTGATACCATGATGTGCTTGCATACAGAATCCTGGTATAGCTGCCCTCTGAGCGGTTCTGCCAGCACCTAAAACAGATGCAGATATTTAGACACAACCAATTGTTCTGAGCCTGGGGACCCCAATAGAAGAGTAGATGAAGAAAATAAATGATGAATAAATAGATGAAGGGGGAAAAAGCTGTCAGGAATTGCAACCCCATAGGAAGAACAGCACTATCAACTATCAGAACCCCTCAGAGCTCTAAGGGACTAAGCCACCAACCCAAAAGTATACATGGACTTGTCTGTGGCCCCTGTTATATATGTAACAGAGGACTGACTTGACTGGCCTCACTGGGAGGGAATGCACTTGTTTCTGTGGAGGCTTGATGCCCCCCAGAGAAGAGGCATGCTAGATGGGTGAGGTGAGAGTGGGTGGGGGAGGGGTGGGCGAATA
Source organism: Apodemus sylvaticus (assembly GCF_947179515.1). NCBI lineage: Eukaryota > Metazoa > Chordata > Mammalia > Rodentia > Muridae > Apodemus > Apodemus sylvaticus. The sequence continues at coordinate 53,351,025 of NC_067489.1, forward strand.
CCCTCTTACAGGAAAAGAGGATGGGGGATGGGGGGGTCATTGCAGGGCAACTGGGAAGGGTGACAACATTTGAAATGTAAATAAATAAAATAACTAATAAAAATTAAGTGACATAAATATGTTAGTATGGGATTGAAGAACCTCTTTCAAAACTCCTTAGATTGTTGAAGAAGAAACGTTGTCTATATGTTACAAAATTATAAAGTATTGCATAATATTGTAATACGTATTTGAGCACAAAAACTGTTATGCTCAATACATTATGTTACACCAATAAAATGATATGCCAAAAGAAGCATAGCATACATCTTTTGATTCAGAAAGCTGTGATAGAGTCAGAAAATATGTTTAATTTCAAATAGACATTGGGACAGACGCAACACTACAAGCAATGCTATTTTAAAAGTGGATAATAATTAAATTTTAATGAGGCCAGTGATTTTCAAAGATGAGTCAGCCTTTTGAAAATCATCACTGTTTCACTGAGCCAAGACTTCTTAGGGGGAGGCAGAAGTGCTATATCCTGTTTACGTAGTATCTCGTCTCAGAAAGAGAACTTGGTGTCCTCCTTACACAAGTAGTCATTCATCTCCAAAACAGAATATGAATCATAGCTTCTTTGCTTCAGTTACCTTTGATGTGGTCAGAACACATCTTTAATTTACAGGTAGTATCTGGATAAACAAACCCTCTGTATTATCACCACCAGTCACTTATTGGTTAATCAGTGTTTTGTTTAATCAATAATGTTTTACATTAGATTTTGAAAAACAAAGTAAATAAATTGATTTTTATAGGAAGGATTTACAAGAGGTTTTCTGCAAATTGTTTTGCCTTGCCAAATAATTCCTTTGAACTTGTTGATGTTGTTGGGATGGTGCAGTGGCTCCCATTTTAGGCAGAGAAATAGCCAGGATATGAGTTTGACAACACATGCACTGTGAGAGTGAGGAAACGATTCTGAGGACAGTTTTTACTTCTCTAGGAAAGGTCAGAGCATTCTGCAGGTCAGCGTAGGAAACTGGCTGGCAAAAGCCTTGGATATTTGGAGAATGGATGCCTGTGAATTTCTGAATGTGCGTGCATGTCTACTTTCTGCTGATAAACTCTTTCACAAGACAGAGCACACTGTGTCCAACTAGTTTTTAAATTGTGTTTTGAAGAGAGAATATGGAAAAGCCATGCTATTACTTAGTATCACTTAATCTAGCTGAGCCAGAACAGAAAAAAAATACTGCTTTTGCATATGGAGTGTTCTGATTATTATTCTAGCTAAAGAATGAATTACCTTGCTCTTAGAGAACTTGAATGAATTACTCAGTGATCCTTCTGAGACTCTTAGAACTCCAGCAAACCTTGTGTCTATCCATTTATGTCTCCCAAACTCTGCTAATTGGATCTATGTCAGCAAGATACTCACTGGATACTATATATCATTTTAACTTTATATCTGTGCTTTACATAAAAATTCCATTTTAAAGAATGTAGTCAGATTGCTAGTCATTTTTTGTTAAAGTCTATATAAGTAGTTCTCATATGAGATTTAATTATTTCATCTTTGTGGCCACACATTAGAATGTTTGAGTAAAGGAATGGGAAGAGTCAATAGTCAGTCATTAAAATGTAATAGCCATTCAGTATTTCCTATGTATCCAGTACTTTTCTAAGGGAATTCCACACAATGACCCATGATTCCTCCCCTCAACTCTCGAGTAGGTACCATTGCCATCTTCAATTTAGAGATGAGAAAGTTAGGGTTTATGGTTATGGCATAGAGTATTATGCCTCTGGTCACAAGCTCAGGTAAACTGAGCACTTAGCAAGCTCACTAGTGCAATAGGTTTCAGTAAGGAAATTAATATAAACGGGACTGAGTGGGGTTTCTCAGAAAAGAACTTTGAAGAACATTGACTGTGGATACAGACCACCACCTTCTCTTCTCTCTCAATTTTATAAAATACTACATCTTGTTAAAAAACAAAGATATATCAGTAATATGTCTGTGAATATATATATATATGAATATATATATATATTGAATACATATATATGAATACATATATATATGAATATATATATTTCATTACATTATACATATGTATGTATATGCACATGTACATGTGTCTGTGTGTAGGCATGAATTATTTGCAACCTACTTTTAATAAAGGTTCAACTTGTGCTCTAGCCTACCACCCAACAGAGGTAGTGGAAGAGAAAAGTTATTAGGATACTAATATTAGGATACTATAATTAGGATAAAGTTTCTAGGATACTATTATTAGATTCTAGGGAACTATTTCCTGACTCTGACGGGAACTTGTAGAATGCCCAAGCCAGAGTAGATCCAATCCTTACTCTGTTAGCAAACACTCAAGTTCTTCAGATATCCTGTACTCAATGCCTGTCTATCATCGACAACTTCCCAGAGCTGCTGCTAAAATACTCAGAATTGTCATGTAGGATTATTTCTCTACATTCTGTCCCTCCACATGTATAACTTCACATTCCTGTATGCAGTGTCCTCCTAAAGGACAATAATGCAATATTTAAATGAAATGCATCTTTTGACATTTGGTAATTGTATAGAATCCACATCCATGTTTATATACTGGGAACCACTTTTGGAAATAAATGCCTCTTGTAGGTATCTCTACTGTAAGGAAGTAAATGAATAAATTAATAAGTGTAACAGAATATTTATAGGTGTGATGGTACTTTAACATTTGTTTATAAATATATTTGCTTATAAATACTTACTTATTTCAAAATAAATAACATTTTTAACTTGGAGAAACTTTCATTTGCGCAGTTTTAGTTTCTCTCAACACAAGAATTTCTTTCTCTACATAGTGGAAGATGCATGTGTCAGTGTAAATCACCTTTAAGAGAGTTCCTTTCATTCTTTCAGGTTAACGTTAACACTCTCCTGCCCGATGGATCTCAAGAATTTCCCAATGGATGTACAAACATGCATAATGCAACTTGAAAGCTGTAAGTATGAGTGACTTACTCATTCTGAGCATCTTTTCAGATGTAGATGTAAGTCTTTAGTGACTATATCAGATAGTATATTTTATATTTTTCTAGATACATGTTTATTGAACAAACAAAAATAAAATGGGCACATCATTAAATATGAACCTGCATCTATATTTGCTGAAAACCTGAAATGGTGCAAGCACTCATGCATGTCGCATCAGATGAGATTAAAAACATTCCTATTCCCATGTTTTGGGATATGAAAATCATCCCTTAGAGTGTCTAGGTAATCTTCAAGAAGTCAGAGCTGATGGCAAGTAGCTGCCTGTCCCCTTACCTTAGGCTTTTCTATGAAATGCAGTGTTTGCCATTTTAACTGAATATGCTGTGTGGGTCACATCAGGAGAAAGGACCTTTAAATGTATGGAGATTCACCAAAGCTTTTGAGTTGCCTTCAGATGTCTTTCTGCTAAATGAACACCACTGATTAACACTGACATAAAACAAGGTACAGAAGTGTGTGTTATTAAACACTTTTGTAATAATATAAGTGACAGAATAGTGCACAAATGATAAATATATACATAGTAATTAGTATATAAACAGTAAAATGTTTTACAATGTTTATTCAAAGGGAAATAATTAAGTATATACATATACTTCAAAAAAGAAAGAAAGAAAGCACTATTTGAACTCTTTCCTGAGGAAAATCGGAAAATATATTTCCAGAGTTCAGGGTCTGACGGGCAAGCCTTGCAGTATGGGGGACTTGCCACTAGATGGAGTACAAAACTCGTGGGGGAACAGGGCCCAGCCTTCTTTCCCCACCCAGCACTGTTTTTCTTGAGGGCTTATAAATATTTATTTCTCTGATAATAATTCTTGTCTTTACATTGTAAATGGTTTACTCTGTGTCTCTTAAACATTAAAGCCAGGCATGGATAGAATGAAAACATCAGGGAAGGAGAGTGAGGCAATCTAAAATTGGGATATTTAAATGTTTTGTGGAGAAGGAAGGAAGGAAAACTGCCTACCAGTGCATTCTTTGAACTTTGTACAATGAAGAAGAGGAACTTTAGGACAGCTGACTGTGTATATTGATCAATGGAGAACATAGAGAAACTAAGTATATTTTTCTCTCAGTAAATTAATCTAATTTCTTGAGCCAAAGTTCATAAAATTTTAATAATTTAACTAATTAAAAGATAACTATTTAATAAATATCTTATTTAAAAATATCTGATTCAAAAATTATTTTATGGGAAAAATATAGGACATAGAAATATATATAATCACTGTGATTATATATATAATAACTATTATAAATATATATATGTAATAGCTTATATATTTGAGCTATTTAGAGATCAAAGAATTGTTCAAACTTTAAGGAGCAATGAAATTATTTGGCAAATGTTTTATATTTACTTATTACATGTACATGCATGCATGTGTCTATGTGAACACACGTGGATACAGGTATACATGTGTGTAGAGTTATGTACATATGGGGGCCAGAGATATCAGGGATCTCCTTCAGTTAATTTGCTTCTTTATTTACTTATAATACTTACCTACCTTATTTATTTACTTATTTTTAGAATGGAGCTCACTGATGTGGCTACTGGCTGTCTAAAACCAACAACTCTAGATCTCTTCCTGTCTTGATCTCCCAAGCACTATTTTGAAGGCACATTCAGATATTTATTAACAATTGAGGATTAAAATCAGGTCCTCATGTTTGCATAGTAACCATTTTTTATTAGATAGCCATGCCCTAATACCAAATAACCTCATAGACCTCAATAACATTATTTTACCAATGAACCAAGATTATGCACTACGTTTTTTTATAATACTACAAGAATAGGAATAGAGAATAGGGACAAGAGCACTGTGGTTCAGAACCATAATTCTAGGTATTTCGGAGTCTGACATATGAGGATCATGAGTTCAAGGACCACCTGAGCTATTTAATGAGCTCTTTATTTCAAAATGAAACATAAGAGAGGCCTTATGACATCATTCATTGGTAGACAGAGCTTGCTTAGCACATTCAATGTAAAAATCCTAATAATCTCCCTCTACAAGTAGAACAGTAAAAAAGGAAAAAGGGGCACATTAGAGAATGAATGTGGAAAGAACAATAGTTAATGGAGATGACTAATACAATGTGGACATGAAAGGTTCTGGGTACCTGTGAATCAGACCTAAAAAAGTCATAAGGCCATATACGTAGGAGCATGTCACAGACATTAAGAAACAATTGGAAAGTATAAAAAAAGGAAATATTTATAGGACTATTAACAAATGCATTAGTATGTTTGTAGCTTGGCATATTCATGTCTGTAGTCAAGACAGAACTGAAATTAAATTAATAAAAGTTGTATGAATTTTGCCTCAAGAAATTAGATGAATTTACCAAAAGAAAGGAAAATAACTACAAAGAGCATGCCCTTAAGGAAACCTTTCATTTATAAGTTGTTAGGAAGAAATTGTAGAGATATCTTTTCAACTTATCCAATGCGGCAACTACATTGAATAAAATTTAGAGAATAGAAAACAGAACCAGTGTTCTTGCTGACAGTGACAACTCTGGTTAGAATAATGAAGATAAAAATTAAATTCCAAAAAACTGAAAAGGCAAAAGATTAGATGATGATAGAAATAAAGAGCAAAGTTCGATAGTCTGTGATTAGAGGCTGAGGAAGAGAGGCGAATGAACACAGCATTCGCAGGAAGGTTGGGTTGTAGAGCTCAGAGCAAACACGATTGTGGTCCACTTTTTGGCTGTGGGTGTCTGCATCTGTCTGAGTCAGCTGTTGAGTGGAGCCTCGCAGAGGACAACATGGCCCTGTCTACACACCTAGCAGACTATCATTCATAGTGCTGGGGATTGATGCTTGACCATGGGTTGGTCTCAAGTTGGGCTGGTTGCTGGTTGGCCACTCCCTCAGTTTCTGCTCCCTCCCCCATGCCTACATTATGTGTAGACAAGATAAATTTGGGGTTGAGAGATTTATGGGTGGGTGGAGTCTTCACTGGGTTTCCTTTCTGGATACAGAAGGTGGCCTCTTCAGGTTCCATATCCTCTAAATAATGAGTCACAGCTAAGGTTACCGCAGTTTATTCTTGTGTGCCTTTCTTATCCCAGGTTTCTCTCTCCTGGAGATGACCCCCACTTCCTCACCCCTGTCAGATGCAGATTTCCATTCATTTTCATGACTATCTAGCCATCTCTCCTGTCCTTCCTAACACCTGATCCTGAATCCCCAATTCCCCTCCACATCCCCCATCCCTCCCAACTCCATCCACCATCTGCCTCTCATGACTATTTTATTTCTCCTAAATAAAATTCAAGGTTCTTCAGTTGGGTCTTTTTTCTTGTTTATCTTCCTTGGAGCTATGGAATATAATATAGTACCTATATTTTATGGCTAATACCCATTATAAGTGAGTAAAAGCCTTTGAGGACTGGGTTACCTCACTCAGGATGATATTCTCAATTTCCATCCATTTGCCTGCAAAATTGATGATGTCTTGGTTTTTTTTAATTTAATTTAATTTAATTTAAATTTAATCAATATATTTTTTATTTACATTTTAAATGATAAAGAAAAGGATAGGAACTCCATAGGAAGACCAACAAAGGCAACTAACCTGGACCCTTGTGCCTAAAACTTCCAGCTCATATACAGCAGACAAGCAACTTGACCTTATGTAGGTCTTGAACAACTGGAATGAGAGATATCCCAAAAGCTGTTGCCTGTAGGTGGGATGTGATCTACTAGGTGGGATGCTTTGTCTGGCCTCAGTGGGAGAGGAAGCACGTATCCTCACAGAAACTTGAAGTGTCAGGGTAATGGGGATAATAGAGAGACTCCACCTGCTAAGAGGAGAAGGGGAGAGGGAAAGGGGAGAAGGATTTTGGCAGGGGTGACTGGGAATGGGGCAGTTAGTGGGAGGTAAAGTGAACAAGGAAAAAATAAAACAGCAACTGAGGTCATAGATGTGCAAGACCTGCACAAGATCAAGCCAGTTAAAAGTTTCAGCTTGGATGGGAAAAGGGCCAGACTGGTCCCACCCATAGTTGGAGAGTTATTAGTCCTTGAGGGCTTCTGAGAGAACAACAGAGAGTCAACAATGGTTTAAAAAGCAATCTCTAGTAGGTTGCCCATGTCTCAGTGGGTGACTGTATACTCATGCCCATATGGGTAGCAATAACTCCACTCAGTGGATTAGTAATGTTTAAAAAAACAAAAACAAAAACAAAAAGACCATGAAGTTGACAAATGTGCTTAATGCCCTAGGGGAAACTGGAAAGAAAGTAGGGGTGCATCAAAATGCAGTCTAAACAATATGAAATTTTCAAGCATTAAATATTAAAATTAGTAAGGAAAACTCATCAGAACTCTTTGATAGGTTCCCGAGTCATGTATCTGACTTCCTCAGGATATTTCCAGGGAAATCTAAAGCTGAATACATGGAAAAACAAGCCTCCCTTGTGCTTTCCTTGTTCTCCTTCATTGCCGTTATCAGGAACCAATGCCCTGCCTCAGTGGTCCTATGGCATGAGTCAATGAACACTGGCTTCCCTCTTGACAGAAACTGCTTTATCCATATTGGAGGCACCGTTGACTAAGCTTTCTTAAGAAAGGCTGTGAGAATCTGGTAGTAAGATGATGCCTATAAGAACAGAAGTGACAGTGGAATTGTATTTTTTGAGAAAACAGACATGATCCTGCCTGTCTCAGAATATGGATTTGTGGCTTGGTTCTAAAGGTGTACATCTTTCACAGCATAGAAGGAAAGAAATGGTTAAGAAAGAAGACTCCACAGGCAAGTCAACAGATAGGAGCCCTGTGAGGTTGTGGTGAGACTAAACATGTGCATGAAGATCTGTCAGAGAAGCCATACAAACAAACAAGGCCACAAATAACTACAAAGGGTAACTTGTGAATGAGAATTAAAAGAGAGAAAGAGAACATTAGAAAGAGACAAACTTTTTAATAGAAAATAAAATCTGTGTGTCATGTCAAAAAAGTAATCTTAAATTTACATATTGTTTAATTTACATATTGAACATAAATGTAATTAATGAAAGTAAATGCAAAAGAATGCCGAATCCACAGAGTGAAGTGTACACTCTCAAACTATATGTTAGCAAACATTAAGACTATACCTAATAGTATCCTAATGCCAAAAGCAATTGAGAGTAGAAAATTAAGAAATCTACACTCCAGAGATACATCTACATCGAATGTATAGATCTGCCTGCCTGTGTACCTTCCTGCCTACTATCCCGTTGTCTGTCTGTCTGTCTGTCTGTCTGTTTTCATCTGTCTGTCTCACTGCCTAGTTAGTTGGTCCTGGAGAACTAACATAGGCTAATGTTCACTTTAGACAAGCACCTTATACCTAAACCACACCCCAATCCCTAGTATACTCATTTTAATATAAAAAATACATGTAGGAAACTGTTACAAGAAAAATAAAAAAATAATAAACATTCTTTAAGAAAATATATAAATAGTTGTGAAAATATAAGCACTTAACCACATAACTTCTTAAAAATTTTGAAGCAAAATAAGAAACATGTAAGTCAGCAATGGAGTATACATGGAGAATATTTGTGAGCATCGTGGAGAGCTGTATAGCTAGAAGTCTCATGTCCTTTGCTGTGGATCTGTGGGCACATTACTGAAGACTATATTGAAAAGGAAAAGAAAGTCACAAAGAAAATTTCAATAAATTTCTATGCATTGATGAAGGCTGTGATTTCCTTAATTGTTTTCATTTGGAAACAAAGTTTTTGTGTGCTGATATAAGTTATGATGACTGACGTCCCTTCCCTGTGAGGAGGAGTGGGGCATGAGGAGTCACTGGCCTTCTCCTTCAGGTCTAGAAAGGCTTGGTTTGTGGCCCCACAATGCCCACTGAATGAACTCTTTAAAAAGAAGTTTTCAATCATTCAGCTGTCTTTTCAAAAGACATTTTTATTGACATTAGTTTTATTTTAAAATCCATTTATGCGAAATACATTAGTAAAGTGCTTTGTATTGACAGGGAATGACTAACTCACAAGTACAGATCTATTATGAGGTAAGTCCTATTTCTAAACAGTTTATAATATGAAGACATACACAGAAATAGGAAAGGTTCTGTATTTGATTTGTAGATTTTTATTCACATCATAAAAATACATTTGTAAATTTGTGGGTAGCCAGTTGTCTGCCTAAGATGACAGAATTCTTAATCATCATCAGAACCACAAGGCTTTAAGTCTTCACATCTAAAGAATAATAAAGAGGACATAAGGAAAAGACACCCTAATATGTAACATTTAAATACATTTCAATTCTTGGAGATAGAAAAGTAAAAAATGAAGAAACAAAAGAAAGCTAGTACCAAATCATCAACCCCAAAACTTACATACAAGTAACGCACACACACACACACACACACACACACACATACACACACACACACAAACACGTGCATGCACAAATGCACACACACATGCATTCAAGCATGTATACACATACACACACACACACACACACCATGCCTACACACACAAATACATGCATGAATAAATGCATACACACAGGCACACAAGTACACACAAACACATACACACACAAATACACACATATTTACACAACAAGAATCAATAAAAAAAGAGGTCAGTAATTTGAAGAACTGAGGAGGGGAATATAAAGGATTTGACAGAAGAAATATTGTAATTTACAACCTCAAAAAATTAACAACAAAAGAGAAACAAAAACACAATAAAGAAACACAATTATCCTCAAACAGTGACTTAAATCTCTAAAAGTAATTTTTTAATGAGAAAGGTGTTTAAAAACAACTTAGAGAAAGCACACAGAGAGATATATATATAGAGAGAGACAGAGAGAGAGAGAGAGAGGGAGAGCGGGAAGAAAAGAAGAAGCGAGGAAAGGGAAAGGAAATGAAAAGAAAGAGAAGGGAAAGAAAAGGGAAGAGAAGAAGAAAACAAAAGAAAAAACAAAAGAAAAGAAGAAGTAAAAGAAATCTTTTGAAATGTACTCCAATGTACTTGGGAGAAGAAATGTCTCAAAGTAGGCCATGCTTTTGTGGAGGTGTGTGAGAGAATTGTAACATACAAAGGTTTTTATTATTGACATTTTCATTTTCAGAATGAATTCATAGCCAGGTTTGATATACAGATTGCTTACTTTGGATCTTATACTAAGTTTAGTTATTTTTTTAAAAAAATAGAGCTTGTGATGATATTTTTTACAATCATGTCCTAATAACTTCTATTGTTATCCACACTCTCATAATTCATCCAAACTAACTCATAATTTAAGAGTTTGGAAAATGTTCAGGGTACTGTTGTGCTTTTTGTTTGCTTACTGGGAGATACAGATGGTTCTTGTTTTGTGAGTATTTGTTATTTAATCTCTGTAGTTACAATGTTAGGAAGAAAAAGCTCCTTCAAGTTTTGCCTGGTAAATGTAATTCTAGTAGAATACATGCCAATTTGAACTTAGAGCAGTCCTGTCCCTCACAACAGCCGTGACTTCTACCACCTCTTTAGTTCACATCTTTGTAATATGACTTTGCCATTACTGATCTTCTAAACATATGGCCATATAGTAAAAACGTGACGCAGGCACCAGCTTATAAAGTTATGACATCACCAATAGTTTTATGATTTTATATCTTTCAAATATATTTCCTCATTTAATCCTAGCCACAACATAATGAAATAGGCTTATTTCCACTTCAAGAATAAGCCAATAATTCGTAAAGGTATTTTTTCCCAAATGGCACAAAAAATGAAATAAACAGTGAACTGTGAATTAGTAACTCTCAAAGACATTATACAAACATTAGTCACCTTTAAACCTGGAAGGGCTAGAGTTGGCACAGGACACACCAAAACAAAGGTCTCAGAACAAAAAGAAAAGATTTATTTGCTTCAGAGAGACAAATGTCAGGGGGAAAGAGACGAAGACAGGGAACAGAGAACAAAGAAGAAACAAACCTGAGAAAGGAAGAGGGGAAGAGTATTTTCCCCTGATGGGCAAAAGACTTGTCTCTGGTTAGGGAATGAGACAGCCATGGCTCAGAGGCAAAATGCAGTTCACAAAGCCAAAAGGGGAACCCCTTTAAGGTTAGAATGAGTTGGCTTGTTTTGACTGGGCATGCTAATTAGGTAAGCCCAAAGGGGCTTTTGATTGCTGGTCTTCCTTAGTTATCTGTCTTAGAAGGAGGAAGTGTCTAACTAAGGGAATAGACTTTGGTGGCTAGCTTTAGGGAAATAATCTATGGTTTAGCAAAGGGGCGGGGGAGGAAGGGCAAAGCCTGCCAGTAACCTGTTTGCCATGCTCTGGCGGCCTGCAAGAGCTCTTCAGAATAATCTTGTGAGTCTATTTAAAAACTGTCACTATAATAGTCCTAAGATTTCTCCACAAGATATATATCTCCAATACTTAGAAGAAAAGGCTGGTTTATATTTTTCTTCATTCCTTTCTTCCTGGCTGTAGTCATAGTTGTTAAAATTGACCTCAACCTTCAAAAGAGGGCACAAGTTGGCAGTGTCAGACTGTGATCCCAGCAGCAAACCACTTTAGATTCCAACTCTACTTCAACCAGTAAAATATCACTAACAAACTTTATGTCCTCCATTATATATTCGTCCATGTAGCTCACATGAATAAAAAGCACCCAATTCTCTGTGCTTTCCTTTAGCTAAATATTATCTTCTGAGACTACTCTGTCATCCAGATGTAATTAATCATTGTGAGATTTGAAGAGCACACCATTATGCATTTCCCAAAGGGACAGCCTTAGAATGCTTGGCAACAATATGCTACAGATATTTCTTTTTTAACCCCTAAAACAAAATGACATTTTGACCAGCTAAAGCTTGCTAAACCATCATCAATGACTGAAATTGTAATATTATAACACATTGAATATTTATATAAAAGTTAAGTGACTCTATAGTCAAATAATAATCCAGAAGAGTTAATAAGAACATGGTGTCTTATTAATATAAAAGCTTTATCCTCATAATCCCAAACTAAGTTCTTACTAGTCATCATTTCTTTCTGCCTTCTGGTCTGCATGTTCTCTTGGTTGTGGGGATTTACCATGCAGTTCAGCTATCACCAACCCAGTGCCTGCCTGTGAATAAACTTGAATACACTAAACTCTGTGTAATTAGTGTTTGTATACTTCTCAGAGGCAACATTGCTTCTTCTATCAATGCTCTAAGAATTTCTCAGAATGTTTTATTTCTCCAGAGATACATATTGAAAGGCTTGACCCTCTGTAAACTTCTAGATGGTCACGCCTGGCCACTATTTGCCCACACTTCGCTTCTCTGCTCCCCACACACTTGTTCTATTATATTCCTTTACAATGGTATTTGAGATATTTACATTCCTCACCCCATTTCCATCCTGTAAAGAAGGTTAGTACACTTTCTTTCTTACTCACTAGCTTTTGTCACTAAAATCCCCATGAAGATAGGAAAATGTTCTATCTTTAATAACAATAATTGTTAATTAATAAGGGAAGCACACAGCAACAGCGTGTGGGTCCAAATGATATCATGTTTAACCCAGAGATTCTTTAAAATAAGAACGGTAAGTCACTGCCTGGTCCATCTTTGTCCTCATTCATGTTACCTAGGAAACACTGCAGAGGTGAACTAATCTTATCTTCCTGGTGCTCCTTAGAATCCTGAATCCTGTCATGCTAAAGCAGGATCTTCTCCATAGAGGGGTGTCTGTCCTCAGATCTCTACCCTCCGGATTTCAGATTTTTTCCTTTTCCTTTGGGTCCTTTTTTTTTTTTAAATGTATTGTACTTTCAAAATCGAATGTGTGTGTGTGTGTGTGTGTGTGTGTGTGTTTGTGTGTGTGTGTGTGTGTGTGTGACCCCCGAGCTAGTGCAGCTTTGCAGCTTACCTCAGAAGGCAGAAGAGGGTATCAAATTCATTAGAGCTGTCATTATAGTCATCCAGTGTGGATGATGGGAGCCAAGGTCCTCAAGAAAAGCACTCTGGACCACTGAACCATCTATCCAGCTCTAAATCTTTTACTTATTATTGTCTGTGTATGTTATCATGTGTGTGGGTGCACATGCACTGACCACTCTGCACTCGACAGCCAATAAGAGGCTTCATCCCTAAGAGGGCTAATTATCCCTTTCTGAGAAGTCATTAGCTGGCTATAGTTCTTTGTCTAAGATGAGGCCATACAAATTCTTCTCTCTTCCACATTACTATGCCCATTACTACTGCCATTATTCTATTCTTGTTTATGCGACCATACCTAGGACAGACTGTTTCACTCATAACTTACAGTAGTTCTGTCTCTTACAGTCCTTCTGCTCCCTCCTCATCATTGTGCCGCTAAGCCATAGGCATGAATGCTATGATATAGCTGTATCCACTGGGGCTAGCATCCCCATGATCAGTTGAATTCTGCATTGTGTCTATCTAGTTGTAGTTTTCTGTGATTATCTCCATTTAGTGTAAAGAGAGGCTTTGATAAGGCTTAGTAGTTACACTTATCCAGGTTTGTGCAAATAAAATTACTTTTAATTATAGTGAAACGTAAAAAATTGATTCATTTTGTGCTGCTAAAACAGAATACTGCCTACTGGGTAATTTCAAATAAACAGAAATATGCTGTCGCTAAATTTTGATCAAGACACCAGTATCTAAGGAGGGTCTACTTGCTGTGTCTTTCCATGGCACAAAAATAAAAGGGTCCAAAAGAATGTCCTAGGCTGAATATTCTTCTTAGAGCAGTAATAAAGATACCTATGATGATAGAGATTTCATAGTCTGGCTATTTTTAAAAAGCTCAGGTCTCAATGTTGTATAAAGACAAGTGGCTCTATGCATGGGATACAATGAGGTGACTCAGGATAAAGTGTGTGCCTGATGACCTAAAGTCAGTATTATCAACCCATGCAAAGGTAGAAAAATAAAACTAATTCCATGAAATTGACACCAAATATTACTTGCAATTATACTGCATTACAGTCTTTTCCCCCCTTTGATTGTTGAGTTTGCTGTTCTTATCTAATAAGTATTTATCACCATTTATTCTCTTCTTTAGTTAATTCTCCAGGTAACTTCAATTCTCTCAATGCTGCATTTCTAACCTAAAGAAAATGGCCTTATGTGAGCCGGCTCTTTCAGAGTTTGGATAATATTCTCCCTAGAGATGACTCTACAGTACAGTCACAAATACTCCTTACACCAAGTAATCCACACTCAGGCGCCAGAAAATTCAGGAAATGTCATACACCCTCACATCTTTTCTTAAGAATAACATGGGCTTTTCTAAATGCATTAATTGTTTATGGGCTGAGTGTCTTTTTTGTAACATATGTGAGCTACACTAGAAAACTGGAAAGGCCATCTCAGATCTCAGATTCCATAAAATATTTAAATGCATTTACAAGATTATGAGCCCAATAGCTACATCTAAAACCCATGTCTTCCTTAGGGTTTTACTACTATGAACAGATACCATAGTCAAGGCAACTCTTATAAGGATGACATTAAATCAGGCTGGCTTAGAATTTCAGAGATTCAGTCCAGTATCATCAAGTCAGGAGCATCGCAGTATCTAGGCAGGCCTGGTGCAAGAGGAGCTGAGATTTCTACATGTTCATTTAAAAGGCTGATAGCAGAATGCTAGCAGCTAGGATGAGGTTCTTAAAGACCACACCCACAGTGCCACACCTACTCCAAAAGAGCTACACTTACTAAAACAGAGCCACGCCTTCTAACAATGCCATTCCCTGGGCCAAGCATGTACAAATGATCACAAACAGTATCTAGAAAGGATAGAATACACATACTATCGATCAATAGTGCGTAAAATTGACTCAAACCACTAAACAAATATAATTTGAATTGTGTGTAAAGATATTGGAAAGAAACCATCATTAAAAAAATGAAAATGAAATTAAATAAACAATTAAAAATTTGAAGGTAATAGTCTACTTTTTAAAGACCCACAGATGTGTGGCATTTTAAGTAAATTGGTGAGGAAATGTTAAGATGTATTTGAGTATGCTTTGAGATTCCCCACTCAGGACCTGATATGACTTATGGGACTGGTTTTGGTCATTTGCTGTTTGTTTACCCATTTGATCAACCATGTTCTAAGATCTTCCTTAGTAGGTGCTTTGCTACCTATTTGAGAAGAGTCCCCACATTTCAGAGAATTTTGGAGTCTCTGTGATATTTAAAAATGCCTCCACAATTTTATGTACTCTTAATAGTCCCAGATACCTTAATCTTCAAAATATATCTAACCTTAGATAATCGAAGCTTAGGTTGGAGTGATTATTTTTCTTGGGTCAGAGTCTCATAATTCTTCCTCAGAGAGTACTCAGGACACAAAAAAATAGTAAAATCCTCCCTGAAGTTAGTTTACATGCTCATTTATAATTAAACTTCAATCCATATATTTCTTTCTATGTTCTTCATGAAATTTAGTCACTATGTATGCCTGGGGGCAAAGCACCCTACAACCAAAATGAAGTTTTTGTATTTACCATATACTTAGAAATCATCAGATACTTAGAAATCACCATATACTTAGAAATTAGTGGGTGTGAACTCACAAACAAAATATAAACCATGGATGTACATGATAAAGAAATCAGATAACAAATATTTCTGATGATTATTTAGCATGTGTTACCTCTGTAAAATACTGCTGACATAATTTAAACCAAGGACCATTTAGAACTTCTGACTCAATTGCATTTACAATGCTCAATTAAGACTCATTTCAAAAACTAAGTCTTCTGAATGTGATATTTTCAGTGATGTGAAAAATATAAAATAAAATAACCCAAGAGCATGTTATTAGTACAGTGGTTCTCACAGTAATATATCAAAGACTCCCATAAACATGAATTCATTTCAGTCAATAGCTATTCAAGCATACAACTTAATTATTTTGAGGGATGTAGAATTTTAGAGCCAACTACTTCTAATTATGTGAATATTTTGTGGTACAGTAGTTATTTATATTTTAATTGATAATTTATGCCTATTATGTAAGTTATCACCTATGTTTTGCCTTTTGCAACACCTTGTTTTGGTTAAAGTTTTAATAAAAATTTGAAAGTAGAAATCATACATATTATTATGTATGAAGGTATTTGTGGCAAATTACAGAACACTAAATAATTTACACTATCATCTAGATTTTACTGCACTGTAAAGTGTCAGTTTCAATGTCTGAAAACACTCCCCAACAAAAAAAGGCTGATTATTTCCATCCCACTTGCACTTCTCCAAAGGCTTACAATGTTAGGTATTATAAAATTTTGGAGAGGAATTAGATTCAGCTTGGTAATTTTATTTTTAATCTATTTAATCATTTTAATTAAATTTTAGAACACTAAAAATAATATGTCAGGACTCTATTTATTTAAATACTTCCTGAAAGATTTTCCTTCTTAGCATCAAAGAACAGTCTTCTCTTGAATGTTCATATCTTAAGTTCTGTCTTCCAGTAGTGAACCGTGGTAGACTGATATGTCAAATGTAAGGAATCTCGATAAGATAAGTGCAGCTCCCTTCTAGTCTGCTCCAGACATTTTGAGGTTCCAGGTGCTCCCCACTGATTGGCTCACAAAGCATCTCTCTGGAGTGAGATGAGGCCTGTGAGAGAACTTTTTTCATAAATTTGAACTAGTATGAGACTTTGAACTTCTGCAAGCTCATATGGACTATTTTCCCACCATGTGAAGTTTCTCCCAAAGAAGTAGGCAGGCAGTATCCTTTTATAATCTGCCCTACTGCAAAAGCCCAACTCCATACAAGACCTTTTGCTCATAAAAATGGTCTAAAGGTCTGGTCTTTTCCAGTTTTATTTGAGATCTCCCACAGGAACTTTTAACACTGTATGTTCAGTGAGACTCAATCTTATTTTGAGCTTAATCTGATTGGTATTTAAGAAGACTACAACTCACTATATTTCCATTGTTATCAAAAACAGAAAGAAGAGAAAGCTAAAGTAATTCTAGTGTTCAAAGAACAAGAACATGTAAGATAAGTTGTAAGTCAGTTATACCACAAAGCTTTATTGAAAGTAAAGGCACTTAATTTAGCAGACTTACAAATTTAAATGAAACCACATGTGACAGTGTGAGTTATGAAAAAGGATTTCATTCAAATCAAATGTGCAAATCTTAAAAAAAATTCAGTTAAATGTGTTTTGACATAACAGTTGTTCCTTGTCAAGTTAATAAAAGGGACTTGAGTAATATTTCTTCCAGCAAAAATCAGTATATGCCAAGAGCAAGTATTTTCTCCTCTGTTATTTTTTTTTTATAAATCCAGATGTTGATTAAGAACACAAGAATTTGCAAAGTAGGTCAAACTAGAAATACTTTTCTGTCTCCTTCATAAAAACCATTTGAGATAGCTAGGCCAAATGTTTTTCTGATTTACTTAAAAATTAAATGCAAATTTATAATTCTTCAATGCATTCCTAGGCTCTAACTGAACTTGAATATATTCATGGCTCATAGCCTACCATTGAATAAGTGTATTTTTATGTTGTTACTTAGTGACATCACAAAACTGCATTTCATCTTTGAGAGCACAGTGGTTCAAATGAACATATACCTAAATCTATAACTTTCTACATAAACATGGAAGTTAAACAAAAATGTTTTCATTTGTTTTAACCCAGAAATGCAATATGACAGAGTGTCTGTATATTTTAATTTTACTGTAACAAATAGTAGAACTACTACTACTACTACTACTACTACTACTACTACTACTACTACTACTTCTACTACTACTCAAGTCTGGATGTCAGAGGACAACTTTTGGAGATGAGGTCTCTCCTTTTATGGGGTTTAGGAATTGAAATAAAATCTTCAATATATGACAATGTCATTTACTCAATGTTCCATTCTTCTTGACCCAAAGTATATTTTTATTATCTAGAAATACAGAATAATTCCCCATTAACCTTTATCTAATTTTTCCACTCTGATTTAAGTGTAAATTTTACCTTACATCTCCCTTCATAGGTCTGATTCTGAGTTCTTTTCTGTAATAATTCTTTGCTTGGTCATTTTAAATAATTTAAAGACTACAGCTTTATTTATGTAGACAAATAGATTTAGCAGGTCTATACCGTTCCCCCACTGGTACCATGGTGTTTGTTTCTGTGCTTTGATTAACTACCAGTTGAAGATCACAATAAAGCTTTCATTTAAATTATGTTTAAATTGTTGAACCATTTTAACAGAGAACGTTCACAATCATGTGAACTTCGGCACAAGACCATTGTATTTCACTTTTGTACATATCTGTCTTTCAATATTTAATTTTTTTCTTTTCTTTATAACTACATGTTCATGTCTACTTTAAATGATATGATGGTGTTTAAACTTTTCATGTATTCAAGATATTACTTTGAGAATATTTGTTTTATTTTTTAGAAAGAAGAGGTGAATAGTCTATGGCAGAGAAAAAAATGAAGAAAAAATCCTATGTAGGATGAGAGGTCATTTGTCAGTAATAGTATTGGGAAATATTTTGTTCAGATGTCTAATAAGAACTGTTCAGAGGAGCAATAGTATGGAAAGAATTCTGTTGGTATTGTCTAGAGACATCCCCTGAATCAGTATGATGGCCAGTAGAATCAAATGAATTTTGATCAAATGGCAAAGGCTTCAGAAAGGTTAGAGGGTTTAGGAATTGAAAGATGAAAGTATTTGTGTGAGGTTTCTCTTTAGTTATTCTGAGACCGATTTTCCCTGTCCAGTGGCATGAGCCAACACAGACAGCCTTATAACCCACCTGTGTCCATGTGGCATGAGATAGCCAAGCGAATATATATATATATATATATAGATATAGATATAGATATAGATATAGATATAGATATAGATATAGATATAGATATAGATAGATAGATAGATAGATAGATATAGATATAGATATAGATATAGATATAGATATAGATATAGATATAGATATAGATATAGATATAGATATAGATATAGATATTTTTTTGGTTTACTGAGTGGAAAAATAGATAAACAGAGACAAGATAACACATTTTTTTGTTTTGATTTTATTATTGTTGTGTTACTTGGAAATAGTCTAGACTTTCTAGATGGTCCCACAGAGTCCCATAAACTCAGAGCTAGTAATTTCAATTCTTAGCTCATCTACCAAGGGGTTTAAAATAAAGAACCTCTATGTCCTGATGTTGGAAAAGTTAAAAAAAAATCTTAGAACAAAGACTGAAGGCTACTTCAGTGGAGATAAGGGTTCCTTAGAGGTTATGGCTTAAATTGTTTCCCTGTTGATATAGAAACAAGTGAGAACATGAAAGAACATTAAGACCGATAGAAATGACCATATGTTTTACCCATCTCAGACTTTATTGGAGGCTGGAGTCCAGCCAAAGAAGAAAGTTCATACATTCTATAGCAAGGTTAGAAGACAGAAACAAACAGCAACAACAACAACAAAAATCTACACCACATGTATCCAAGAAGCTCAATGCTCTACAAACCTGTGAAGGGACCTAATTGCTCTCCTCTTAGAAGAGGACTACTTTTAAAAACAGAAGACCAACAAAGACAATATTTAAGCTAATGTATTCATCTAGTATTATTAACTGAAAGGTTTTATTTGAGTGGATAGCTAAGGGGCTATGATCCAATTTTAAATAATTTCCAAAATTAAAATTAAATCACAATTATTTGGATTCAAAGTTGTGACATGCATTCCTAAATTTGAACTTATAATCATTATCTATTGATCCTACTTGTTAAACTATCTGTCTTTACTTTTTTCATTGAGAAAAATAATTTGTTCTTGACAAAGATAAGGAAAAAACAAAAGAAACCTGAAAAGACTGAAAAGCCTGCTTTTCACACTTTAGACATTTTGTGGTTGTTTTCTTTTGTTTTCCTTTTATTGAAAATAGCTTTTTCCCCCTTCGCATAAGATATTCTAATTAGGGTTTTCCCTAACTCTACTCCAGCTTCCTCCTTGCCTCCTCTCTCCTATCATGATCTAACCCCTTTTTGTCTCATTAATAAACAAACAGGCTTTGAAAGTATAATAATAAAATAAAATAAAAACTAATATATCAGAATACAACAAGAACAAACAATAGAAAGAACTAGGGAAAGGCACATAAAACAGATACAGATGCACAGATTCACTCTTTATACATTCAGGAATCATAAAAACACTAAACTGGAAGTCATATCTTCACACACACACACACACACACACATACACACACTCATACATACACACACATACACACACACACACACACACACACACACATACACACACAAACACAGAAACACAGAGGGCCTGTAGAGTAAAAGAGAGAGTCAAATAAAATAAAATAAAAACTTAAGATGCAAAACCACTAACAGCAAAATCAGTCCTGATGCAATGTGAAACAAGGACCTGCAATAATTCTGAGTTCCTTTTCTGTTGGATCTCAGGCAGGATATGCAGCCTGTTTTGAAGAGTGGTTTGTTTTCTAACGAGACTTCCATAGCTAAAACTATTTTCTGTTTTGCAAATGGTTATCCATTGGAAACTGCTTCTGGGTTTGCAATGGGAGCATGTGTCCACTTCTTTGAGCTCTTAGACTGCACCTGGCGTAGACCCTGCAGGCACATGGGCTGCTGCCCCATTCTCTGTGAGTTCATATGTGCATGAATCACGCTGATTTAGACATCCTTGCTTTTTTTGGTTTCCTTCTCGACTGGCATTTATACTCTTTCCATTTTCCCTTATGCAGGATTCTCTGAGCCTTGTTGGGAGGGATTTGAGAGACCTTCCATTTAGAGCTGAGTGTTCCAGGGTCTCCCTCTCTCTGCATAAGGAGAGGGTTCTCTGTATGTGTTCCATCTGCTGTGGGTGGAAACTTCTCTAATGAAAGCTGAGAAAGGCACTGATCTATAAGAATAGCAGAATGATTGTGTTCATTTTTTGCTATGTTTTTTTAGAATATTTGGTTTTATCCTAAGCCCCTGAGCTATCTAGTCTCAGGATCACTCAAATGACTGAGGAGAAAAAAAATTTTTAGTCGATATATTCTTTATTTACATTTCAAATAATTTTCCCTTCCCTGGCTCCCCACTCCCCGAAAGTCCCAAAAGCTCTCTTCATTCCCCATGTTCCCCATCCACCCCTTCTCACTTTCCTGTTCTGGTATTCCCCTATACTGCTGCACTGAGCCTTTCCAGAACCAGGGGCTACTCTTCCATTTTTCTTGGACGTCATTTGATGTGTGGATTAAGTCTTGGGTATCCCTAGTTTCTAGGTTAATATCTGCTTATCAGTGAGTGCATACCATGATTCATCTTTTGAGACTGGGTTACCTCACTTATGACGATGTTCTCCAGCTCCATCCATTTGTCTAAGAATTTCATGAATTCATTGTTTCTAATGGCTGATTAGTACTCCATTGTGTATATATACCACTTTTTTTTTATCCATTCCTCCAATGAGGGACATCTGGGTTCTTTCAAGCTTAGCTATTATAAATAGGGCTTCTGTGAACATAGTGCAACATGTATCCTTTTAACATGCTGAGGAATCCTCTGGGTATATGCCCAGGAGTGGTATAGCAGGGTCCTCCGGAAGTGTCATGCCCAGTTTTCTGAAGAACCACCAGACTGATTTCCAGAGTGGTTGTACCAACTTGCAACCCCACCAGCAGTGGAGGAGTGTTCCTCTTTCTCCACATCCTTGCCAACACCTGCTGTCTCATGAGTTTTTAACCTTAGCCATTCTGACTGGTGTGAGGTGAAATCTCAGGGTTGTTTTGCATTTCCCTAATGACTAATGATGTTGAACATTTCTTAAGGTGCTTCTCAGCCATCCGAATTTCTTCAGGTGAAAATTCTTTCTTTAGCTCTGTACCCCATTTTTAATAGGGTTATTCGGTTTTCTGGGATCCAACTTCTTGAGTTATTTATATATATTGGATATTAGCCCTCTGTCAGATGTAGGGTTGGTGAAGATCTTTTCCCAATTTGTTGGTTGCCGATTTGTCCTTTTGATGGTGTCCTTTGCCTTACAGAAACTTTGTAATTTTATGAGGTCCCATTTGTCAATTCTTGATCTTAGAGCATAAGCTATTGGTGTTCTGTTCAGAAACTTTCCCCCTGTACTGATGTCCTCAAGGGTCTTCCCCAGTTTCTTTTCTATTAACTTCAGTGTATCTGGCTTTATATGGAGGTCCTTGATTCACTTGGAGTTGAGCTTTGTACAAGGAGATAAGAATGGATCAATTCACATTCTTGTGCATGCTGACCTCCAGTTGAACCAGCACCATTTGTTGAAAAGGCTATCTTTTTTTCCACTGGATATTTTCAGCTCCTTTGTCAAAGATCAAGTGGCCATAGGTGTGTGTGGGTTCATTCTTCAAACATCTAATTTTGGCTTGCACTTTCAGAATCTATTATTCACAGCAACTTTTACCAGTTTCCCTCCGCTGGTGTATCCAGTTTATTAATATTTTTAATAGTAGATAGTCAAGTACCAAATAATTACCATACATATATCATTTTATTTTTCAAATAAAAATGATGTGCACCCCAACAAAACAAGAAAAGGCCTGCTTCACTTTGTACCTGAAGCAATTAGAGATAGTCCTTGAAAGAAATCTTATATTGCTAATTGAAGATTTTATACAAACATACACACACACACACACACACACACATACATGTATGCAGGCTGCCCTCTTTACCACACAGATTACAAAGGATTAATCTGTAGTAAATTAGTAGTTGTTACTAATTCAACAATCAAAGATGCCCCAGGGAATTTAGAAGTCTGGTTGTAAGGGAGGGGCATTCTCCTGGGGACAGGGAGGCAGGGAGGAGGTATGGAATGTGGAACAGTTAGAGGGTGGACCAGGAGGGGAAAAAATGAAAAAAGAATGAATGGCACCTTGGAAAGTGTATTGCTTTTCCCACAGGGTGTTTACTACTTTATCAAACATGGGTATAGTTAAATGAAAACAACATTCTTTTTTTTTTTTTTTTTGAAAACAACATTCTTTACTGAAGGATATGACGCTTAGAAACATAGAACTTTCAGGATAGCCTAGCACCACTGCTTGCATTTATGTTAAACCATTACCCACCACTGTTTCAACATCAGAAAAATTATTAGAACAAAGAAAAATACACATAATATATCATTGTGACCATGAAAGTACTTTAGGCCTTGTGAATTTTATAAAAAGGATCAGGCTACTATCATGTTTTGTTAAGTCACTTTATATCTCCAAAGATTCTCTTACAATTCTTAGGTGTTTTTAACTTCTTTCAAATAAATGAGCTTTTCCTTTATCCTGATTTTTTTTTTTTTACTTTCTCTTGTGTTCTTCTTTGAGGGCGGCATCATTCATTGCTTTCAAGGTCCAACTGAAATGGGACAGAATGTCTTACCTATACTTGGTATTCAGTGCATACTTGTTGAAAAGAAAGAATTGAGACATCCATTTGAAAGGTTCATCATAGTCATCAAATGAAATATTTTGTCAAATTTGGATATCTTTGTTCCTTATGTAAATATTTATCACTGTGAGATTATTATACAAGACAATTAAATTTACCATGTTGCTCTCACTACCCAATATCTTTTCCTGAATATTTTCAAGCTTCTATAAATATTTGTTATCCAAAAGAAAGTATATTAAACCACTTTGAACTCTGTGGAAGGGAATCTATTAAAAGTTTGTTTGAAGGTTTACTGAGGCAGTAGTGTCCTTAAGTTTCCTTCAGTGCCGCTAAGTTAGAATAGAGGAAATGCTCCACACGTGTGGACCTCTCATTATTTACCATCTCATTATTCAGCTTTCAAGTTCAAACATCCTGTGAGTTGTAAATAAGTATGCAATAACACAGCCGTAAAGTGTCTATTTATAGATCACTTGACATGAATAGTTCCTCATCACAATAACAAGTTATATGTGCTCCTAGAACATGGAAGGGAGAATAATTGGAGCAGGACTTCCATGGAATTTCAGACAGCTAATGTCTTTTCAAAGATGATTTTACAGAACGTTATCACTTCAAAAAGAAAAGAGGGCTTGGTTTGTTTTTTTCATTCTCTGTCTAAATTCGTACAAGAAATATCTCAAAATATTTTTTGTCTTCTGTGATTCTCTGTGTGAATTATAAGAGACAAGTCTCATCAGACAGCAGATAAAATTGGTGCTTATTTTACTGTCTTTAGATCATTGAGAAATGTACATTTGTGTTGCTCTAAAGCAATGTTATCTATAATGCACATGTTCAAGAAATTATGAATAAAAATGAATCATTCTTTTATCACCAATGCAATCATTATTAATTTGGAGTTTCACTGAGAGGTTATTCTAGTATAAATACACCAATCACTAAGTCTAGAGCAGCAGTTCCCAATCTGTGTGTCACATATCATAAATCCACATTATGATTTGTAACAGTATAAAATTACAGTTATGAAATAGCTCAAAAATAATTTTATGGTTGTGGGTCACCACAACATGAAGAACTATGCTTAAGGGTTGCAAGATTGGGTAGCTTGAGAACCACTTAATTAGAGAATAATCGTGTAGTTACACAACTATTTTTGAACCAAAATTCAGACATGGCACCCTTCAATTTAGGTGACTATACATACTCTATAAAATATTTCTTGCCATAATGAGTCAAAACACTGAAAGAATCTATCAAATCTTAAATCTTCTAAAGAGAGTTAATCACCAACTCTCTTATCACTACTGTCCCCACTGCCCATAGGGCACAAGATACTGTGTATTCCCAATTGCTTCTATAATTAGATCATGTTCTGTTCTCTCTGGACAATTCTGAGAGACTGGAGAGTGGTGAGCCAGCCTCTTACATTGCCTAACATACCTACAAAAGCTGTGCCTAATCATTTCATGAAAATCGTACAAACTCTTCTGCACACAGCTCCATAATTTACTAATTTAGCAACCGGACATAATTCACGGGTCATATCATGCTTCCTTTTTTTCTAACACTGTGGAATTGACTAATCAGACTAATAACAGCCGTGTTCACATTCATTTAGATTCATCCACTACAGTAACAGTGAAGCATACATTTCCATAATTTTTCATTTAACTGCTAAAAGAACAAAATTCTGCTTATATTAAGGCCCCCCCCAAAGAGAAACACATGCTTTAATAAATGATGATTTACTGAAAAATTCATTTGTAAAGTCTAGTCTGAACTAATTATTCCTGTGTCCAACTATTCTATGTGTACTTTTTAATCATCTCCACCAAATAGACCAAGCTTGCATTTTAAGATTATTTTGTTCCTATTGGAACTTGGAACAGAGAAGCAAGTAAATAAGCTGGGAAGATTAAAATAAGAAGGTATAAGTCATCAATCCTTTCTCTAGAGATATTTATTCTTTAATTCAGTTTCAATCCATGGACTCTTTGGCCTTATCATGTAGTCTTAGAAATTAACATAGTGGGGCAATGTTAAAATTTACTGAATTAATCCAAGAGCTTCCCATCCCCAAGAAGGAATAAATACTACCTTCCATATTGAGTTCTTTTGAGCCTATATCATTGTCTTGCATTACCACTCATAGACATGTGTGATATTGGAAACAAAAAATGTACTGTTCAATTGATTGATTCAAGGTCACACGCATCCTCACATTCTGTGTGATTATACTGGAAGGCATTTATTTCTTCTGTTTGAATGCCTGCCATTGGCTATGAACATTTCTATATTTTATCTAGTTGGATACACGATGAATGATCTCATTTTTGAATGGCAAGATGAAGCCCCAGTCCAAGTGGCAGAAGGACTCACTTTGCCTCAATTTCTGTTGAAAGAAGAAAAAGACTTACGATACTGCACCAAACACTACAATACAGGTAAGGACTCCATGCTTATGACTTTTGATCTAAGGATACACAAACTATTTAAATTTTAATGCATTGATTTTAACTGTATTAGCTTATGGAGTATAAAATGTAGAATTTCAAAACATGGACCTTTCACTCACTGTGTCTGATCATATGTTGTTCGTATAAGATGAAAAAGTGCTGGAGACTCATTCCTCTAGAAAATACTTTATGGAGCATCACAAATGTGGGGACATGATGATTATATACATGTGTCTTTATTTCTATAGGAAAATAAATTTTAAGAATTTCGGAAGTAAACATTCTATATGCTAACAAAAGAACTTGCTTTAAAGAAAGACATTATCTGACCTATTTTCATGAATTCCAAAACACTATCCCATTTTTTCTATTTTCTCCATAAGACTTTATTAATTTCTGATTTCAATTACTTCTTGACTTGTTATAGAAACCTCATTTCTTAAGTAGATACCATATTTAATAACGGATACCAAATATTAAGAAACACAGTTCAGTATTTGTACCCTTGTGAAATCTGTTCACTTCTCCCAAAAGTTGTGGGTGATTTCCATAAATGCACTCCAATGAAAATGTCAGTTAACTGTCCAAAACTCAAGTTTCTGCCTAGAGATTCACATATGGCCACATGCTCACATGTGTACCTTATCTGTTACTCTTATCATTTCATTCTAGTGGAGCATGATTCATCTTGGCCTCTGCATTTTTGAGAACTGTGAGATCAGTGGTCATCCTATAAAGCCCCCAGTCTCTCCAATCTCCTTAACTAACTCACAATATCTAATTTTGTAAATTACCATATTCAGTTCACAGATGAAGGTGTTAGCTGATTTTTGAACAGGAACAAGATTAACATCTCAGGATGAAATTAAAGAACAGGCAAGTCAGTAGTACTACCCTAGCTCATTTTTCTAAGGATAGATTTTTTTAGGAAATGTTGAAAAAAGCTATAGAGGTGATAAATAGAGCAGTCATCACACAGCACCATGACTTTGGTAGTTTAAAACAACGAAATTTCATTTTCTCATAGCTCTAGTAGCTAAATATTTTTTTTAAATCAGGTATTAGCAAAATTATGTTCTCTCTGGAGGCTCCAGGGAAGGTTCCTTCCATGTTATTTTCTTAATTACCTATTTCTGACAATTCTGGGTATTCTTTACTTATAGATATGTCACTTTAGTTTCTGTCCTTCTGTGTGTATACTGACCTCTGTGTGTATCTGTGTCTCTGTAGCCAAATATCCCTCATTCTATAAGGGCAACAGTGATTTTGGAATTAATTTTAACTTGATTATATATTCATGTCAAGCACTAATTCCTAACTTTAGTGAAATTCACAGATTCTCCAAGGATGTGAATTTTAGACACATTCAACACAGAACAATATCTGACACTAGACAGTATTTCCTGGAGAATTTTGATGATACAAGGACAAGAGACCCATCTTAGCAGAAAGTACATTTGCATACTTTGATATTACAGCTCACATTTATGAATGATTACTTCAAACAATTACTTTGGTAGTAATTTTCTAGAATACCTAGTTGTCTAATATTTGTTTAATACAAAAGATGAAAGTGTGCCCAAAGTATTATGTATCAAAAACTTATAGAAACACATGGTAATGTCTCTATTCACATATGTAACTAATTTGTCTCATATCTTAAACTTTCTATTATGTTATTCCCCCCAACATTCAAAATTCCTAGTTTAATTGTTTTTCAGTGTAGGCTCATATACTACATAATTCCCTCTACATGTGAAAGAAAAATAATACACAAACAAATATAGACACACAAATCCATATTTGTAAATTCCTGATGTTGCAATGAAATAAAATTACTGAAGTAAATATTCTTTCACATATATATTAATTATATATGTAGGTGTGGAGGGACATGCTTTCAATCCCAGGACTTGGTAAGCAAAAGCAAGATGATCTCCGTGAGTTTGAGGTCAACCTGGATTAAATAGCAAGTCCCCAGGTCAGGCACAGTAAGATCTACTCAGTAAGAAAAAAAAAATATATATATGTATATATACATATATATATATACTAAATTGCACAAATCTACAAATTATTTCAGGACTATGTGATCTGTTTTTTCATCTAAAACCTTTTGTCTTTCTAACTTTTCTTGTATGTTCATATTTTTATGTATACATAAGAGTTTCCTTCCATCACTTGGGTCCAAGTTTAAGTTTTCTTATTACAATCACATAAAAAATGCACATGTGCACAACCAGAAAATTAAAATACATACATATATATTTATATGTGTATTTATGTACAATTATAATATTCGCATACTATATGACTTCATTTTCCATCTTAATTATATTTATAAAATGACTTTAAAATACATAATGAAACTTTATTTTATTCTTGAGAATCACATGAAACAGAGAATGAACACAAATGGTTAAAAAAATTCTAATTTTGATATGAGATTACTTAATAGACAAGCATTGATATAATAAAACTAATTCAGTTAATCTTGCACTATTTCATATTCTTTATAGTAAAAATTTAAAGTTCTATATTTAATATTGCTTTAAAATATAAATATATTAGATTTTGCAGGACTCTTTAATCATTTCATTGATGAGTTGAGAGAAGGCTTGTGTATGACTTATGCATGGGTCTGATTGCTATATATTAAAAAGTAGACTCCACTGTCTTCAGAGCATGCAAGCTACTGTTGAGGTATTAAAGTTCTGTTATAACTTCTATTTTCCTCCACAAGCTATGCACGTACCTTCTTCATTTATGATCATTGTTCTGTTAATAGGAGGCTGCAACGGAGAGACTCCTTGCCATACACCAGCAGGCTTTCTAGTCCTGCTCATTGCTATCTTTCTTCCATGGTCATATCAGATAATGATACTTAAAGAGCATATTAGATCTGTGACATCATATAATAAAACCAAGAATCAAATGACTTAGAAGACTATTTCTTTGAAGGATGGATAACAAAGCAGTAGAGATGAATGAATATAATTAATTATGCTGGCATAATTATTTATAACCTCTATTTGCAGAAACAGAGGTACATAACAGAGGGACAAAGGCATATATTTAAATAGTGAATGTAACACATTTGGCTTCCCCTATGTTGTAAAATTATCTTAAAAGTTATTAAAGCAGAATGATATATTTTTAGGTTTTATAGTATTATTTATGAAACTGCTCATCTTCATTTACATTTCTCTCTTAACACTTAAAGAAAATATAAAGATTGTTGAAACAAATAGAACCTGACTAAATAATCATTTGGAAGTTCCAGAAACACGAAGTATAGGTAACCTTTACGCAATGAGCATGTATTGTTCTATCCACAGGAGAACAAGTGTCAAAAACTGACGAGATCTTTGACAAGTATGAAAACCTATTTGGACATGAAAATAGAATTACATACTATTTCAGAAGAGTTCATTCCCTTGTCACATTGTTTCCAAATGCACAGATTAAAGAAATCAAAAACCTAAACCAAATTTGAGTATGTGGCTTAATGTTCCTTCATTTCAGTAAAAAAGATCTTATAATAAGATTATTTCACTAAAGTCCTGGTTGATATCATAACAAAGCCTGACTGTTATTTAATTGTTGCATCTATTTTGTGAACAATTAGGAAAGTTTACATGCATAGAAGTGCGATTCCATCTTGAGCGGCAGATGGGCTACTACTTGATCCAGATGTATATTCCCAGCCTTCTGATTGTAATTCTATCCTGGGTCTCCTTCTGGATTAACATGGATGCAGCCCCAGCTAGGGTAGCTTTGGGTATCACCACTGTTCTTACGATGACCACACAGAGCTCTGGATCCCGGGCCTCATTACCAAAGGTAAGTGTCCTGAGGGGATATGCATGGGATTAAATGCTGGTGTCAGATCGGTCAAAATTCATTCAGATAGTTACTATTCATTGTTGACTTTTTAAGCACCAAAAATTGCAAAATGAACCCATAGATGAAGGAAAATATTCTATAAATCAATGATGCCTGATACTCACATAGTTGTGTGTAATGCATTTTTTTTATTAAATATTGGCAGTCATTATAGTAACCAGGGGAATTTTTGTATCTATATATTTAAATGCTTAAAAGAGAAAAATTAAACTGATCGACATGGTACATTAAAATGCTGGTATAATGCATAGATATGTGCACATATATATACAGAGATAACCTTTCCATACTATTTTCTAAATAGTTGCTTAAAACAAACTAAAATACTCATAGCTGTATGTGTTTGTAATCTATTACTAAAATTACTTTCAGGAAAACATTATAGTAATTACTCCCCTTTAAGAACTGTATCATATTTCTATGACACCTCAGCCTGTTTTCCATTATGCTGTGTGCCCAGGTCTTCTAGGTCTTGACAGTTGTAGGTCAATAGGCAAGAGTGCTTAACTAATTTTACAATTTGGATACATTCTAGTCATCCAGAATTAAACTGTTTACTATATAAAGTCTGTGAAAGCTTTAATACCTCTCTTAATAAAATATACTAAAAGATAAGAGGCTTTGTTTTTCTATTTAAAAAGACAGAAACAAAATTATTTTCTTTTTATAAGAATATTTCTAAGAAGTATCAATTATCTGAAGAAACCATCTAAAGTTTCCAACACAATAACCTATTATTTTTCTTAAAATGAATTAGCTTCTCAAGAATGTTTGATACTACATCTGCTACTTGACATAAATTATAAATGCACACATGGTCCCCTTAGTGGTTTCTATGAATGAATTCTTGTTTAATAAAGTAAAAATGTATGAGTAAATAAACGTTGGTTAGAAGATAGTTTCTCATTGCAAATGTTACAGAGCACAAAAAGATTTGATGTCTAACAAAGTTCAGTTTTCTCAATAAGAATTATTGTCTTTTGAAATAGTGTCTCCCTTGGGGCTGGAGAGATGGCTCAGTGGTTAAGAGCACTGACTGCTCTTCCGAAGGTCCTGAGTTCAAGTCCCAGCAATCACATGGTGGCTCACAATCATCCGTAATGAAATCTAAAATAGTGTCTCCCTTTATTAACACTTAATTGTACCTTTTAAATAGCCCAAAGCAATTTGTTTTTATAACATATTCCCCATATAAAATTTTTAAACTTTTCTTATTTGTTTAATGTGATTTTCAGTGCTTATGAGATTGTGTATGAATGTCCTGAGGAGTCTGGGTGATAGTAGAAAGCTCGTGGTCAAACCTTAAGGAAGTTTACTCATTTCCGTCTTATTCCCAATATATCTGGAAATGAAAGCTTGTTTGAACCATATGTTATTAGCTGGAAAAATGAAATATGCTTTATTTTAAAAATTAATGGTTTTATGAGGCACAGAAGAGAAATATTTAAGACCCAGAATGGGCAGGATTGGGAAATTTGAAAGGTATGAGGAAAAAAGCCCAGAAAGTAAAAAATCAAATTAAGATGGCAAAATGTGGGTATAATATGAGTTTAAGCAAAATAAAAGGTCAGTCTGAGACAGTTCATCATCTATAAACAAGTAAAATATAGATTATTTAAAGGGGTTGTTTTCATCAGGATTTCAATTAAAGAAAAAATTTTCAATCATCAGTTCAATTATATTATATACACATGTATTTATATTATACAACTCATTCTAATAATAGAGTCAATGTTCCACAAGAAATTTAATTTTCACCTACAGAAAAAAATCAAAAGCAGGTTTGACATAACACAATACAAGTCTGACAAATTATCTTGAACATTTTAAAGTAAATAACAAGAGACTCAAAATATTTAGTTAGACATACTAAAATTCCTAGGAGAACATCCATTATAAACAATAATCATTAACATACTAGATCAGACTATTCTACACAACAGAATATCTCTTAGAAATTAGAATTCTGATGGGAGAAGGGGCTTATTTATTTGTTTGTCTGAGGGCCAGGGAAGCAGATTCTGAAAGCTCACTATATATTTAGAAACCGTTACCTAAAAGTATGGATTCCCATCTGATATTTGAAGTCTCAAAGCACTCACAAAAATCACTGAGAGATTGTGACAATGAACATCAACCTATAACCACTGTCACATTCTAGGAAAAAAATTCAGTTTAGGAAGTATAATAACACTGGCTTATTAAATATTGTGGAAAAACAATAAATCATTAATTTATGATAATTGCCTAACATTTTATAGCAGCTGTATGCTAGTACATCTCCAGTAGAATAAAAGAAGCTAGGAGATTACTAAAGATTCAGAAGGATCTTAGAATATATTTAGGTCATTCCTTAAGATTCTTCTCTTACATGATCAATTGATTTGGCTTTTTTAATGACATGATAAGTCCAATACTTCATATCCCAAAGCCAGAAGGCACACGTGGTCCATTCCTGAGACTAGAACTATTTTGAACTATTTTGCACTTCAGAAATACCTACATCAATTGGTCAGAAGAGGTGGAATGTCTATTCTATTGACAGCAAAGCTTCAAGATAGTTTATATTGATAAGTGTTTCTCCACATGTAGAATTTATTCTAAATGAGCAAAACAAAAGTAGCAATGATAATAGGACCAAGTTGTAGACAGCATAATAGTCCTTTGTAATAATTATATTTGTCAACCCTAGGACAACCTGAAGAAATATTTAAGATGTGTGATCACTATGACTCTGTACACAGATGAGAAAGCAGGGCAGAGAACTCTAAGTTTGGTACAGTTCCTTGTAGATGGTGGTCTGCTAGCAGCAGAGGTAAGAGTAGTATACATGTTTGAGAATTGTAGAAGTGAAATGAGGTGTGTTTATGAATGACACATTGCAGAGCCAAGGAAGGGCAGAAGTCAAGGATGGTATGGAGCTGTGTGACAGGCAAGTCATTTCCAACACAGGGTGAAGAAGAAAATGCTGATAGGCTCTCTTTTCATTTTGGGACCTTCATGAATCTGACACATGGACCTGCCAAAGCACAAGAGCTCCAGAGCTTCTGTCCAGGAAATCTAGGCCTCTGATTTTTTTGAGTGAAAAAAGGACAGAAAAATAGACAAGACATGATATAGGAGGGAAAAATATAAGGGAAAAAGGCATTCAAAGATTCCATTCTGATTTTTCTCTGGGTTCAACTCCAGCCATGTACAAAATAGCTCCATTTGCTTAAATGCAAAACTCATTTACCCAAAGACTTTCTCTCAAATTCCAATTCTAACAATTGTGTCATCAGTTTTCCAAATATGGAAAGCCGGTCATCTTTAAGAGGAATAGTTTGAATCGTGAGTGGAAGAAGAGTTGGTACTAGTCGCTCACTATTTTAATTTACTATCTAGTTCATATACGACCATCTAAAAACTCCTGTTTTCTAAAGACTAATTATCCTCAATAGGTATTTTTCTACCATGCATTTGTATCTACCACAGTGCAACTTCAGCAAGAGTAAGACAGCATCTGGATTGAAAGGTCACCTAATCTCTAAGAACAAAATGCTGACTGAGATATTTGGCTCAAGGGTTGTGTCAGTCTTATTTCATTGCAACAATTCTATATAAATAAATAACACCAAAATATCTTAGAGACCTGTGACTTTTTTTTTTTTTGCACATGAGCTTTGGCATTACCTTCATCTGGTCTGGACTTGCCTGTGTTTGATTGAAAGGAAGTGGTTTTGGGTTTAGACTGTCAAGTGATTTGGTTGTCTCATCATGTAGTGACTATGGTTACTAGCCAAATGTCCCATGCCTTCCACTTGGGAGTATATAGGAACTATAAAGCAAGCAGGAACACACACACACACACACACACACACACACACACACACACACACACACACGATACATTTGTTCAACGTGGGTGGGCAAATAATCCATTTCTGTTCTCATCCCACAACTTATACCAAGTTCCATGGCCAAATCCAAAATCAATGCCCAAGTAAACCTTGCTGAAGAAAGGAAAGAAATGGTTTTAAGTAGATAATGCTCTCTGCTAAAACATGGTGCCTTAGACTACACTGTAGTTCATTCATAAATATTTTGGAAAATGACTTAAAGGGTGAGGGGGAGGGAATTAGAGAGAGAGAGAGAGAGGAAGGAAGATTCTGTGTAGATTTGTGCCATACTATCTCTACCACTCAGACTATCTTATTTACAAAAATCTATTAACCATAGAAGGACAGAGAACACTTGATAGTCTAAATAATTAAGCTTGTGACAGAGGCCCAGAAGCCTCTAGCCTGCACAGACTGTAAATTCAAGACTAAAGAGTATTTAAGGGTTGGGGGACAGTAGCTTGAGCCCACTGTTTCAGTAATATTCTATTTTGTTGTTGTTCTATCTGATTGTGAAACCCACCACTAGTATCTTGAGGAGAGAATGAAGCTTTACTTACATGTTTCCACCCTCAAAATCTACCATTGTATATGTGTATCTATTGAGCATCACATGCACTCTTAAATGACAAAAGCTTCTAAGTTGTTTACTCAGTATTTTGTTTTAAAAAGTATTTTCATCTTTCTGTTGTAGCATGTGGCTTCTGTTGGATTATACTTTACTTCTGATTTTCCATTTACTCTCTAATGTACCACAAAAATTAACAAAACCAAATATAAAGTTTACATTTATCTCAAGTATGGTATAAGGAAAACAGTGGATCTCTGAAAGTATAAAAGCCAACATAAACTGAAAGTAAACTAATATGTGTATATTCAGTACTTAGATTACATGGGCATTCAGATTACTTCTAGGTTGTTTAGACTGAAAGAATAAAGGCTAAAAGAAACAAAAAGGAGTTATACTTTCTGTTTCATTTTAATTAATTAGCAAACACACACTCTTAATGGTCTAAAACAATACTCAGGATTTAACAATAAGTTATATATCTGTAGCTGAAGGAGCCCTTGCAAGTATTATACAGGGAAGCAAACTATGGGAAGAGATATGAATGAAAACCCAGGAGCAGATTGACTTTGCCAACTTGAAGCCAACTTCAGGGAGTTAATGCCAAGTGGTTGATTCCCAATGTATTTAAGCCCAGTACAACTTGGATAAATATGTTTCCCATTGTAATATAATCCCCAATATATAAGATGCATAATTTTATTGAAACTCAACTCAGTGTCATTTTAATTTCCCAAGAGATAGGCTACCTATACTAGCTTAAGGCCTAAGGGTGTAGGGCGTGGTCTTGATCATGTACATAGCACAGAGGTCATTTGGGCTATGAGCCAACTTTGGTCCTGATTCTAGGAGCTTGATATGGCCTGGCCCAGCAGATGACACAGGCTGTTAATCAGCTCCAATCCTCAGCTTTCTGGGTGGAAGAGTCGCATTGGAAGGATAGTCCCCTGTGCTTCCTGGTTTCTCAAGAGACCTACGGACTTAAGGATATTCATGTCACGTTCCTGATGTGTAACAATAAAATGAGGTGGGGGGCATATTCAGAGTTTCTTATTCTCATAACAGTGGAAAGGGACTCCAACAGTATTTTCTCCTTACTATTTAAACCCAACACATAGTTAATTCATATTATTTCAATCAAGTATGGAAAAAAATATGACACAGATAAGTTCATGTTGGCTTTATTCTTGTGATATAATCTCCAAAACTAAATTTTAATTTGAATGTGAGCAGTATACTAAGTTAATTATTTAAGTATTTTTATTTTAACAGCGTTAATGTTCCATACATGGTAATTCTGGGGAAAGGAAGCAAAGAAAAACACACCAAAAAAATGAAAGCAAGATTTACCAAAAACTTTCTCATTAAATGCATATTATATAATGCATATTAAGCTAAAGGTTTTATTACTAATATAAGAATATTTTATGAATATAACCTCTACACTTTAGATAGGTCCTAGAAGAAGATGAACTGATGGGTATTTGTGGTTGTCCTTCCATCTTTGTACATTTCCTAGACTTCATGAATCTTAATACATCTAAAATAAAAATTAATAAACATTTTCTTTCTACTTGACTTATAGACAGACATGCCTTATGTTTTTTTCAATTTATTTATTTTTATTTCTGAGATTATAAAATACAGCTTTTCCCACGTTCCTTTTCTCCCTGCAAGCCCATCCATACAACACTGCTCCCCACTCTCTTTCAAATTCATGGACTTTTTCACATATGTATGCATTTTAAGGTTAAGAGAGAATTCCAAAATTTACATTTTCATAATATTTCCAGCACTTTACCATGATTTCATGTAAAACTAATTTTAAAATTACATATGAAGCAAAAACTTCATATGTAATTTTAAGACTATTTTTCTCTAAACATCTCCCCTCCACACACATAGATATACATATACATGTACATAGACATAGACATATATATGTTTCTGATATATATACGTATTGTGTGTGTATGTTTGGTATATGTGTGTATGTGTCTCAGAACCATATATATGAACTTCTTAAATGATTAAAAAAAGGCATCTATAACTATGCCTCTGTTGAAAGAAAGAACTTGCTTCAAAAATCAGTGCTTAAAGGGCCTTTATAGGTGAAATCTCTCTCCATGATTCTAGTCTGAAGTCATAAATAATGCCCTTAGACACCTGAGTAAAAGGAATTAGGATGAAAGATGATCATAATAAGCAGGCAGATGCAGAGTGCAAAATTTCCAGCATGTAAAGATCGGAGCAAGAAGTCACATGCTTAATTTCACTTCAAGCGAATAGGTCAAGAGTTATATTATGCATGCCAGGAAGTTTAATGGCACCTTCCCAAGAAACATCTCTAGTGAGGTCTAGATTTATTTTACCTTTTCATGTAAATGTTAAAAAAAAACTCTTTTTCTTTCTTGTAATTACTTTATCCCTGAGCTTAGATGAAACTCAGATGCACTTCAAAGCAATATTTCCCTTAAAATTTTACCAAATGTAAACTTTTATGCATCCTGGTAAATAATCAAAAGAAGTAAGAAACAATATTCATAGAGATCAGAAATAAAAACCCCAGCAAACAAAGCAACGCACAACTCTCCAGCATGTTTTGGGAAACACATTTGTCTGTGTGTCTGAGCTACTTGCTTGTTCTACAGTCAAACATTCCCATCTCCGTTCACTTGACATTTCTGAAACTGGGGAAATCTACCAAGATGGATTGCCATTAGAGGAAGAACAAATTACCTTACCCAAAGGCATACACTGCAATGTTCTGCAATATGTTTTTCTTGATTAGAAAATCAAATTTAGATTGAAGAAAATTGACAAAACAATCACTCTTAAATGTACTGTGGAAATATGCCTTATAGATATGTGTTTATGAGGTTCGTGAGGCTTAGGCTGGGTTCTGCTTTAGTCCAATTTTGTTTGTTTATTTATTTGTTTTATTTTTTTCAAGACAGGGCTTCTCTGTGTAGCCCTGTCTGTCCTGCTACTTACTCTGTAGAGCAGGCTGGCCTCAAACTCAGAGATCTGTCTGCCTCTGCCCACTGAGTGGTAAGATTAAAGGCATCTGCCACCACTACCAGGCAAGTTTCCTATTCTCAAATTTAAGCTTTTAAATGCACCTAAATTTTTATTTGTGGAAATAACTGATGCACACTAGTCTGGATAGTAATTATTAAGACACATCCAGCATATCTTCATCTATTAACACATTGTATCTATGAACTGCAGCATTGGAATTTACTGGCCTTATGATAATGCTTAATAGATTACAGTAAATTACAGTAATGGAATGTGTCTTGAAAGGTCCTTAATCTTAGTACATGTTTCCACACACACAATATAGATCCCATAATGTGCTTGTCAGTCAACAAAATTGAAAACACTCCTCTTGAGTGGTCATATTGAACTCTTGAACAGGAGTATGGACTTTTGAACTATTGTATAGGAATAGATACAATCTATCTATCACTTGTGATCAGTGAGTGAGTACATGATTTCAGGACTAAATCTATAAATGAATGATCAACTGGAAAAGGGTTGAATGAGTTAGCAAAGTGATTGGGTGCCTTCTAGGATTAGAAGCACATTATTTTTTCTCTCCCTCTGTCTCTTCTTTCCCCTTTCTCTCTCCTTCTCTCCTGTCCTTTCCTCCTTATATTCTTCTTCTATATATTCTCTCTCTGCTTTTTTAAAACACATGTCTCAAAGTCATTTCATGGGTGGAATAGCTTGCAGCCTTTCTTCCTTTATTCTCTGTCTCCAGACAACTGTGCTCCTTAGATAAAGATGCACTCTGTGGCAGCACTGCTTTGACCCTGGTGTTTGTTATTTCTTTATATATATATTCTCTATCTTTTTTGTTTACATTCCAAAAGCTTTCCCATTTCCCAGTTCCCCCCTCCCCATATGTCCCATAAGTCCTCTTCTCTCCATTCATTCTCTCTTTCCCCCTCCTTTTTCTCTATCCTGGTACTCCCCTACAATGCTGGATCAAGTCTATCCAGGATCAAGGCCCACTTCTTCCTTCTCCATGGGAATCATTTAATATGCTAATTGTATCTTCAGTATTCAGAACTTCAGGGCTAATTAATATCCACTTATCAATGATTGCATTCCATGTGTATTCTTTTGTGATTGCGTTACCTCAATCAGGATGATATTTTCCAGTTCCAACCATTTGCCTAAAAAATTCATGAATTCATTGCTTTTAATTGCTGAATAGTACTCCATTGTGTATATATACCACATTTTCTGTATCCATTCCTCCATTGAGGGATATCTGGGTTCTTTCCAGCTTCTAGCTATTATATTTTTATTTTCTATATTCTTTGTTTACATTCCAAATGATTTATAAATAAGGCTGCTATAAACATAGTTGAGCATGTGTCCTTATTGCATGCTGGGGAATCAAAAGA
Organism: Apodemus sylvaticus; assembly: GCF_947179515.1. NCBI lineage: Eukaryota > Metazoa > Chordata > Mammalia > Rodentia > Muridae > Apodemus > Apodemus sylvaticus. The sequence goes on from NC_067489.1 coordinate 53,389,753, forward strand.
ATATACCTTTTTCTCAGCACCTCATGGTACCTTCTCCAAAATCGACCATATAATTGGTCACAAGACAGACCTCAACAAATATAAGAAGATCGAAATAATCCCATGCCTCCTATCAGATCACTATGGAGTAAAAGTGGTCTTCAATAGCAACAAAAACAACAGAAAACCCACATACACATGTTTGTCATTTCTTACTACTGACTTACTATGTTTACTTGGCAGTGTGGCTATAGAAATCTTGATTACATTGCAGACACACACACACAAACACACACACACACACAAACACACACACTTACTGCCACCATATCTCAGACTCTTCAGTGAAGCTTCTCTTATACAATTCAAAATATAATAACTTCTAAACTAGTGGGGATTCTTGAATTGTTTTAGAATAAAAAGTAAAAATCCCTCTCTCTGTGTGAAACCCTCCAGGTTTCCCCCTCCTGGTACATGAGAAACTTGGCAATTTTGGTTTTGCTTTGTTCTAAGTTGAGGCCAACCTAGAATAGTTCTGGTTGCTAAACTTTAACCAAAATGACCCATGCCCCATTAAGTCTGTCCCATTAATCACCCAATTGACAACCACAGTGTTCTGCATTTCCTCTACCACTGTGTCACAGGAAAGAATTACCATGACAGCACATTACATTTCAACAAATGTGGACATGTCACATGGTATTTCAAGCCACTGAGACTTTGATATTGTCTATTAATTATATAGTTTCATATGGGGAATATCATTAAGCCAAATTCCATTATTTTATATTTTAAAATGAAAAACAGAGAATTTTGAACTTAGGCAAGCTCCCCAAATATGACCTCTCCCCAACTCATCAAAAATGACAAAATTCAGCCATATATGTTTTTACCTTATTTGTAATATGTTTGCTCTATTTTCTAATTATAACATTAAGCAAATAAGAGATATACATTATTTTTGAAATATAAGCATAAGTCTACAAAACATATAAACTTTTAAAAATGACTTTATTAACTCATTGAAAATGTTATACAATATACTTTGATCAAGTTCACTGCTTCCGTCATTGCCTTAACTACTCTTACAAGTACCCCCATCTCTCTGTGACATCCAATTTTATGACTATTTTTCTCTATTTTTTCCTTTTAATTTTTTTCAATTATAGTATAATCCCATTATTTCCCCATACTCCTTTTCTTCACACATCTCTGTTCCCTTTCCTTTCTTCAAGCCCTCCCATATATCCTTCCTTGCTTTCTTTCAAGGTCTTTAACCCTTCACAAAAGACTACAGCCAACTAAAGAATGCTGGGAGTAGAAAATAGTTTTTATGCCTATTTTTTCCAGACAGTCCACTGAGTCCAGTTTGGGTTGCCCACATACTCTTGGGTGTGGGACCATTCACAGGATGTCATCAATATATGAGTAACCATCAATTTATTGAAAACTGATAATTTACCTCCCTGTAAATTATCAACTGTTCATAGTGCCATGGTTTGGGTAGTGGTTCATGAATCATACCCTCAGCACACAAAAATACCAAAATTGGCTTGATTTTATGCAGGCAACCACAGTTATGAGTTCATAAGTGCAGTGGCTCTATCATGTCCAGGAAACAGTTTGTTTCTGGTTCTTAAGCCTTTGGATCTTAAAATCTCTTGGGCGCCTCTTCTGCAATTTTCCCTCAGTCTTGGGATGGGGAACTGGTAAAATAAGTGTGTCATTTATGACAAAATACTCCAGTGACACTTCTTTGCTGCAGACTGACCATAAACTTACTTTTTGAATGAACTATAAGCTTGTCTTTTTGTTTTAGTTAGTTGTATGTTTGTTTTGGTTTGTTTGGCTTGTTTGGCTTGATTGTTTGTTTGTTTTAGGCTTTTTGTTTGTTTATATTGGTTTGTTTTGAACCAGGCTTAGAGGAACTTGGCTCTGGATACTGAACATAAGTTATAAATTTAGCAATACTCGCCTAAGATTAATATAAATTCAGCAGACAATGGTCTTCTAGATCGGGGGTAGATCAAAAACCTTGTTATATTTTCTATAATCAGGAAGACTTTATTTTGAAGAATAAAATGTTTCTCTGATTTTAACAGTTTTTCTTCTCCTGGTCTAAAGGCATCTTGTCTTTCTTTTCTAAATACCTTTACCCTGTCTCCTTTTTCACAGGCGGTAAAGAGGGAATGGTCTGTGCTTAAGATCAAAGCAAACAAACATAGATGACCTTTGACTTTTAACTTTTAGGAGAAGATTAAAGATGACAGTTTATGAGACAAAATGAATTCCACTTTAAAATATTTTTATAATTTGTAGTGATGATGTAATTAGTCTAAAAGTGAGGTAAATAAAGTACATTAATTATATTGAAATCTTACCTTTGCAATTTGGTAGGTCTATGATTTTATACAGGCATTTCAGTAGGCTTCAATACCATTTCTAAAATAAGGAGCTTTGTCTCTGCTTCTGTAACATATAGAGGAAGGCATTGTGAAGAGCTGTTCTGTTATGAACATTTAGAAAAAGATTTCCTGAGAGAGTAGCTTATGCTGACATTGTAAGGTCAAACAGGATTAACTCAAAGGAATACTCCAGACAAAGCTAAAGATCAGATAAAAGCTGCTAAGACAGGAAGGGGCTTGTTATTGCTTTAAGTTTCCAACAATTCAAAGGAAGAAATCGAAGCTAGAACATAGCACGTAAGCAAATGGCAAATGCCAGTATTCAACACTTCCTCAGAGGGGTCCTTATTGAGTACAGTTTCCTTTGCCTGGTCATTCTTCCATTCTTCCATATATTCTTTTTAAGAGTTCTCTTGTCTTAATCCTTCCATAGTTTTTGTTTTGTTTTTTGTTTTTTGGGTTTGGTTGTTTTTTTTTGTTTGTTCGTTTTTTTTTGTTTTTGTTTTTTTTTTTTTTTTGGTATCCCTTACTTAATAGTGGCAATATAGGCTGCTGCATTAATCATCTCTATTTCTGTAACATACAAAAAATAGAACTTGGTTAAACCATTAATATGTAATAAGTATTGCATGAAAATAGTAAAAACAGGAGATGTAAGATAGAGTCTGAAAACAAAGAGTTTTATGTGCCCTCTGAGAGATTCAAGACTTTAAATTCATGATGAGAAAATGTTGAGTTTTACTTGAAGGCAATGCAGTTAGATTAGCCTGAAAAAATAATCACTGAGAGACTGGAGACTTGGCTTCGAAGTTCTTGCTGCTCAGTCAGAGGACCTGGATTCGTTACTCAGCACCCTCATGACATTGTACAATCATTTGCAACTCCAGTTCTGAGAAACCCTAAGCCCTTTAAGGCCTTTTCATAAGGAGAATGCAAGGCTTGTGGGATCTTCTGTGAGGGCAATTAGTATCCTAGAGACTAGATGAAGCCAGTCTGCTAGAGACAATGGAAAATGGTAAAGGAATATGGTTTGGAATAGGTGACATGGTTCCAAGACAGCACAGGCTGAGGTGGTTTACAGCAGATTGGGGTGGCATAGAAAATGCCCAGGGACTAAACAACCAACCAAAGTGTGGAGGGACCCATGGCTCCAGCCACATATGTAGCAAAGGATGGCTTTTTCAGACATCAATGAGAGGAGAGGCCCTTGGTCTTGTAAAGGCTCAATGCTCCAGTGTAGGGGAATGCCAGGTCAGGAAACAGGGAAGGGAGATGGTGAGCAGGGTAAGCGGGCATAGGATGGGGCGTTTCAGAGGGGAAATGAGAACGAGGATAACATTTGAAATGTAAATAAAGCAAATAAATGAAAAGAAAAATAGAAAAAGAAAAGAATATAGATGGAGAAACCAAGATATTCCACAACAAAACCAAATTTACACAATACCTAAAAACAAATGGTAAACAAACCCAAAGATATTAAAATAGAATCAGAGATACTACCCTGTATTTAAGTTGAATGGATTGATGGATGGATGGATGGATGGATGGATGGATGGATGGATGGATGGATAGATGGATTTATAGATAAAAGGTAGGTAATTAGCTAGCTAGATAGGTGATAGAAGATGTGTGTGTGTGTCTCTGTGTGTGTGTGTGTGTGTGTGAGTGAGAGAGAGAGAGAGAGAGAGAGAGAGAGAGAGAGAGAGAGAGATTCCTAGCTTTGTCAATTTAAAAAAAAGTAAAAAAGTGACTCAGGTCAATCATATTAGTATGTGATATGAGCATTTTGTTGTGAAGTTCAATATTCAATATGTCTACACTCTGACCTTCATTTCTGTAAGACACCTTTTATTAAGAATTATGGTGTATAGAATGCAGAGATGTCCACTGTTTAAGGGCACAGTCTACTCTTACAGGATGAGATTTTGATTCCTAGCATACCTCAGACAGCTCACAGTCACATGTAACTCCAGTATAGAGGCAGTTGAGGCCACTGACCTCCTTAGGTGCACCCACACTCAGAACCGCGTAGACACATGGGGGGGGAGACATGGGGGGAGAGGGAGGGAGGAAGATGGAGAGAGAGATTTAAAAATAATAAAAATAAGTATCAAAATATAAAAAGAATGATACCTTAGAAAAGGGATGACTTAAAGACAGGAAACGAAAAAGAACACACTAAAATTTAAGCCTCTTATGTCATTAAAATTGTAAGTGGTAAAACAAAGAAGGACACTTGTCAAAAATAAAGGAATATTGTGAGCCTCAAAATGAAGCATAGCATTAACGTGCTACAATTAGAAAATTCCTCGAAATATAAGTCTCACTAATAAAAATAAATAAATAAATAAATATGATAATAACAAATTTAGATAATAGGATATTAACTAAAATGTAGATAATAATCAAATTAGATCAGATCAAAGAAAATTATGAATGTTAAATCTACCTTGTAAAAATTTAGAATAAATCTTGGGAGGCTGGTGCTAGGGATAAAACCCAGGGTTCTCTTATATTGCCATTATTTCAGAACATTATACTCAGGGGGAAATTAGTACATTTTAAAATACAGAAAACTGAAAGATTTTTCTCTATAGTCAATTGATACACATTCATCGCTTTAAGATAACACATCACGCCAGGCGGTGGTGGCACACGCCTTTAATCCCAGCACTTGGGAGGCGGAGGGAGGCAGATTTCTGAGTTCGAGGCCAGCCTGGTCTACAGAATGAGTTCCAGGATAGCCAGGGCTACACAGAGAAACCCTGTCTCTAAAAAAAACAAAAAACCAAAAACAAACAAACAAACAAACAAAAAAAGATAACACATCATTGTGATAACACACAGTGCATAGTGGATGTGAAGCATTGCCAGGACGTTGCTATGTAACAAGTATCAGCTGCAAGTGTTTTCTGCTAGAGTTTTAGAGTTCTTTATTCATAAAACATAAAATTGTCTGCAACTAAAGATGACTTGTCTTCTTTCCTATTTGTATCCCCTTAATAAAATTTCAAATATAGAATATTTCATCTTTCTTCTATTCTTGCATTTGAGTTAATGCCTAACTTGAAAATAATAACAAAATATATTCAATTTCTACAATTATGGCTAATCTATAAATTTGTAAAAAAAAATGGTATCTTGGAAATTCTTATTAAATCAATTTTCCTTTTTTTCTATCTGATCTATAATTTATATTGAGAATCAGAAAATAACAATGTTGTTTTTAAAGGCAGTAGCAATAAAAGCCAGTTTTCTTGCTCTTTTTGTCCCTCCCCTGACTAGGTGTCCTATGTCAAGGCTATTGACATTTGGATGGCAGTGTGCCTCCTCTTTGTGTTCTCAGCGCTTCTGGAGTATGCAGCCGTGAACTTTGTCTCGAGGCAACACAAAGAGCTGCTGAGGTTCCGGAGAAAGAGAAAGAATAAGGTACGTGATCATTTTACTGGGTTCAGTGGGATATCAATTTGCAGTGCAAAAGGATTTGTTCTGCAAACATATTGGAGGGAAATTTGGGCTAGGGACTAAATGAAGTAATAACCTCTCAGTTTTGTTCAGTCAAAAAAAAAAGTGTTAGGATGAGTTCAGGGAGAAATCGCGGTATTCAGTTATACTTAAGCAGCATATATGATGACATGACCTGCTTTATCGAGGTCATTAGTATATTTCTATGAACAGCATTTTATTCATAAGTTGACAAATATTCCATCTCATACTTGTCGTGCTAGATTATTCCTGATAGCATTACTTAACACAGACATCAAAGTTAACTGTGAAAATTGTACCCTTTTCTAAGCTAATTAGTTTCCATATAATATCATGGAAGTATTGATATCATGATAACATGCAATTAAATCTTTTTATTCACATCTTTATATTTAACTTTTATGCTATGAAACTCTGGTAAACACAACTAAGGGCTAACTCTGCCTTGCTCATATCTGATCGAAGATGGACCCAGATTAAAGTTCATTTGGAGCTGCATTAGGAGATGATAGAAAGTTGTGGAAGTAATGTGCTAGCATAATTTCATTGCACAGAATTTTTTTCCTCTCTTTTGAATCCTCTTAAGGCATCTTCCTTTATGGACACATGATTTCAAATAACATTCTTTGCTTTATAATAACGGAGACTTTCAACAGTAGATCCTTGGTTTACTTATTCCAATGCAAATGTGCCAACTGACAACTTAAAATCATTTGTTCAACACAACACTGTCAGATTCATATAAAACTATTGCCATAGTCCTATATACTGAGATATTTAGACAAAATGTAAATCTTAAGGACTATGGTCTAGCTTATACATTATGATGTTTAATGGTTTTTGAAGTTATTTAAATTATCTAATACTTATATTTACTAAATATTTTAAAGCAAAAGACTTTGATCTATCAGCTAAAGTCCAGTTATAATTAACTGGACTTTATGAATTCTAAGGTGACTGACTTCCAAAAACCTAGCACAGACCCAATAAGCATCTGCAAGCAGCTTCAGGAAAAGAGCATTAGCACTGAGATGATATTATATTGGACTTAAAGCAATCTTCAATTTTCCACTTGATAAATTTGCATGAAAAATCCTTACCATTCATATGTTGAAATGGACTGTGGTGAGGAGTTTAACCCTCGTATTGCCCTTCCCCTGCCCCTGGACTTGGGTCACTTGAGTCCTCCTGTTCCTCTTTTTCTCCCTGCTCCTCCCCCACTTTTCCCTTCTGCATCCTACTTCTCCTCTTCCTGTCTGTCTCCTCACCTCCTCTTCCTTTACCACCTCTTTCCCTTCCTCCACTCTTCCTCCTTTTCTCCCAAACCCCTCTCTCCTTCCCTCCCTTTTTCATCACCACATCTGAGGCAGCCAACTTTTGCTGCCCCTTCTCTGCTGATTCTTAGCATAAACTGAAACACTGTTACAGAACCAAGCCTTAACCGGGCTGGTACACCTGGCATTTCTTCCTGTTAGTGACTGAGCCAATTTTCCTGAGACTTTTGCTGTTGTGGTTAAAACTGGGGCAATACTCATCATTATGACTATTCCATTTTACACTTTTATTTTCCCTTTCTTACTTTTTTCTTCCTTACCTACTATAGCATGCTTAAAGTGAATGCTACCTATATGCTGTCTAATAGGAAGACTGCTAGCTCATACAAACTTAACACTAAACTTCACTGAATAATGAAAGAGTCCACAGATTTGATATTAAATTTTGGCACCTCATTTCAATATTGTTTTTTGCCTGAGATGCCTCTCTACTCAATTTTATCACATGTAGGTACAAGGTAAAATATTTGATGTATTTAATGTTACTCTTTGACTCACAGCAAAGATGCAAAGATTGATATTTTCAGTGACTGGTATTCTGGGGAAAGTTAGAAATGATAATGTTTTGTCATTCTCTCATCACAATTTGAAATATTCAGGAAGCTTATGTGATTAAGGGTTATTAATATTTAACACAGAACAAAGACACTTATTTTGATTCAATACTTTTGGATGGATACTTTGCATCTGTGAACATCAATGAATTCATACATTATGATAAAAAGGTGTATGTGATTAAAATCAACTGTGTGATTATACATGACTTGATTCTCTGGTTTCTCAATCCCTCTTGGTCCACTTTACCTTCCCACAGACAGAAGCTTTTGCACTGGAGAAGTTTTACCGTTTCTCAGACACGGTAAATGTCTTTTTAAACTCTAAATAGAGGAATGTGATCATCTATAAAAAGCAGACAGCATATTCTGCTCTGAGGCAGTGTTTGGTGGGGAAACACAGCTGCTTACAGACATAAAGCTAAACAAACAGCATTTCCCTTCGACTTTTCTACGAGCTATACTCTTGTCTTTCCTTGCTCAACAAACGGCTAAGTTATGATACATTTATTTTCACTGAGTTATTTAACTAGTCAAAGTGATCTTAAGCATATATTCAAAAGAAATGAGATATGGGTATGGTAGAACACATCTTCAATCCCAGCACTAGGAAGACAGAGGCATGCAGATCTCTGTGAGTTGTAACTAGCCTAGTTGTACACAGCAAGTTCCAGACCAGCCAGAGCTAGAAAGTAAGACCAGACTCTGTCTCAAAAATGAATTAATTAATTAATCAATAATACTAAAATATACACTGAAGCAGCAAATAAGTAAAGAAATGAATAGGAAATTTACTTCTTACACAATTATAAGAACAACTATACAAGCAACCTGGAAATGACATCCAAAATGCTTTGTCCTGTCTGAGTATCTTTAGAATCTATTCATTATGATTATGTATAGGAAATTGACAATTTTGTTTTAGTAAAAGTATCTTTTTTAAATTTATAAATATAAATATATGATAAAGATATATATCCAATATCTTTATGTATAATTGTAAATAATTATATATAAATGGAAATAATATGCAAGTTTCTAGGAAGGAAATCTAGAATATTGGTCCATAGGTGATTTATAAAAGTACCAAAGCCAAGAATTTGGCCCGTGAAATTATAATACAAACAGTTCAGTTTGCTAAACTGAAAGTTTAGGGGTAAATTATATTTTTAAAGTAGCTTCCAAGATGATTTGAATATTAAGAATCCAGCAAGTGAAATAACATTAAAGGGACACTTTTACCATCTCAACTTTCACATATACTATCTTTACCCAGTAAAGTGCTTTAAAGTACTCTACTGGCTAGTTTTATGTCATCTTGACACAAACTTGAGTGATCTGAAAGTAGGTAACCTCAACAGAGAAACGCCTCCATAAGATCCTGCTACAGGGCATTTTCCTGATTAGTGACTGACAGTGGAGGGCCCAACCCATTTTGAGTGGTACCATCCATGGGCTTGTGGTATGGGTTCTGTAAAAACACAGGCTGAGCAAGTCAAGAGATCAAGTCAGTAAGCATCACCTATAGCCTAGATCTGCATCAGTTCCTGCTTCTCAGTTCCTGCCCTGATAGATTGCCTGTCCTGATTTTCTTGAGTGATGGACTAGGATGTGGAAATACAAGCCAAATAAACTCTTTCCTCCAAGCCTTGCTTTGGTCATGATGTTTTATCACAGAAATAGAAACCATAACTAAGACAACTACTTACTGAGTTCACCTAGAATCTATAATCACTTCTCTAGTTTACCATGTAGCCTACTTTATAGTTTACTTCCTAGTCCCAATATTTCTTGTTTTCAATCTGTGAAAAATGTCATAGGATTTGTTGACTGTAACTATTCAATTAGAGATTTTTAAATTTCTTGAAATCTGAATAATCTAATATGCTGATTTAAAAACAAAATCTTATACATATGCAGAGTAATATATAATAAATACTATAAGCATATGTAAAATCTAATAACCATCTGAGCTTACCAAATTCTTTTTCCTCTTAAACTATATATTCTACTTTGAAATGCTCCAAATAATCTAAGACTTATAATCCACATGATCAAAATAATACCAAATTAATACAGTCTCTATTTGCATAAGCACCAAATTACATGAGTTTTCCTCCATATGCTAATTTGGAAGGATAGCCAAAGTAAACAAAATTGCTTCCTTATAGAAAGTTCCACACAAGGAGAGATCTTATAGGAGTGCAGATGGAATGCTTAGAAATGTTTTTATAGCTTAGTTTAGTACTGACTTGAATTTTATATGTAATCTTTGGAATTTTGCTTCTTTTCTAGCAGAGGCACAAAAGAATACTTTGTCTATTTGGAGGAATAAAAGTTTGCTCTTATATGCAAATTTCCCCACCCCACACTGCCATTACCTGCTGTGTGCTGACTCCCACTGCGCCATCATAGATGCTTCCTCCAGTGCTGAATGTGTGTGGGTGTATGCATGATATGAAAATATTTTGGATAGTCATTTTCATTCTCGAGTATGGAAAGATCTAAATACACTAGTATTACCAAACATGAGCTAATCTGTTGAGAGCTTTGAGTGACACGGGACTGCTTCAGCGCATTTCATGTAGCTTCCTACGCATTACAATATTGACACAAAGCTTTGCTACGAGAAAATTCATGTGCGCAATATTTTAGAGCTTCAGTTTTCCTAAGTATCATCTGCATATGCTAATGAATTACAAATGAACTAGTATTATATTTAAGAAGTTATGGCCAATGATGGTGTTTAGCTAGGCCAACAGTTGTCTTCTATAAAATGCAGATACAATTGAATGGATTTTGAAATTTTGTTTAATAACTTAAAATTACTTTTATTGTAAATCTATATGTTGTCTTGCTTTAACATAGCTTAATATTACTTTTATGACTAACGTGTAAATTATTTTTCTGTTTTGTGTTTTGTCAGCTCCACAGTCTTAAAACAAATACAAATTTTATGTGTAATGTATTGTTTGAAAAAATGAAATCTCATGACTGATGCTATATGTTACATACATAAAGTCATATGACATGTTCCATTATAGATTTATTTATGCTATATTCTAGACTTTAATACATTGTTTATATAGGTATGACTTAATTTTTATATATACCTTTAAAAGTAATTTCTCAATCATTCATTGAGAAATTTTTCCAAAAATCTCACTTATACGAAACATTAAATTTTTATCTTCTCAAGTAAAACAAAATTGTAAGATTTTGATTATTTCTGAAGACAGCTATTTAGAACTTTTGTTAAGCAAACTACTCCATGATGGTATATACTGTTTAAATACCTATTCAGGAAAATCATATTCAATAAAGTAATGTAGAGCTAACAAGATAATTTTGTAGGTGAGAGTACTTGATATGAAAATGGATGATGACCTGACCTGAGTTCTAGTCTCAGAACCAAAGTGAGGATGAGACAACTATGTCTCCCAAGCTGTTCTCTACCCTCCACTCCTGTGCCATTCTATGCCACCCCCCCACACACACAGAGAGAGAGAAAGATAGAGGGACAGAGACAGACACAAGAGAGACAGAGAGAGATGAAAGAGACAGAGACAAAGAGACACACAGAGAGAATTAGTAGATAAAGCAATTGAAAACAAAGAAACAAAGTGACATTCCTTTTTACTTGAAATTAAAGCTTGTCATAATTGCCTCTATCTCAAAGTTAACTAAAGTAACCATGTTGTTTTCCCTTATGCTATCTATTCTAATCTCAAATTCTTGATAAATAATTACTATTTATTGTTAGAATTTAATATATTATACCACAAGTAGGAATATATTTTTTAAAGCATTTTCTGGACTTCTCCTTTTTCCCTTGAGATATCTATATTCCATTTTCATAATTCATCTAGGTCCTAAACATTCATCTTTAAAAATCTTAAAATTTATCACTTTCTTTGACCCCTAATTATTTTGGAACCAAAGTCCATCCATCAAGCACATACTCCTCTCTTGTGGCCAAGTCAGATGACATCTATAATAACTGCAAAGATCCTTCAAGTAGTGTTCAAAGAAATTCACACTGATGTTTGAATTTCAACTATTGACTATACTTGTACTTTTTTTTATTTATTTTGTTTTGTTTTTCAAGACAGGGTTTCTCTATATAGCCCTGGCTGTCCTGGAACTCACTCTGTAGTCCAGGCTGGCCTCAAACTTGTACTTTCTTAAGATTAATTTTTGAGGGCTCCCGCCAGAGGGCTCAGGACTGGAACCTAAGCAAGCTGCGTGCTCCCAGTCTGCTTCTGGGTGCACACCAGGTCTCCTGCACTTCCTGGAGACTGAGTGCTGTGGCCAAGACCGTAGAGGACATGGGCACAGGGGAAAAGTTCCTGAACAGATCACCAATAGCTTAAGCTCTAAGATCAAGAATTGACAAATGGGACCTCATAAAATTACAAAGTTTCTGTAAAGCAAAGGACACTGTCAAAAGGACAAAATGGCAACCATCAAATTGGGAAAGGATATTCACCAACCCTACATCTGATAGAGGGAAAATATCCAATATATACAAAGAACTCAAGAAGTTAGACCCCAGGGAACCAAATAACCCTATTAAAAAATGGGGTATAGATCTAAACAAAGAATTTTCACCTGAAGAAATTCGGATGGCCAAGAGGCACCTTAAGAAATGCTCAACATCATTAGTCATTAGGGAAATGCAAATCAAAACAACCCTGAGATTTCACCTTACACCAGTCAGAATGGCTAAGGTCAAAAACTCAGGAGACCGCAGGTGTTGGCGAGGATGTGGAGAAAGAGGAACACTCCTCCACTGCTGTTGGGGCTGTAAGATGGTACAACCACTTTGGAAATCAGTCTGGCGGTTCCTTAGAAAGCTGGACATGACACTTCCAGAGGACCCTGCTATACCTCTCCTGGGCATATACCCAAAGGATTCCCTGGCATGCAATAAAGACACATGCTCCATTATGTTCATAGCAGCCTTATTTATAATAGCCAGAAGCTGGAAAGAACCCAGATGCCCCTCAAAGGAGGAATGGATACAGAAAATGTGGTATATTTACACAATGGAATACTACTCAGCAATTAGAAACAATGAATTCACAATATTTTTAGGCAAATGGTTTGATCTGGAAAATATCATCCTCAGTGAGGTAACCCAGTCACAAAAGAATACACATGGAATGCAATCTCTGATAGGTGGATATTAATTAGCCCAGAAGCCCTGAATACCCAAGGCACAAATCGTATAACAAATGACTCCCATGAAGAAGTATGGAGAAGGTCCTGATCCTGGAAAGGATTGATCTAGCATTGGAAGGGAATATAAAGACAGAGGAAAAAAAGGAGGGTGGTCATTGGAGAATGGATGGAGAGAAGAAGGTTTATGGGGCATATGGGGAGGGGGAATCCAGGAAAGGGGAAATCATTTGGAATGTAAACAAAGAATATACAAAATAAAAATATTTATTAAAAAAGATTCATTTTTGAAATGACACAGAAACATTTGCAGACACACTAAAAACTACTCCTTTTAGACTGATTTTAAAAGTATATGTTGCCATCTTTCTTCTACTATCTTATTTTAATAAGTGATAGCTTCCCCCAGTAAAGTAAGCAATTATTGTATTTACTAGCATTTTTTTTAAATCCACACATTTCAAAATCAACTAAATGGAAATCAACCCAATTGCCTTTCTCTGTTAATTACGCATTTTACAATAAATTTGTATAACTTACTTAAACAATAGATCTTATCTATTCCTTAACTGTATAAAGAATGTTTGAAAGGCATCTAATAAGAGAAACATTAAGGCAAAAATTATATATGTAATGTTACTATATCTTATTATACCTCGCTGTATCATACTATAATTGACAATTTCAACACATCCTGGTGTCTTAGGTGCATCATGCTTTACAATCAATCAGTGGCAATTTTCTTGCTTTTGTCATTTACATATTCTAAATTTATATTTTTAGTTGTTTTAAAGACCTGCAATGAGATAAAAAGTTCATTCTGGTTGTTCTCAGATCACATGTATGATAATATATTATTGTGATGACAGAGACGAGGTAATTTTGCTGAATGCCCACATCTATGCTGCGATGTTCAGGCCCTCTCTGCCATTTCAATCTGCAATATACATTTAGTTGAGTTGTCCAGTACAAGGCTCCGAATAAAAGGAAAAGGCTATTCAAACTGTCACTGTTGATTTGATGCATAATTACTAAAATATTTTTTCTCTCTTCCTAATTTTGTAAGCTTTTTTAAGTCTTGCTATAAACATATATTATGTAGTACCTAAGTGGCATTTTAAAATTTTTCATTGTCTTACTTTGAAACTCATTTAAAAAATAATAAAAGGATTTGTCTCTGAATAAATATAAATAAAGTTTTATTTCATTTTTTGGATCAGTGATTTTTTTTCTAAGCTTGTTTTTTGCCCATTTGGTTTACTCTTCATTCTCTAAAATCTCTGTGTTTTTAAGTCATAGCCATCCTTAACTTTATGATCATTAAATATTAGCTTATATATGCAGAGCCTTCAAACCTAATACTAATATAATTTTTGCTTTTGTGATATGCATTTCATTAGAATATATGCTAAAGATATTTAAAAATGATTTATATTCAATAAAATGTATGGGAGGTGATTAGAATAAGGACTATCAATACATTCAAAAATACTAGATAATTTTATGTCTCATTTATTCAAAACTCAAATGAATTTTATAATAAAATAATGTGTCGTATCATCTTCTAAATCAAAAACTTAATAACGATAGCCTTCTAAGGCAGATTCACCATTGTTTTATTATTTACGATGAGTTTTTCGGAGAAATTGCAAGTTACTTCAGTAATTCACTTGACTTTTATGATACTAGAAAAATAGTGGAAAACCTCTTGGGAGGGTATCTGCTAAGATATGACTTCTCACTAGTAAATTATTTTTCCTGTCTCAGAGGGACATAGTCATGAGGTTTAGAGGACATTTGGCAATTCAGGAGGAGATTCAACTTGGGGCTAACTGTCAAATAAACTGCCTTTATATGAATTTAATTGATATTACCCAAGTCACTTTCTTACATATTTCCGAATAAACAATTTCCCTAATATAAAGTGTTCATCTTATAAGAAACTATTGATTGAAATTTCCTTTTAAAATTACCCATGATATATATATATATATCAGAACAAATATGGATCAATACTCTTCCGCTTGCTTTGGTCTTGATGGCTATTTTTATCAAAATTCTTGAGAATTCTCAAAGCAATGATTATTATTATTACTATTATTTATGTTATTTTTATTTTCTAAATTCTTTGTTTACATTCTAAAAGCTTTCCCCTTTCCCGGTTCTCCCCTCCCCATATGTCCCATAAGCCCTCTTCTCTCCACTCCTTCTCCAACCACCTCCCTCCTTTTTCTCTCTCCAATCACCTACAATGCTGGATCAAGCCTTTCCAGGATCAGGGCCCTCTCATTACTTCTTCATGGGCATCATTTGATATGCTAATTGTGTCTTGGGTATTCAGAGCTTCTAGGCTAATTAATATCCACTTATCAGAGATTGCATTCCATATGTATTCTTTTGTGATTGCGTTGCCTCACTTAGGATGATATTTTCCAGTTCCAACCATTTGCCTAAAAATTTCATGAATTCATTGTTTTTCATTGCTGAGTAGTATTTCATTGTGTAAATATACCACATTTTCTGTATCCATTCCTCTACTGAGGGACATTTGGGTTCTTTCCAGCTTCTGGCTATTACAAATGTGGCTGCTATGGACATAGTGGAGCATGTGTCCTTATTGCATGCCAGGGAATCCTCTGGGTATATGCCCATGAGAGGGTCCTCTGGAAGTGTCATGTCCAGTTTTCTGAGGGACCCCCAGACTGATTTCCACAGTGGTTGCACCATCTTGCAATCCCACCAGCAGTGGAGGAATGTTCCTCTTTCTCCACATCCTCGCTAACACCTGCTGTCTCCTGAGTTTTTGACCTTAACCATTCTGACTGGTATAAGGTGAAATCTCAGGGTTGTTTTGATTTGCATTTCCCTAATGACTAATGATGTTGAGCATTTCTTAAGCTGCTTCTCAGCCATCCAAATTTCTTCAGGTGAAAATTCTTTGTTTAGATCTCTACCCCATTTTTAATATGGTTATTTGGTTCCCTGGGGTCTAACTTCTTGAGTTCTTTGTATATATTGGATAATAGCCCTCTATTGGATTGGTGAAGGGTTGGTGAAGAACTTTTCCCAGTTTGTTGGTTGCCGATTTGTCCTTTTAACAGTGTCCTTTGCCTTACAGAAACTTTGTAATTTTATGAGGTCCCATTTGTCAATTCTTGATCTTAGAGCATAAGCTATTGGTGTTCTGTTCGGGAACTTATCCCCATGTCCTCAAGGGCTCAGTGGTTAAGAGAAAATATCAGAAACATCAGCAACATCATATCTACCTCCTTTATGATGGTAAAAATCTCAACAAGTTTCACTCTACCCAGATCATGAAGGTGGGTGGAGGAATTCTTCACTGAATACAAATAGCAGCCGGCCTGCTAAGATTCATTTAGTTTTTTCAAAGGCCAAACAGACTGTTTTAAGAGTGAAAATGATTAGAACTAGCACCCCTGCCTCCTCTCACTTAATCAGAGCTGAGAATACCAAGTATCACTTTTTTTTTTTAACTCATCTTGTTTGTATTCACTTCACATAAAGATTTGGATAATTGTGATAGTTCCCCATATAATACATCCAGTAAAAGCTATACTAAAAACAAGCTGTTTAAGGATTAGATCAGATCTGTTCAGATTAGATCTGAAGTAGTAATATGTGTTCTGTTCTTTCTATTGCACCTGGAGCCAACGTCCCCTCTAATTCTCTTTATTCCTACCTAGAATCATCATGACCCCTGATACCTACAGTCATAGCCAGTCACTTTGTTTAGCCTCCCCTATCCTGCCCCACCCACTTCTCTTTGTATCCTCTTATTGTATTCTTGCTCCTTTGTAAGGCTGCCATATATCCCACTTATATCCAGTATCTCAAAAATGTATTTTGACCTCTCCATTTTTACATATTGTTTTATTTTGGATTTCCTACTCAGGGTTGAGCAAGAAAATCCTGACCTCCAAGACAGTCTTTATGTGTCAATGACCTTACCTTCACTTTTCTAATTAGATATATTTGAGGAGATAAATTAAAAAAAAAAACCTTATATCTGTGTTTTTATCTCCATTTCCACTGTTACCATTGCTTCTAAAGTCTGATATGAAAAAATAAGCTAGACTTCCTTAAGGGTGGTAGCTTCTAAAACTAAACCTAATTCCAGTCTTTCAGATGATAACAGATGTGCCTGCAAATCACTTACAGGAATCCTGTCCACTATTATCTTTTAGTTTCTTAACAGTCATGAGAAAAGTGCTAATGATCTTTTTAATAGTACAGAGATATATTTCTTCCCCCTAGTGAGCCCAGCATGATAGCTGCAGGAATAAATATGCTCGTGAATCTACAAGTCCTCTTATCTTCTGCAATGAAAGACATCCTCTATTCATGGCCATTTTACAGAGTTTAGAGGAGAGGATTTGGCTTGAGTAAGCTCATTTCTGATGATGTGTCAGTCCTAGGTTTCCTATTGCACTTAATATATCTATACTTCAAAAAGAGTTTCACCTCATAGTAAGAACCAATTTCCCTTCTCAAGATAGATTAACAACACCACAGACTGCACCCAAAACTGGGTCATTATTCACTAAAAATTGGCCATTGACCACTAAGGCCACTAAGGTTCCTGAGTAAGAACACTGAAAATCAGTATTTCTACCCAACATTGCATGATCTGAAATCTTATCGTTAGCTCTTAGATCAGTTTACCTGAAAATTCATGAAACCTTAGATCGCATAGAGGTCTGCTAAATCTACAAAATAACCAAAAATATTACACTGCAACTATTTTGCCCTATTTGGTAGCTCCTGGAAATATACAGGTATCAAAACTAGAAATATATTCTGAATTTATAGATGAAGTAAATA
Source organism: Apodemus sylvaticus (assembly GCF_947179515.1). Lineage (NCBI taxonomy): Eukaryota > Metazoa > Chordata > Mammalia > Rodentia > Muridae > Apodemus > Apodemus sylvaticus. The sequence continues at coordinate 53,407,534 of NC_067489.1, forward strand.
TGAAGCACACACCATACCCCCAAAACTTTGTATTAAGAAGGTGAAGGATTTCAATTTATATGCTGCACAAATGTTGAAATATCAAGTTGAAATATTGAAGTCAAATTTTTATATTAACTTTGTCTATTTCAAATATTTACCAATAGGTAGCTCACATGTTCTTATGGGGCAAATTATACTATAAATAGAAGTTTTTAGTGTCACTATCCAGTGTCATCAAAATTTAGAAAAATTGTCTTTTAATTTTTTTTTAACCTTGAGACACGTCAGAAAACCTTTCTTCCTTTGCTGTTTTTCTTACTACCAGTTGTCTCCAAATTCATGAAGAAGGTTAAATAAGAAAAAAAAATATCTGGGCAGTGGTGGCGCATGCCTTTAATCCCTGCACTTGGGAGGCAGGTAGGCAGGCAGATTTCTGTGTTCAAGGGCAGACTGGTCTACAGAGCCCAGGACAGCCAGGGCTAACACAGAGAAGCCCTGTCTCAAAAAAAAAAGAAAGAAAGAAAGAAAGAAAGAAAGAAAGAAAGAAAGAAAGAAAGAAAGAAAGAAAGAAAGAAAGAAAGAAAGAAAGGGAAGGGAAGGGAAGGGAAGGGAAGGGAAGGAAGTGAAGGGAAGGGAAGGGAAGTGAAGGGAAGGGAAGGGAAGGGAAGGGAAGGGAAGGGAAGGGAAGGGAAGGGAAGGGAAGGGAAGGGAAGGGAAGGGAAGGGAAGGGAAGGAAAGGAAAGGAAAGGAAAGGAAAGGAAAGGAAAGGAAAGGAAAGGAAAGGAAAGGAAAAAAGAAAATAATTATTGGATCTCAAACTAATTTGTTTTTAATCTTATTGCTCCTCTACATACTCCTCACCAGGGGATAAATCTGTGCCATCCATATCCCCATGATGAGACGCAGGCCAAATAATTTGTTTAAAAGTGACTCTTATTTCCTCTGTGCCATCCATATCCCCATGATGAGACGCAGGCCAAATAATTTGTTTAAAAGTGACTCTTATTTCCTCAGAGGTAATTGTTGTGTTGGAGGCTTTCTGCTGAAAAAGCTCACCCTTTCTAGTTCTGAACTCTTGGTTCAATTCAGCTGTTCTGGCTCAAACTTTTCTCCAAGCTGACTAGTTCAATCTGGCTTCTCCCAGATTCTCACTGAATTATTCTGTTTGACCTCAAACTCTGGCAATTTGTTCTAATCTTCTGGTTCCTCCTTATTCTCTGGCTTCAACTGCCTCTGCTGACCTGCACTAAACTGTATGAACTCATGAACAAATTCAACTCCACTGCACTGCACTCAATGCAAGACTCCCAACTAACTAATGAACTCTTTATACATTACTTTATGTCTCCCTTTCCTTCTGTTCTTGTAAGAGTTAGGTGTATTCTGTCTCTAACTCATTCTGTTAAGTCTTTCACTGATTTACCACTTTGTCTGCTCCTCAATTACAAGTCACTGTTTGGGATTAAAGGTTTTTACTAAGAGTGTGTCTGTATTCCAACCAGAATGATTAAATGTATATGGCATATCTGCAATCCATCCTGATCAAACAGAACTAGATGTCTTTGGATGTCATCAGAGCAGCCACATTGTACAGGATTAAAATTCCTCTACAAAACTGTCTGCACATCTTTTGCTTCTTTAAACCCAGAACAGATGAACACCAGATACTTCTTAGAACATATCAGAACAAAACTTTCTAGGCATATTGAGTCAACACAGTTCTAAAATGTGTTTTCTGTTTTCACTGCTGAAATATAGATTAATTTTTTCTCAGAGTATTTAAACAACAATCTTACAACTAATTCTAGCCCCATCCTCATCTTACAGTAATCAGAGCTGTTGCTCCAGAATACTGCTTCTTTTCCATCTCACTTACATAGGCAAGCCAAGCACAAGAGTCAAGGGGTATGTGTTTGCCTTTACATACAGAAGTTTTACACTGTGTTTTACATACTGGCTAAAGATCTATAGGCCTAGGTACGGCCTCTCTTGACTCTTCCATGCTGGTGAAGTCTATTTCTCATTTAGTTTAATTTTTGTTTAGTTTAATCGTTTTCTTAAGAAAATAATGACTTAAAACCCAGGGCTCATTCTCAGAGTATCATAACAGCTCAGGACTGATGTTAATCCACCACATAAAGCCAGTTAGAAACAACAGAAAAAGTTTCTTCACTCATTATATTGAATTTCAAATGAAAACCCTTTACTTGAAAAGAACAGCAGTCATCTCAAAGATTTTAAAACAAATTTGTGCAACATGAAAAGAAAGATAGGCAATGAATTCTATTTTGCTAAATGTATATTGCAGAATCACGAACTCTTAGTACTTTGATAATGAACTTTCCAATTGTTTCCTCTACTGTGCCAATATATGTAAATGCTCACAGAAGAAACTATTTTGTCTAGTTTAAAGATGTTTTTTAAACTTGTGGTTTGATATAATTTAAGTAATATTTTATATTTCAAATTTAAGTGACCTGCAAGCACAATATAAATTACTGAGATAACATGTTTCCATTTGGGAATGCAAACACCAGCATAATTTACTAAATACTAAAGATGATAATATACCATTTAAAGATGTAAATATGCCATTTCGATAATAAAAATTGAAGTCATATATTCTTTATTAAAGATAGACAGTTTCTCAGCATGCAATAAGTTTGCCATAAAATTGTTTTTTTAGAAGTCAAAATATGGTTGCATAAACAAACACATTTATTAGAATCCTGAAAAAATGGTTTTCATTTTTCCCTGCAAAATTACAACAGTAGACTAAGATAACTTCAATGGAAGATTTAAGATGCTTTTAATTATCACTTTTTAATTGTTTCCATCAAAATCCAGTTGCTTAATAACCTTACAAGTGAAATGATTCCAGTAATGATGTGCTTTTGTCTCTCAGGTGGAATTGCTTCCCCTTCATAATTTTAAAAATCTGTCTCACACTTTACTGAATCAATTTTGATCATTCTCTCATTTTTGCAATGCATAATTATGGTTATTTTCACTTTCATATTTTATAATATACTATTTATTGAGTGGATACATTCATAGACCTAATGCAGTTTTGAACCAAATGATTATTTTTTGTCTCTTAAACTAATATGAAAAGGAACTCTAAAACATATTAATCTGCACCTTTAAACTCATAGTTTTACTAGCAAAAGAAAAACATACCATTGCTATCAGTAACCATTTATTCTCATCCTCTAAATTATTCGTTGATTTTATTATAAATCAGTTAATGAAATGTCTCTATATCATGTAGATGTTATGTTTATTAATTTTACATTACATTTTTTTAGAGTTTTTAATTAACCTTTTTATGTGTACCTGTGTGTGCTTGTGAAAGTCTACTTGTACCGTGTACTTGCAGTGTCTATGGAAGCCAAAAAAGAGTGCTGGATCCCCTGAGGCCAGTGTTAAATGCAGTTGTAAGCCACCATGTGGGTGTTGGGATCCGAACTCAGATCTTCTGTAAGAGCTGTAAGTGCTCTTACTCATCAAGCCGTGGTCCAACCACAAATTTCAGGGTGTTTGTTAATGTAAATACATGAAAATCTCTCTTTACTTTGTAATATTTAAAAGTAACCATATAATTTCAAACAAACATCATTTGTGAATTTGAACTTCATAACAAGGTTATTACTTACAACCGATTTTCACAAAAAGACAAGAAGTGATTGATAGCTAGATAGCTTACTTTTTGAACATGAAGTAAATGTCTTTCAATTTTCACTCATAATTCACCAAACCACTGTATCTGTGAAGATACTATGTAGAAATTAGAGATTGGGATTATCCAGTAGTTCTTCTAAATAGGACAGTATAAAATAAAGACATGACATAAGAGGTAACTCAAAGCCAGCAACATTTTCTGATAGACTGTATTTTCCAGCAATGTAACTAGAATTGTGAAAAACAAGTATCATAAAGTTGTCTCTAGAAGAAAGAAAAAATCAGTCAATAATTCTGGTACGTATTTCCCCTTTGGTTGAGAATTTGTGCATTTGAACTCACAACCAAAAAAAAATTCTAAGATGTGTGTCTTTATACTAAATCTTTCAATAGGTTTTGCATTAAGTTACTTTCATTTAGATACTCCATGACATGTAGACACCACAGAATTTTTATCTCTCTATTAAAATTTCATTTGGGAGTTCATCATAATGAGTACATCTATATGATGTAGAAAGCTAAGGAAAACTTCAAACAACTCATCTTCATGCGCTTCAGCTGTCCTTCATGTTAAAGCAAACATGCATCATGATAGAAGTCGTGTCTTGATACTGAAATCCTGCATCACACGCCGTTTCCCTACTAAAACACCACCTCTTGCTATTTTTTTGTTGTTGTTGTTGTTTTTGTTTTTTTTTTTGTGAACAGGATGATGAGGTGAGGGAAAGCCGGTTCAGCTTCACTGCCTATGGAATGGGGCCCTGTCTGCAAGCCAAGGATGGTGTGGTTCCAAAAGGCCCCAACCACGCTGTCCAGGTCATGCCAATGAGTCCTGAGGAAATGAGGAAGGTCTTCATCGACAGGGCTAAGAAGATTGACACCATCTCCCGAGCCTGCTTCCCGCTAGCATTTCTGATTTTTAACATTTTCTACTGGGTTATCTATAAAATTCTTAGGCATGAGGACATTCATCAGCAGCAAGACTAAGTCTCTGAAGGCATACAAAGATGGCATTCAGAAGAAAGATTCCCTGCCAAAGGAGTTGGGGGGGGGGAGTTGGGGGGGGTACAGTTGAGAGCCAGTGCATCAGAACAGCATATGGGGAAAGCGTTTATTTTGATTTCCTGTGTAAAATAGTGAGACAGATTGGTTCTTTTAAGGGATACAAAATACGCATCGTGGGAGTCCTGCTTCATAATCCAGACATGTGATTTGTTGTCTTCCTAGTGTGAGTGCGTGTTGCATATGATTTACTAGCACATAGAGTAGACATGGAAAAACTACATTGGGACATCTTGATTTTTAATTCAAGTAATTATAGTAAACGCTGTGGAATCAAAATTTACACAATAAAATTTATAAAGCAAGTATAACAAAATGATGAGGATAATAAAATAACTTGAGATATACAGCATATTAATGAAGGAAGGTAGCAGTATCATTAAATGTCAAGGTCATTCCTGTTAGAACAGTATCCATAGAAACAGTGTAGAACCAACACCCACAATAAAAAAAAATCGGACGGTCAAAATGAAAGTCATCATTTAGAACATTATGGCTTAAGCAATCATGTTTATAAAATCTACTTACCTTTACATCTCTAGGAATGAAGAGGAGATAGACAGTCTTTGCTCGTAAATAAGTGTTACATTTATTTTAATTAGTGCCAAACACTAACAACTTTAAGCCAATACATTTGCTTTTCTTAAATTTAATAGTAGCTTGTTTGTATGTTTGGTGTTTTTATGTAACTAAACAAGATCCATAAGATTTTTATATTTAGTGTAGAATGAGACTTTAAATATGAATTATACTAAAGCACTTACATTTTGATAAAAACAAATACAAATAGATTCAAAAAAGATTTTTAATAAGAATCATTTCTCTCATTGATGTTTCTTCTCTTCAGAGTAATCCATGAGCCCAAATTCCTCTAAGTAGCAGGAGGATGAGTTTTAATTCTAAGTGATTCAAACATATCAGTTCCATCAAGTGAGATTATTTTAATCCTTATGAGCTAATACATTCAAAATAGTAGGAACTCATGACTTGTGAAGAATTTAAAGCAATTTTTCTTGAAAGATTTTCGTGATCCCTGTAATTATTTCATCTGGATTGAAGTTTTGTTAGTTCAATAATACAGAAGCTGCCAATCTCTGATTCATTTACTAAATTTCTTAATTATTATTATCAATATACTTTAAATCTTTTGGAGTGACTTTAAGATATTTTACTTACTGGTTAGTCTATACAATTATATACAGTGAAAATATCAAGAATTTAAAAAAAAACACTCAGATATGTTATAGAAAAATCAAGTTTTTGATCAAGAAAAATCAAATAAACCAGTGGTACTATTTTCTGACCTTCAATGACTCCCAAAACTCAAAGCAGAAACTGCCATTTAGAGCTAAAAGCTTTTCAATATCTCTGTAGTTTGGTTAGCCAACCATAGATTTTAAAGCTCTCTTTTTAAAAAATAATCCATGCTGAGCACAGTTTGCTCATAAAAGGCAAAATATCACTTTTATAAGTAGTTTACACAAAATTAGAACATTGCTTTTGTGATTTTATGCAATGTCTACAAGTAAAATATTTCATTACTAGTGTTCCTTCTCTTTGAACTATCCACTTGAAAATTGGATATACGTGTTATCCTTTGCTATCCATGAGCCAAAACCATAGAAGTATATTCATGTATTATATATTAGAGCAAGATATGTTGCTTATGCTGAGAGTTCGCCAGAGGGTTCGAAGTAATGATGAATTATACCCTTTCAATGTATGCTAGCATACATTTTTCTATACTTAATATATCTCACTTCAAAGGTTTTCTAATATTACTTAAAATGAGTAAATCCAGCCAGAAGCAAACAGAAATATAATAATGCCAAACACACATGTGCCCCAGAGAAAACCACAGGTGTGACAAGCTTTCATATTTGAGGTCACTAGATGTCGTTTTCTTTGTTTTCTAATCTCTGAAGTTGGAAAATAATGTATCAGCCATGAGAAAATTTGTCAAGAATGACATTAGATCTACAGAAATATTGCTATCTCAAAAGTACATTTCCTTATCTTTCCTTATAAATAATTCTACTTTCTATTACGTTTATCCTGTCTTCCAGCACAAAGAAAACACTAAAAATACCTTTCTCTTACAAGGCAGTCATTACAACGCAAACAGGGCTGAATCAAGAGGGCTTGAAAGAAAGTGTCTCCTCCAATAAACTAATGAGATATTGCAGAGCCTTTAAAATTATAATAACAACATCTTGAGGTATTTGTATCAAAATACCTGTGTCAAGTGAGATTTTGATCCATAACACTGAAGGTTGGGGCCAAAGTTTGTTACATGTGAGGGAAGAGATTACCACAAAAGCACAGCCCAAGTACCAAACTTTAATTATAACTAGAAGCTTAGTAATGGGAAGAAATACTTTAAATACTCATCTAACTGCCACTCATTTAAGTTGGAGTTCCAGTGCAAACTCTCTGAAGTATCCCGAACTAGTCATGTAGCAACACCATGGATTGGGGGAGGAGGTGGAGAGCATGCATGATATTTATTTAGCTTAATTTTAAAATCTATTCATTTTAATTTGAAATATCTAGCTCCATGGAACATACATTTTTTTCATTAGTACAGATGTGTAAAACTTTCTCTTTCTTCCCTAATCACTACAAGACCTAGAACTTTATGAATTATAGTAGATATCAGAACTACTTTAGACATGGGAAAGGAAAGTTTTAAGCCACCTTTATTCTCTCCAGAATTTTTCCCATTACATTTATCCAAATATCTAATCAGCTCTCAGCTCTACTAGAGTATCATTAATGCTTACCATATCCCACAATACATTCTTCTAGGGATATATTCTAATAAATTTATTTTAATTTTGAACTATAAATATATGAGCATACATATATAGCTGTTATATAATTAGATGCATTGATTTTATGAATGTCAAGTATCTATGTAAGATATTGGAAGTTATAACAAAAATTATGAAAAATAAATCATATATTTAAAAGAAGATAATGGGCCCTTAACTACTCTTATATTTTTGTAAATGAATACATTATTTGAATATAGTTAAGTGTATCTTTCATATTGCATTAAAATTACCTTCATCTCATTTTGTGAAAACATAGATTTCTATTTTCAGCATGATATATTTTAGTCTGCTAGTTACTTGGAAGAATAACATATTATATTGGCAACTAAATTTCCTTTTAGTTATAAAATGTGCAGCACATGAAGTTGACTTATGAAAAGATGACAGGTAAGAGACCAAAATAGAAAATATTTTTAGTATTAAATATTGGAAAATGGAAGCAATACAATCCAATCCCCTCTAAAATAGACTTTATAACATCACAAACTCTTTAAAATTAATAGATATACTCTTCTTATTTTTCAGCCAAAATAGTCAGTATTCATTGAAAGTGAACAAGTAAAGACTATTAAAAGAGAGTGGACATTTTCATTAACATATTAAGAACACATTAGTATGGTTTCTATCCATGGAGCAATTTAATTTGACAACAAACCAAACCAATTATAATCAATGAAAATGTGACCTATAAACATAAAAAGCATCTTATCTCTGTGAGGAGATTGTTATATTAGTGATTGAAATTGTAAGGCACTCTTAATTAATACCTAACATTCAAGCACAACTATAATACTTGTATTCCTGGCCAGTTAATTTGTATTCATTTTAGCAAGAGAAGCCCGATTGCATTGCCAATGATTGGCTGCAAGGCTGAGCAAGGAGCTGCTATAGAGGCACTAACCCTTTTAGTTCTTTGGCTTCAAGGACACGATAAAGTTGAAATCAATTGCTAATTTTTGTGCATTTTGTGAAAGAATTTAGAGATAAAACTGCACAATGTTTTAAATATCAAATTTCAAGTCCTGCAAAATTGGACCCTAGATTGTCTAACCTGTGCCAATAAATCTAAAGAAGTTGCCAGATGCAATTTTTTTCAAATAATTTTAAGAAGTACTGCCAAAATTACAGAACTATTAAAGATTTGTGTGATTCCACAATGCTTTCAGAACTCATTACTGCATTTTCTTTGGGGGCTTAGAGTCCTGTCTCTAATACTACATAGTAACTACAGGAATGTGCTTTAATGGGGAGAAGGTTTGCTTGGTGTAAGAAGACCCTATGCTCAGTACAAACACCACTAACAATAATGCTGTACTGTTTAGATGGTCCACTAGCTTCCTTCCAGAGAAGGAGGTCAGCAACCTGGTTCACTGTAGCATAATTTGCATAAGAAAAGGTTAACTGTCATCCGAAATCATTTACTTCTGTCCCAACTAGAGGCTCTCTGAATTTCTAAATACCTGCTGCCATTGTTTCTGCCCAGTTCAATTTCCATAGTTTTAACTTTATTTATTCTAAAAATTCATTGCAGCAATTTGTCAAATCATGAGATACATTCAGGTTTGCAAAATAGTGAAATATAAAATTGTATATTTAATAAAAGAAATTGGTAAATGTTCCATGTAAATTATTTTCAGTAACTAAATTCTGTCCTATAACTTAGTACTTATTTTAAATTAAATATTTATTCAATGTATTTCAGATATAAAGATATATAAAGTCTTAGAACAATATAAATATTTGTAGAAATCTATGAAATAAACATAATGCTTTTATTTAAAGGTGTAATTCAAATATAATGACCTGATTAAGTTTATTTCAATATTTTACTTTTCTGTGAATTGCATAAGCAAAAATTATCTTCAGAGAACACCATTCCACACACAGTCTCCAGCCAAGCTTGTTAATGTTCTTGAGGAATAGGGACTCTGGGTTAAATGGCAAAAAAGGATTCAGATGTAAAACTTGTTTGAATAATTTTGCATTTCTTTACTGTTTTATCTTTATGAATTATACAGAAGCTTCTCCTTCAGCTCACATTTTAGCATGTGATGAGTGATAAGACTTTGAAAACATAGAGTGACGCATTGTGACATTTTATCAGTATTGTGGAACACAAAATCAAAAGAAACCATGTGATATATTTTTCCATGAACTCTTCTTACATGTTGTGTAGTGAATTAATTTATTAATGAAAAAAGAGGGTGTAACAGCCTATTCCTCAGAAAAATTGCTATTTTATGATACTAGTTATTGTCTGCACATCGAAAATACATCTTCCTGAGGAGGATATTTGAGTCTCCCTTTCTATCCAGATGGATGCCACAGTTTTTCATGATATTGTGATTCAAATGTATTAAAATATTCTGCATGGTTTTATCAACTTGTTTTTGTTACATGACTTTTAGTTTAATTTTGCAGCTAACAAAATCTCTAATGAATCATTAACCTGTGAACAATATATTATCTTCCTTGTGTAAGAGCAGATAATTTGATCAGAAATATAATAAAAATTAATGGTTTTCAAGACTGTGATTCTCTTTTTATCTAATTATTTATAGAAAATTTTTACTAAATTTTATTTCAGAAATCATACTACATTTCCCCTGCTACAAACTATCACATGTGGTATTTTAAATCCCAGGATATATCTTCCAAGGAAGATTGATATCTGTCATAGTGCTTCCTTTTTGACAAAGAGTGGATCAATGACCTCAACATAAAACCAGATACATTGCATCTAATGTAAGAGAAAGTGGGAAAGAGCCGTGAACTCATTGACACAGGGAGAAATTTCCTAAACAGAACTCCAATGGCTAAGGCTCTAAGATGGAGAATTGATAAATGGGACCTCATGAAACTGGAAAGCTTCTGTAAGGAAAAGAACATAATCAGTAAGACAAATCTGCAACCTACAGATTGGGGAAAATTCTGCACTAACTCCTCATCCGATAAAGGGCTGATATCCAAAATATATAAAGAACTCAAGAAACTAATCACCAAAAAAATCACCAAAAAAAACCCAAACAACCCAATCAAAAAATTGAGTATAGAACTAAATTTTGCAACTGAGGAATCTTGAATGGCTAAGAAGCAGCTTAAGATATATTCAAAGTCTTTAGTGATCAGACAAATGAAAATCAAAACAACCCTGAGAAGATGGAAACCTTACACAGTCAGAATGGCTAAGGTCAAAACCACAGGTGATAACACATGTTGAAGAGGATGTGGAGAAAGAGGAATATGCCTCCATTGCTGGTAGGATTGCAAGCTGGTACAATTACTCTGGAAATCAATCTGGAGGTTCCTCCGAAAACTGGAAATAGATCTACCTGAAGACCCAGTTATACCACTCTTAGGAATACACCCAAAAGATGCCCCACCATGCCAGAGGGGCACATGTTCCACTATGTTCATAGCAGCTCTATTTGTAGCCAGAAGCTGGAAACAACAGGGATGTCCCATGACACAAGAATGGATACAGAGAATGCAGTTCATTTACACAATAGAATACTACTTACTACTCAGCTATTGTGAACAAGAACATCCTGAGTTTTGCAGGCAAATAAAAGAGCTAGAAAATATCATCCTGAGTGAGGTAATTCAGACACATAAGGACATGCATGGCATGTACTCACTAATAAGTGGATGTTAGAAAAAAAATACAGAGTATCCAAGATATAGTCCAGAGAACTCAAAAAGGTCAACAAGCTGAAGTGCCTGATGATGCCTCAGTCCCACTTGGGAGAGAGAACCAAGCAATCACAAGTGGGTAGGGAAGGGAGGGAAAGTGGATGAGGTCAGGGAGGGTGGAGAATGTGGAGGGGAGAGGGGAACCTGATCTAGTATTGGGTGAGGGAAAAGGACTGAAGCCCTGAGGGCCAGCAGAAAGAATGGAAACAGGCAACCTCTGGGAGATAAGAGATTGACAACGGGACCCTCCAGAATGCACCAGAGACCTGGGAGATGAGAGACTCTCATGACTCAAAGGGAGGGACCTTTGATGAAATGCCTTGACAGTAGGGAAAGGTAAAATATAGATCCCACCTCCAGCAGGAAGACAGAGCAATAAATGAGAGATGGGGTTGCTATCCCACAGTCACAACTCTGACCCATAATTGTTCCTTCCTGAAAGAATTATAGGAATGGAAAAGGAGAGGAGTCTGAAGAAAAGAAGGTCCAGAGACAGGCCCAAAGTGGGATCCAACTCAAGTGGAGGTCCCAAAGCCTGACACTGTTACTGAGGCTATGGAGCACTCACAAAAAGGGACCTAGCATGACTGTACTCTAGAAGACCCAACAAGCAGCTGAAAGAGTCAGATGCAGATATTTACACCTAACCAATGGACAGAAGCAGATGAACCCTGTTGTTGAACTAGGGAAGGCTGAAAGAAGCTGAGGAGAAGGACAACCCTGTAGAAGGACCAGCAGTCTCAATTAATCTGGACCCATGAGATCCCTCAAACACTGGACCACCAACCAGACAGCATACACCAGCTGACATAAGGCCCCCAACACACATAGAGTACAGGACTGCTAGGTCTGTGTCAGAAATGGTGCACCTAACCTTTAAGAGACTGGGGGCCCCAGGGAGTTTAGAGGTCAGATGGGGTGGGGGTGGGGACATCTGAGTAGAAACAGGGGAATGCGGAAGAGGTATGGGATGTGGAACAGTCAGTCGGTGGGGGGATAAAATATGGAGTGTAAAAAAAATTAATCAATCAAATAATTAAAAATAAAAGACCATGCATCAGTGCTCATTCCTTGAGAGGCTTTTCCTTAAAATCTTTTTATTCACTAAATCACTTGATTTATTTAAAGGCAATATTTCTAACTGGAGCATTTGATAATCTTGTATTTTTTTAATCTTCAAATTTATCTTGCTCTTGTTCATCACTTAATGAGGCTTGAGTGTAGTAATACTGCAGTTGTGAATAAATGATAGAAACTTTAACACATAAGACAACTTAAAACTGTTATTGTAAGGCATGAGATTAAAACATGTCTCTCGATGTTGCAGAACCTAATGTTTATTTGTAATGACATTTTCCATAACACTATAGTTATAATGCCCACAGCCCAGTAAAATTTGTAGATTGGAAATTCTTTGCTAAGTTGCCACTTATTTCCACAACAAACTGGTCTTCATTAACTGTTATCATGGTTCTTCTATAAGTGCTTCTAGGACATCACAGTTCTAGAAAATCATCACATTTTTGCATCATCAAAATTCTTTGATTGAAACATAGCCAGGGTATTGGGCAAAGTAATCTCAGAATAGGAGCTAAAGGTATCTATCAATAAAATGGAAGTAAAGTATAAAACAGGTTTGTGACTTTGAAAACAATGTAAAGAAATGTATTGGTAAATAAGACTTTTCAAATCAATTCTATTACTGTAATATGTTTAATTGTATCTTTAATATTAATAACAAATATAGTAATATGTGTAATTTAACATAATTTAAATAGCTGTAATTTAAAACTACCATCATTATTCTGAATGTATTTATCGATTTCAATGCCCCCAAATGCTTAGTTTGCTCTGAATATTTTATCTCTACTTGTTTTCCCAATTATTGTTTCTTTCCTTAATCAAATGACTTTTGAATTTTTTTTCTTCTTTGATATGTTGTATAAGTCAACATACTCCCTCATGGACATTATATCTGAGTGAAAGTTCAGTAGTAGAAGAATTATGATATGCTCGAAGTACTTGTGTATTTAGTTTATAACTTCCTCTTACATTTGAAACCGTATGTTGGGTTATTCAGATGCTTCTACTAGTATCTGAAAATTCACTCAAGTAAGCAAGTCTTGGATCCTGTTAGAGACAGAGTGCTGCAAGCTAATTAAAGCAACGAAGGCAAACCTTACCCAAGAAGATTGACAATTGGATCAAATACTCCTCAGCATACAACCCAGTTCCATTTTGAATGTGACAAGGACAGTTAGGGATTTATGGACAGGCAGAGGTCAGTGGGTCGAAAATTACCAAGAGGAAACATCAGTGTCAGAGAATTCTGGCCACATTGACTTGTACAGAGTCATATTGGGGTGTCATGCCACTTGGTAGGAGCTCCACATTGATCAAAGTGAACTTCCTCTCCCAGACTTTGTTGAGAAGGGATTCCTGTGCTATTCAAGATCCTGCTCTACCTAGGGTAGAGTGCTCAGAGTGAAGGTGAAGTTCATTGTTCTTCCAGGTCTACAAATTCCTGAATTAAGCAGGTGACCCACCCAGCTGCCTGAGCAGTGGGAACTCAGCCCTGAGTCTTGGGGGAGGGGCTTGCCCAAACTGTTAAGTGGTCTGTGCGCCATTAAAGTTGGGGCCTCAATCAGTAAACTATCATCCTGGCCCTCGTCCTTTTCACCATTTCCCCAATCCATCCCTCAGTTTCTGTTCCAGGAACCGAGTTTGCAGTAGCTGCAGGCAGCTACAGAATGCAGCAGAATGGCACCTGAACATGGAGCTGCATGCGAGATTTCCTCAGGTGACCCTGTCTCCACAAAGCTTCACAGAAAACAGGAAAAGATGGCATCCTGCATGGTGAGAGAAATAGGTGCTAGAGGATACGGACGAAGTAAAGTAGCATAGACCCAACGCGAAAATGCTTAGAGACAAGACAGTGGAAAATGGGGGAAGAACTTTATAGGAATTTGTCCACAGCTTTTAAGAGCTGATTCAGGTGAAAAGAAAAGGGTTTAAAAATAGGCACATGTCCGCAGCCTCCAAGAGCTGCTTTAAAAAAGTTTAAAAAAAATGAGAGCATAAGAGAGAAAGAAAATGGATGTAACAGCTTAACAAGCACGCTTCCCTTTCTGTGTATCATTCTTTGTCCTCGGTGTGCACTGTCTACATGCATGTTTATGTCCTATTCGTGGCGTTGTGTGAACGAGCATTTATTTATTCCATGTTAAAAAAATTTGGTAAAAATTCATCTGCGGGTGATCTATCTTTTAATCTAGCTGCAGTTTACACAGCAGAGGCTGATTTAAGGTGTCCTGCACTCAGCTAGGAGTCAAATATAGTTAGAGTGAAGGCTGCTTTTAAAAAAGGGCTAGTAGCCCCAAGGCTAGGACAAATGGGTTACTGGTTGTTTCTCCTAAAGAAAAATCTCTACAATTGTGGTTTTTTGGTTCAAAGTACTTTTTATTCTCTCGAAATTACAGCTAGAAAAAGGAATTTATTTGGTGTGTTTATGAGATTTGTGTAATAGTTTTATTCATGTTTATAATTGTCTTAAAGGTAGAAGTGTTGCTATTCTGTCTAAGCTCCACCCCACACCTACCTGGCAATAGCCAGGTATGCCCCGCCCCAGAGATCTGGCCCACTATAAGAGGGGCTACTTGCCCCTCCTCTCCTCTCTTTCTTTGCTTTCTCTGATCTCCCACATACTCTCACCTCTCTGCCTCTCCTCCCTCCCATCTCCACGTGGTCATGGCTGGCATCCACTCCACTCCACTTCTCTACTCTACTCTCTCTCTCTCTCTCTCTCTCTCTCTCTCTCTCTCTCTCTCTCCCTTTCTCTCTCTCTGCCTTTCTATACCACTAAGCCCCATCCCCTACTCTGAATAAACTCTATCCTATACTATGCCTGTGTGTGTGTCTGTGGTCCCTCAGGGGGAAGAAGTGGCCAGGCAAGGGCCTGCCTGGACACCCCCTTCCCCATGCTGCCGTGCTATAAGACCTAAAAAATCCCAGGCCACCCCAGCACCCCACACCTGGGAAAGCAAAATCCAAATCACTCGCGAGAAACAGTCTCGATGCAATAGCATGAAGATTTCTTTATTCCAGAATTCTGGGTTCCACAGCCATACACCACACAGGGCTAGAGGACTGTGGACCCTAAGTGCAGATTTGGGACAGCTTTTATAAGTTCACAACGAAGCCCTCGAATCATCAACCATTATTCCTTAGCATCGAGAGCCCGTGAATCACCAACCAATCATTCCTTAGCATCTAGAGCCCACGAAATGCGGGCCAATCGATTTGTACCACTCCATAGTTTTTAGGCCAATCAGTTTAAATTATCGGAGCCAGCACTCAGTGGACCAATTAGTTTCTTATTTTCTTGGAGTCTATAGCTGCGTGAACTCCTGGATAGGTAATGGTGTAAGCAGTTTACAGAAGCAAGAAAAGCTTAGCTCATTTCCAGTAACCTTGTGGGGCCAGGATCACCTATTCAAGGCCTTTTTGTCTAGTTCTTAAAGGGCGGGCTCTGGACTGTGACCTTTTACCTAGTTTCTAACAAAAGGCACAAAGAGCTCTGTAATATGAAGTGTTTGAGGCTCCTTAGAAGGCTGGAGTTAGGCTGTATTATTTTGTATCCTTTCAGTGCACACTCCCTTGACCCCCCCCCATCCTCTCCTTTTTAAGCCCTCACAATAAGTATATTTTACATGTCTTGACTATAAAGAGTATTGGTCTATAAATCATTGGACATGATTTAAAAGGTATAATATTGGTAACAAAAAGTTAGTTTAGTACTGGTAGCTCAAGGTTGCAGCCATCTTAAACAATACGTTGCATGATGCAACCCAGGAAATACAGGCCTCTAAGATGCTTTTAAATTGGCCTGGTGTTTTGTGTAAATCTTATCCTAGAAATTGGACTTGTGGGGAATAGGATTTAAAATAAAGTCTCTTCAATTAATTATATTGTCATACATTTAAATATAAAAACTGGCAGACAAACCTTGTGCTGTAAAAATAATGTATTTGCCATTGATTTTAAAGAAAATAGATTGTTTAAAATTGGGATTTCCTTGCAAAGTTGTAGTTATGCTCTAATATTGCAAGAGAAAATTAAGAGTTGCCAGTGTGCCATTGTCTGCAGTTTGCAGTCTGGTTAAAGGCTCAAGATTCTTAACTTTTTAATAATTAAGAGTGATACAGCTGTGGCCATTATAGGCCTATTTCCACTTTTTCACAAGTTTATTGGTTACAATGGTAGAAGCAAAATCTAACCCTCCAAGATTAAAAAGGAGATCTCAGTGGAAATTAATTTGACATCAAACAGGCTCCTTTGACTACCAAAACAAAAACAAAAACAAAAACAAAAACAAAAACAAAAAACAAAAACAGCTAGTAGAATTTTTCTGGGAATCCTGAAATTACAGGTTGCTTTTCTTATTTGACCCTCATACAATGTCCTTGCAGGACAAGTGGGTTTGGGTCTGGTGTTAGATGAAAGGCTCAGAATAAAAGATATTTACATTTGAGGAACCTCATACAATGTCCTTACCTAGGACTGGTGGGTGTTGGGCAGATAAAAAAAAAAAAAACTTTACATTTGCAAAGCTCAGAGCTTCCTCAATGGAAACTTGTGAGGAACTGTTTTTGTCTTGCAGACCCCACGTAGGGAGTGTTTGACCAAAACAACATTCTTGACTTACCCAGGTGTGGTTCAAAATGCTGTTCAAACTTATGAAAGGTTAATAAGGCTATGTAGAACTTATAAAGGCATTAATATTTGGCCTGCATAATCCGTACAAAAACTTCTATAGATTTAAAGGGTTGTTTTTTGCTTTACATTCTGATAATTATAAAAGCATTTGCTTCTAACTTTAAAGAAACAGTAAAGCAATTTCATTAGAAGGTTTTTGCCTCAAGGAATGGCTAATAGCCTTACCTTATGTAAGAAAATGTTTTCTCTCTGCTTCAATACAAGAAGCTAGGCTCTTAAATTTTTCAGTGTATGCTGTTCATAGAATTTTATTATAGACCTTGCTTTTAACTGTGGGCTTTTAAAATTTGTAAGTAAATGATTTTCAAAAGTTAGAATAAATTAATTGGCTAAGACATTGCTTTAAGCTTGCCACAAGGGGATTTAAGCCTCTAATGTTTTTAAAATAGATGATGCAGCTATCAAATTGATTATTATTGATGGTTGAGCTATTACGTGGCAAGCCTTTTTAGGCAAAATTAATCATTGTTATCCAAAAGATAATTTGATGCAATTTGCTTTTATATTCCTATACATACATCCTATAAAGACTACAACTACTGTGGGAGTGAAGCTCATGTAATTACATCACATGCTTGTTCTTTTGAGTTTCTCCCTGCTTCAGCACAGATAATTGACTTGGATATATATATATATATATATATATATATATATATATATCTTGGTTTACAATTGCTTAAAATTGTTCCTTTTTTTAATACTGCTGTTTCTTAATTTTTACAATTGTTTATGCAAATATAATTCAAGTTAAAAAAGATATTTTCTTTAAATAACTATCCTCTGGATATTTGAGAGCTGATCCAAAGGCTGGAGAGACAGCCATGGGTGCTGGAAGCTGAACTCTAATGTTTTATGGTTATGAGCTTAGAGAGATGGCTCAATGTTAAAGGCTAGGCCCTCCATCATAAAGTATGGGAGCTCAGGAACCTCATGGTGGCTCACATCACATCAAGAGATCTGATGCCTTCTTCTGGCATGTCTGAAGACAGCTACAATATACTTACATATAATTAATCTTTAAAAAGGTTCCTGGACAAGACCCCTTAAGGTAAGGCACATAAAATTTATATCCCAGAAAGACTATATAAAAACAATTGGCTATACAAACATATTCTTTATATCATCAGAAAGAATAATGGCTTAAAAAATAATTTTATATTTTTTGTGTGCATCAAATTATAAAGACCTGTTCTTGGTGTCCTCAATTTCTACCTCTACCTCATAATGGTGTTAATTCTAGAGGACTTAATTAATTATTATAAATAAATGATACTCATATTTCTAATTTAGAAAATTAAAATATGTGCATATGACTATGATTCATTTTTAGGCTTTCTAGTTGCAACTGCTCTAGCAAAAAGCAACTAAAATGCTATGTTTATTTTCTATAATTACATAGTTATTGCCTATATTATGATATGTGCTTGCTGTTCCAACTTAAATTAAAACAGACAATGGAACTGGCCATTTAATTAATAAAACATCAAACATTTGAGATGTCTTTGACAATTTAATTTTTTATTATCCTCAAAGACAAGATAAAAAAATTTTAAAACAATATCTTCTCCATATTAAAACAGGGTCTGGATGATTCCATGTATTAGTTAAAAGGTCTCACCATTTAACAATGGCATAAGAATTAGAAGTGGCAGGATGCCAATGGCGATCTGTTGTAGACTTACCTTTAGCATCAGTTTGCAGGAAATTCAAAACAAATAAAACAAAAGCAAGGCTTGCTTTGGGTGATTTTGGAGGGTACAGTTTCCACCTTTTTGTTTTAAAAAGTCGATTTTTAAGAGTGTGATGTGCATGCTTAACAATTCTTTGGCCCATTGGGTTATAAAGAATTCCAGTTTTATGTTTAATACCAAATTCTTTACAAAACGAGATAAACTTATTGCCAGTGTAGGCTGGCCCATTGTCTTAATGACTTTGGGTAATCCCATGGTATTAAAAGCTTGTGAACAATTATTGATTACATTTAGAGGCTTCTCCCAAATGTAGAGAAGTGAAAAGAAATCTTGAACAAGTATCAATGCAAACATGTATAAATTTTAATTTTCTAAATTTTGCATAGTGAGTTACATCCATTTGTCAAATATGATTGGGCATAAGGCCACATGGATCAACTCCTAAATGGGGAGCTGAAGATAAGGTAAGGCAGTTAGGGCATTGGTTCATAATCATTCTTGCTCGCTCCTCTGTGATTCCATGTCAGAGTCTTAATGTATGGATAGAAAGGTGGAACCCATTATGATCATGTCTGACCAATTTAACAGGTTCTAACACTAAAGCTTCTTTTATTAGAGCTCTGTCAATGCAATGATTGCCTTTAACTAATGCTCCAGGAACACTGGAGTGAGCTTGTATTTGGCCAATATAGAAGGGATTTTGTTTCTAACAAAAATTATGTTTTGCAATAATGAAAACAAAGATCCTGAGGGGTATTAAAATTAAATGTGCCATAGGTTTCTAATAAAGGGACAGATTCTGCAACACTTAAATGTAAAAAGATTAAACGTATTATTTATAGGTTGAAAAACATGTAATACCATTGTCAGCTGTGCTAATTGAGCTGAGCCCAGGTGTTTCTATAACCACCTGTTGATTATTAATAAGATCTCTAGCTCTTCCTTCAGAAGAGCCATCTATGAAAATCAAAAGAGCAGCTGCAAAGATCATATTAGGAAATCAACCTCATGCACATCAGAAAACTTTATTAATCTATCTTGAGGATAATGGTCATCTATATTTCCTTCAAATCTTACTTTGGCAAGCAACCAATCTGTGCCATGCTGCTTCAGCCAAGCATCTTGATCTACGTTAAAAGGCTGAATAATGAAATCCGGTTCTTTGCCAAAACAAGTTAGAGAGTGCTTTCTTCCAAGCACAGTTATCTGGGCCATTGCCTCATAATATGGCAGGATATTACGTTTAGGAGACACCCTTAAATGAAACCACATAAGAGGAGTCTTTGCCACAACACTACTATAGGGAAATGAGTCGTTATAATTACTCTTTTAGATTAATTTTTCTAAGTTAGTTTAACAGTCTTCAATTTCTCTCTCCCACAATTTCTAAAAGCTTGAAGAAAGGCAGTTTACTTAATCTGGGATAATTAACAATTAAAGTGTATTCAATATAACCTTTTTGTTACCATGTCTGGGCACTCAGCAAGCCTGCAGTCAATATTATCTTCAGTACCACATCAATTACTCTGGCAGCTAGCATGCTTCTGGCAGCAATATTCTTGATGAAGTGAGGTTGAAATGAAAGACATGGTGGGTGAGGAAAAGAAAATTGATCAGATATCAAGGGTAGTTCCATTAAACAAATAAACACCAAAACAATAATAACAACAACCACGAAACAACCTGGGAAAATACTTTCTAAAACTGAATGAATTACTCCGAGGCTAGATACCAAATTAGGGAGTACTCACTAAGGGCTCAGAAAAGAAAGGGAGATAACTTTGGTCAAGGAAAGAGTTTTATATTCGTCAATGATCCCACTTAAATGGTATGTGGAGGGAATTTGTCTGAAAATATGCTGTCCACACAATGAACAGCTAAACCTTAAATGTTTTCCACTCGTCACTGACATGTCTACTATCTCATGTTCTCAAACCATTGATCATAAGCATGTTCATGGCACTGTGCTTATCTTTTGAAACAGAAAAAAAAAAAAACAGAAAATTCTTCTAAATAAAATTCTACAAAAATTGTATGTGTAAGGAATTATGACCTTACACAATTACTCCCTGACACCCAAATAATAATTTATTTCTGTGGCTTCATCTCATTCTTATTTCAGTGAATCAAATGCACTTTATAAACATGTATATACATGTATAGACACTTAGATAACACCAAGACTGAAAGCGAGACACACTGGCAGACCGAGAGACGACTAGAGAAGCAGACAGATCTTTCCTTCAGTTTCAAATTGACCTCATTTGAAACATATTTTCTGTGCAAGTTATCTAAACATGTTATATTGCAACATATCCCCTTCCAGGTTAAGGATTAAGGAACATGGGGATAAAAATTGATATCAAATTAAGTGAGAGTTTATACATTTTCAAAATTTCTGACGCAGAACAAAAAGAGCTCAAAGCATAAGTTTTACATATTTAAAAACTCCTTAAAATAGATAACATCCTTTGAAAGGCATAACTGTTATTCCATTGTATTTTATTACATAATAACAGAATCCATGTTAAAAGCATAACTGATAAGACTGTTCTCATTTCTTTCTGACTGTTAATCAGCAATATTTAAAATATTTATCTACTGTGTTAGTCCATGCAAATCTCAGTGAAACAGAAAAGATTCTTCCACTTTTTATAGCACAGGAAATTACATCTGCAGGAGCTGCAGGACACAGAAACACGTATTCTTTTTGCTTTTTCTGTTAGTGTACTTTTATAAGCAATCAATAATCTCTAATCAAGATACAATTGTTTTATAATATGATGAGATTTAAACTGATGCTTTGCCTAAAGCCAATACAATATGGATTTGTATTTCTTTCTTTCAAGGGTAGAGAAAAATTGCACAAAAAGGAGCTAGAAGAGTCTCTGAAATTGAATTTAAATCAAATCCTTCTTCATGGACTGGTGCAAAATTAGTTTGCAATAGCTTGTTTATACTGCAAAAGTTAAGAAGTAAAAGATTGGAATAGTTCATGCAGACACTGTTATTTAAAATAATAAGAAAATGCATTTAAGAACATCATGCTCAAATAAATAACCTAACAGCCATTGTAATACATTCTAAAATCAAATATAAAGATTAATTAATTACATGGTAGTATTTAATGTTGTTGATGGAGTTTTGCTAATTGCTCTATCATTACTAACCACCCTGCCTTTCAATGCACTATGTATTTTGTTCCCTTTAAAATTACATTAAATTTATTATTGGTATATTATGTCTGCATGTGCGTGCATACACACTCAAGAGCATGAGGAAATATGATAGCACATGAGCAGTTTGAGGACGACTTTTAGGATCAGATCTCTCTTTCCCCACTGTAGTTTTTAGGTTTTAAAATCATTATTTGTGGAGAAAGTACCTTTACTCACTGAGCCCTTTCACCAGCCCAACATTATGTTCTTACAAAGTAAAAATATTATGATCCTAGCATCAGTTCACGTTTAATTTCCTATGTTATCAAAATATTTGATTCTCATGATTCAGCACTACAAGAATAAAAGCTAATATTTTGTTGTCCATTTTTTTGTCATTATCTACCCCCTATGTTACTTCCTAAGGAAGTGGCTGAAACCTCTGTAACATCATAGCTGAGCATTACGACCACCAACTTGGCTTTGATTAAAAGGTTTTCACTACATCAACAAATAACCATAAGTAGTAACTGTGCTACAGTTGCATGCCTTAACTTCAGTAAAAGTATTGGAGGTTATATAGAGCCATTATGTACCTCTGAGACAGAAAATTTGTGCATCGGTAATAGGAAACTTTAGTTCACATTTACAATACACTATGTTTGTAAATATGAAACACTGTTTTATCTTGCAAATGTACAAAAAAAGGTAAATGACAAGAAGGTTACCTCCCATTGGTATGGGAACCATAAATATCATTCAAAAAATCCAATGAGTCTAATTTCAGTAATGACTGATGGCAGTGGTTTGACATAACAGACTATATTAAAGTGATAAAACAGTCACAGGGAGTCAGACACTTCTACCTGTTAACAATTTCACTTAGTAAGGGTTTTAGGAAGTAACTGACTTAAAGGTTGTATTTTACACCTAATGAAGTGGAGTCTACAGAAATGAAACCATTTTGATCAATATTAGTAATCTCCTGTCAATGACAATATTCATTCATGATCTTCACATTGCAGGGAAGAGGAATTAGAGACTAACAGGTTAACTATGAAGTCTAAGAAAAATGAACAGTGAAAGATTTAAAATTCAGAGAAGGATAAACTAGAAAAAAAAAAAGGAGAATCCAAAAGGTTCAGTGGAGAGTCTCCCGAATCATGGATTTCTCTGTTAGTCATTTTTCAGTTCAGTTAAGGTCTGTTGGTAGAAATGGTTAATCATCAGTAGGAACCATAATATTAACAACATTCACAGATGTGTGTGTGTGTGTATGTGTGTGCACACACATGTACATGCATGTGCATGCAAATGCATGTGCATATGTGTAAGCACATATGTGTGTATGCATGTGTACCTGAGTGTGTGTGTGTGTGTGCCTGCGTGTGTATGGTATATTATGGTCAATAAAATATGCAAACATTTTATCATCTCCTTTATCTTAATATTAAACCATGTTCCACTTTTCTGTACTTCATATTTTTTTTTGGTATTTGGTTTTTTGAAGTTGACTGATGCCAAAAGGTTGGAAATGCTAGAAGTAGTTAACTTTATTTAAAAAGAGAAGTTAATAAGCAATGCATATGCAATTTCTCCAACATTCCAACATGAGAAAATATAACCTGGAAATATTAATGTATTCGTCTAACTTCTCTCAAGTTGACTCAGCACTAATAATATAGAACATATAATCCACATTCATAAAATATGTATGAGAAATAATCATGTTTATAATGTTTAGAAAATTTATCAAAATAATCAAGTTTTAATTGCATCTATATATCACTCTATTTGTATTGTTTGGTTATATGATTTAACATCTCAACCACTGTGGCCCTTGATTCTCCTTGGAGGTTGTTGGCCACCAGCCTGTGAGGACAAAGGGAGCAGAAGAAGCATTGCATGCAGGGTTCTGAAGACTGAGTATAACAGAAGAACTTCAGAGATCAATTCAGTCAGACAATAGAGTGTATGGTGGTTTTCTAGGGGTATGAATGGAAAGGCTAATTAGTCAAAACATCAATCAGGTGAGAAGGGCCAATTGGTTATAATAAAGCACCTAATTATTATGTGGTCAGAAGCTGGGTGGGACTTTTGAGCCAAGTTATGCAGCCTTGCAGAGAGCTCTGTACAAAATCATGTTTTCAGATAAGACCAGACACCAGTGTTCAAATACTCTCTTCAAACAAAGTCAGACAAGTCACGGAAGTACATTGAGAAAGGGACTCCTCTATTTTGCATTAAGTTCAGAAAGCCATCAGTTCGTGGTGGACTGTGACCTTGATAGTAGGATTCTCCAACATACCACCAGAGGCTGTAGAGATTGTTCATTTCATAAGAGCATCCCACACATGCATGAAGAACTGAATACAGAATATAGCAGTGAGTGTCTATAATCCCTACACTGAGGAAAGGGGGCAGGAGAATCTCTATAACCTGTTGACCAGGCAGTCTACCTGAATTGACATGCAAGTTCAACAGTCTTAAACACTAAGGTAAAAGGCTATTGAGAAAGGCACCTGACATCAACATCTGGCCTCCCCATATATGTTTACACACTTGAACATTTATACACATATATCACATACATATTTTTCATCTTTAAGTCATAAATATCCTTTTTAAAAAGGTAACTGGGATAGTTGTACATGCCATTAATCCTAGTATTTAATAGGCAGATCTCTATGAATTCAAGGCCAACATTGTCTACATAGACATCATCACCACCATCATCATCACCATCACCATCACCATCATCATGAAATGTAAATGCATGTGTATATGTGTGTGTGTGGATACCCATGTGTGCAGATTCACACAGAGGCCAGAATACTTGGAAGGACAAGCGGCTGTGGGCCATCAGAAATGGGTAACAGGAATTGAACTCAGGTCCTTCAAAAGATTAACAAGTGCTCTTAGGCATTTCTGCATTCCTATAAAATATGGTTTTAAGTAGAAAAAGCATAAATCACCTTCAAGTTTCAGGATAATCATAAAACACAGGAATTGACATCAACCTTGAAAACCTATGCCGAATATACTAAAATGAATCCACTAGAGAAAGAGAGGGGACAGGAAATCATCTGAAATGAAATGGCCTTTATAATTTAATTTGAGAATTTAAAACTCTTCACATTTAACATGTATGCATTTACTTAAGTGTGTGCTTTTTCTTTAATAAGCTGACACTTTATTGCTTATTTCATATTCAGTATGAAAGTTGGAGCCACGAGTTTGCCTTCAGTTTCTATACACATACTAATAAGATGGTTTTAAAACATTGTTGTAGCTTATAAACAGCAGTCATTTTCAAAATCTGAAAAATAGACACAAAGCCAATGGCAGTGGTGGTTAAAATAAGTCATGTGGGCTTTACAGCACAAATTGTTTTTATATGACTCCTTCTGACAGGCTAGAAACTATTTTAAGGTCAGCGAGAAAAGAGTTCAATTAAAACTTGGCCAAATACGCTCTGTTCCTTCTCCTCTTCCGCACTTATTCCTGCCCTCATCACCTGCAGGTTTCAAAATTTAGATGACACTAATTAGGATCAAGAACCCTGCTCAGGAGACATTTAATAAAACTGTAAAAACCAAGCAAAGAAAAATTCCAGACAAAAGGAGACAATGAGTCAGCAGAAAGCAATTTAAACTCAAAGGGTATCTCTAGTTAACTCTAAACAAGATTGAGTCTCTCTTTTTTTCAATGGAAAAAGGAACATCCTCATAGAGGCAAAGGGGAGGGGGTGACAAGGGGGTTTTGCAGAAGTGAAATTGGGGAGGGAACATTTGAAATGTAAACAATTAAATAACAAATAGATAACGAAAAAGAAAAAGAAAATGAAAAGTCAGAAAAGAATGTGTGTATTACTCAGATGATAAGGGCTAGTGGTTTTCATAGTCTTTATCAATAGAGGAAGTTAAAGGTTTAGAAAAAAGAATCAGGGTCAGTTTAAAATTCACATGTTCATTCTGATCTATAGCTTTGGTACTGCATAAAGCTTATATTTTATTTATTAACAGCATATCACCATTAAAATTGGGTTTTTCATTGCATGACAATTTATTATTTAATAGAGCCATGTGTTATTTTATTCTTGAAACCTCAACAGTGAGAATTATGGTCATTTTATAAACAGATCAATGGAACATATCCAAGTAATAAATGCTGGTTATTATGAAAATGAAGGCAAATACTGTCAGGATGATCCTAGCTTAGATTCCTTACTAAGTGTTTTAATCTAACTGTAAATATTTTTGCCTGAATTCAAAACCAAAGTACTTTGTGGCATATTTATTTTCTTGCTTCCCCAAGTTCAGTATTTTTTTCTAGATAGATCAAGTTGATCATTTTTGTGTATCAAACACTTATCAACATTCAGGAGTTTTAGTTCCACATAAGTCTTTAGGTAATTTAAAGTAAAACAAACTACAAATTAAAATAAAATAGTAAATAATTACAAAACTATGAAATTTTCTTTAGCTTATCACAAGGAAATATTGTAAGACAGACTTTCACTTTAAATATTGCTCTTATTATTGCCAAAATTAAAATTTGCTGTTGCCAGGATAAGGTTGATGTTGTTTTATTCTTCTCTCCAAATTCCTTCTAATTTTATTACTTTGGAGTTTCTTTAATTGGTAAGACATGAAGAAAACAAGGAAGAGGTTTACCAACATTTGCATATGTTTCCTTGGTAACAGGAAAGACTTGAAAGCTACCTGCAGTATTTTTAACATTATGATCTGTTTCATAATAGTGCCTTTTAATGGGATATAAATAACTTAAAATTTTAATACAAATTACATACTTGTGAGTACTTGGATAAATATTGTAGATATCTGTGGTAGATTTTAAGGTCAGGGTAAATTATATCAAATCCAATATATTAAAACAAATGAGAAGATGGATAACATTGAAAGTATGTCAGTGATTTGACATGAATGCAATATATTGAAGAGAGGAGAGTGAGTTTAGGTTGTACTTATTATAGATTTTAAATATATATATTATATATATTTAATATATATTATATATATATAATTTCAACCACTGAATAAATACTCGTAATGAAGCAATCAATTGAAAGTAGAAAAATATAATCTTAAATAACTGTTTATAGTACAACAAAGACAAAGTAGTACAGAAATGTTTGTCAACAATGTTACATAATAATATAATCTTTCAGTAGAATCACTCTAGAGCCTGATGCTATGTGTGTTACAATAATTCAGCCCTGTGACTCATAACTCATGACATAGAGGTTTGTTAATGTGGATATTCCTTTGAATGTTGCCATGACTCACTATGTTGTGAGCATATGATACATTATGCAATTTGACAAACACTTCATTGTGGTAGAATAATTGTTTCTAACAATTAGTATACTCTGAGGTACTCAACATCCAAAGCAACCAGTAGATTTTCACAAATGTGGAACAAGATTTCAGTTCTTTTGTTGTCTGTAGGTGTGATGACAGATATCAGAGACTTACTCAGGAAGTTTAAGGCAGGTTATATATTAAAGAATCCTTTGCTTATAAATGTGACCACTAAGAACACCAACAACAAAAAAAATTGATTCTGTCATGGTTGTTGCAAAGGGCAGAACAGCAAAACTGTTGAAAACATCACTATTGAAACCTCACAACCTTACCCAATGAGCTGGATGGGAGGAAAAGAAGGGGAAAGACCTCTAGTAATAATAAATGTCACAGACATTGTAAAATCTTTTACCTCTTTGGCTTTCACTCATCAAAAAATAAGTAAAAAGACACTTAAAGATTTATTGTAGGGAAGAATTTCCTGAACAGAACACTAATAGCTTATGCTCTAAGATCAAGAATTGACAAATGGGACCTCATGAAATTACAGTTTCTGTAAAGCGAAGGACACTGTGAATAGGACAAAATGGCAACCAAGAAATTGGGAAAAGATGTTTTCCAATCCTACATACTACAGAGGGCTAACATCCAATATAAACAAAGAACTCAAAAAGTTAGACTCCAGAGAACCAAAAAAACCCTATGGGGTTTAAAAATGGGGTACAGAGCTAAACAATGAATTTTCAGTTGAAGAATATAAAATGGCTGAGAAGCACCTAAAGAAATGTTCAACATCCTTAGTCATCAGGGAAATGCAAATCAAAACAACCCTGAGATTTCACCTCACACCTGTCAGAATGGCTAAGATCAAAATCTCAGGAAACAGCAGGTGCTGTCAAGGATGTTGAGAAAGAGGAACACTCTACCACTGCTGGTGGGGTTGCAAGCTGGTAAAACTACTCTGGAAATCAGTCTGTCAGTTCCTCTGAAAACTGGGCATAATACTACCAGAGGACCATGCTATACTACTCCTGGCAATATAGCCAAAGTATTCTCCAGCATGTAATAAGGATACATGCTCCACTATGTTCATAGAAGCCTTATTTATAATAGCCAGAACGTGGAAAGAACCCAGATGTCCCTCAACAAAAGAATGGATACAGAAAATATGGTGCATTTATACAGTGGAATACTAATCAGCCCTGAAAACAATGAATTAATGACATTCTTAAGCAAATGGATGGAACTAGAAAATATCATCCTGAGCGAGGTAGCCCAATCACAAAGGAATACATATGGTATGCACTCACTGACAAGTGGATTAGCCCAGAAGCTCTGAATACCCAAGATTTAATTCACAGACCAAATGAAGCTCAAAAAGAAGGAAGAACAAAGTATGAATACTCTCTGGTCCTTCTTAGAAGGGGGAAATACCCTTCTAAGAAGGACCAGAGTATTCCCAAAATACCCACAGGAGGAGATACGGAAACAAAGTGTGGAGCAGAAACTGAGAGAAAGACCATCTAGAGACTGCCCCTCCTAGGGATCCATCACATATACAGTTACAAAATCCCAGACACTACTGTGGGTTTCAACAGGTGCTTGCTGACAGGAGCCTGATATAGCTGTCACCTGTGAGGCTTTGTCAGTGCATGACAAATACAGAGGGAGACACTCTTAGCTAACCATTGAATTGAGCACAGAGTCCCCAATGGTGGAGCTAGAGAAAGGACCCAAGGAACTGAAGGGGTCTGTAGCATCATAGGAGGAACAACAATTTGAACTACCGAGTAGCCCCCAGAGCTCCCAAAGACTAAACCCCAACCAAAGAATACACATGGAGGGACCCATGGCTCCAGCTGCATTTGTAGCAGAGGATGGCCTTGTTACACATCAAAGGGAGGAGAGTCCCTTGGTCTTGAGAAAACTAGATGCCCCAGTATAGGGGAATGCCAGGAAAGGGAAGTGGCAGTGGGTGAATTAGTGAGCAGGGGGAAGGAGGTTGGGTTAGGGGATTTTTCCAGCGGGGCAGGGGGTGGGGGGAGGGGGACACAGGAAAGGGGACATTTGAAATGTAAATAAAGAATATACTAACTAAAAAAAGAAAAAAAGAAATATTGTAAAATTCACTATATCAGTATCTTAAAAAAAATAAACATAGAATGATGCAATTTAAAACAAAATAAAAAGAGCATCTTATGCTGCACCCGGAATTCCAGGATCAAAGGCACACTTGGATTAGTTAACATGATGTTGCTATAAAGATAGATGCAAAATTATGAATGGCCTTGCCTATGAGAATATAAACTTCAAGAAAGTAAGAAATCCATGGTTCATTAACTTATCTTCTACATAAACGATCCAGTTGACCAGCAGACACTTAAGAAGGAATTGTGAACTTAGTAATGAATGAAGCAATCATTGCAAAGCTGGTATTTCTAGAAACTGCAAAGTCATTCAAGACTTAAAACAAACACAGACAATACCTATGTGTTCACACTTTCAGGGCTCTGTACAGTTTCATTACCAATGCACTCAGATACAGTCTGCAGGCAATCTACTGCTGCTAATAACCACCACTGAGTCCTTCCTAGCTTTCTTGGCAGGTATCATAATTTTCCCAGGCACAGTGTTTCTGTACTTGAATTCCATTTCTCAAAAACAAAGCAAAACAAAAACAAAAACAAAAAACAAACAACACAGGGTAGGTAAGCTAGTTCCCAAGGTGCAGTACCCGGGGTGGTGGTCTGACCTTCAAACACATAAATACACATGGCTATGAACATTCCACACATGCACCAGTTACCATGTGAAGGATTTTGATGACCAATGAAGGACTTTGGGGTTAGGTGGAGGACTTCCGGCAGCAGGATGATGAAGGGAGTTAAAGGGGGGAGTATAGGGGGTTAGGTGAGTGTGGCTAGGCGGCGTGGGGGACGGTGTCCAGATGGGCCCTTGCCTGGGCACCTCTGCCCCTGAGGGACCACACACGCACAGACATGGTATAGAATAGAGTTCTATTCATTCAGAATAGGGGATGGGAGTTAGTGGTAGAGAGAGAGAGGGAGAGAAAGAGAGAGAGAGAGAGAGAGAGAGAGAGAGAGAGAGAGAGAGAGAGAGAGAGAGAGAGAGAGAGGAGAGAGAGTGGAGGCCGGCCATGACCATGTGGAGAGGGGGAAGAGCCCCAGGGGCAGAGAGGTGAGAGTATGTGGGAGAGCGGAGAGCAAAGAGAAAGAGGAGGGGCAAGTAGCCCCTCTTATAGTGGGCCAGATCTCTGGGGCGGGGCATACCTGGCTATTGCCAGGTAGGTGTGGGGTAGAGCTTAGACAAAACCCCAACACCATGCACATATGAAAAGCCACAAATAAGTAAAACTATACATTTTGATTGTCATGTATTAAAACTACACCATAATTTAGTGTGAAAATACTATAAAATACTATAAAATTCAATTGAAGTATATGATTGGTGAATGGGTAGTTTTGCTGCTCTTTAAATGTTTAAAATTCAGTGTTAATATAAAAACCTTAGAAAGTTGTCAAAGTTTCTACTTTAACTTTCCTTTCAAACAAATACAATACTCTAATATACTGATATTATTTGAAATGATGAGAATTTACATGCTACAGGGCAACCTGAACTTAATGCTTCACAGTAGTTGCGAATATGAAAGTCTACGGGGGGGGGGGCAAATTTAAGTACTTAACTCATATGAAGTCACATTAATTAAAAAAAATTAACTAGAGAGATCAAACTATGAAAAGCTATTATAAAACAACACCGTTTAATCATAATGCCATGTCATTTACTCAGCTCTTGCAGTAGGTTTGAATCAAAATTCAAGAATCAATGTTTTTTTTCTTTATTATTGACAAGAGGCAGTTCAATAATATTTATTTCACCTTAAACTTACTACCTCGTAAAGGAAGTGTTTATACAGTCAAATCTACTGGATACTGCAATGCTTTGAGTTTTATGGCTTTTTCTATAGCAGCAATATTCTATTTCCATATCACACTCTGTGTTATTCTCAGCAAATTCTACCTCTTCAAAAGTTTTAACAGTCACCCACATTACAACAAAACTCCACTCAATATTAACATTCCAATTCACATATGTTCCAAATTCCTTGTGGGTTTCCTTATGAACAAAAAACCCATTCATTTCTAAAACCAGTTGCCATAACTAAAACCACAGTTTTCCATAGTTCCTAACTATCAAATGAAACACAAGAAAATATATTTTTTTCATTTATTTGAAGCTACTCAGTTTTGCTATCTACCCCTGAGTTCTATTGATCACTGTCTGTCCCTCCTGCTGTTTGTACTGTGCAGACCTTGACCTTTTCACACATGGACTCCAAAGTATTCTCCCTGTCTCAGGTTTTAACTGCATTTAGTCCTTAGGGTCTAGCTCTAGGGAAGAGGTCATTAGAGGAATCCAGGTAAATGTCATTGCTTACAAAACACTCAGGAGGTCTTTCGTCATCTGCAAAATACAACATCAGTCCTATGCCTCACATGAAGGCACAGACATACCTTTTAATCCAGATATGCTATATTAGTTCCAATTTTCTAAACATTACCATATATCAATGGATCATTATACATAGCATTTACTTTGCCTAGTATGTGTGGTTAACCACATATAATTACCTTCTAGTACTTGATTCCCATCACAAAATACTATAAATTATATTATAGAAACATACCCATTTTGGGAAAGTTTCTCTCTTTAGTCTGTTCCTGATTTCCAGAACGCCCTTTATAAATGATCACTATAGCAGCTGTCATGCTGTTACTTCCCTCTTTTCTTTTTCTTTTTTTTTTTTATTGAAAAAAGAAGTAAAAAC
Organism: Apodemus sylvaticus; assembly: GCF_947179515.1. Classification (NCBI taxonomy): domain Eukaryota; kingdom Metazoa; phylum Chordata; class Mammalia; order Rodentia; family Muridae; genus Apodemus; species Apodemus sylvaticus. The sequence goes on from NC_067489.1 coordinate 53,439,592, forward strand.
ATTTTATGGTAAAATTGAAGATTTACACGGAAAATGTTTCTGATAGGATAGAAGAGATATATAGAAAAACATGTTAAAATTGATAATTTTCATGGAAAATTAAAGAGTAAAGTGGTAGAAATAAAAAATGTTGCTAAATTAATTGAAAAATTAAACAGAAACATTTTATGATAGAATTGAAGATTTACGTGGAAAATATTTCTGATAAAATTATAGAAAAATGTATTAAAATACAAGGTTATCATGGGAATTTTTATATAGATATAATAATGGTAGGCATAAAAATATTCCTAAGTTGATTAAAAGTGTAATTATAAACATTTCCTGATATAGTTGAAGATTTACATGGAAAATATTTCTGATAAAATTGAAGAAATATATAGAAAAACATGTTAAAATTGAAGATTATCCTGGAAATTATATAGATAAAATGGTAGGAATAAAAATAATTCTAAGTTTATTGAAAGTGGAATTATAAATATTTTCAGGAAAAATTGAAGATTTACTTAGAAAATATTTCTGATAAAATTTAAGAACTATATAGACAAACACACACAAACATAAAAATAACGTCAAAAATAACAGGAAGCAACAATCAGTATTCCTTAATATCTCTTAATATCAGTGGACTCAATTCCCCAGTAAGAACACAAAGACTAACAGAAATTTTATTCAATCAATTTAGTAATTTTTTACACCTACCATTTCACCTGCATTATTTTTCATGATAATCTTCAATTTTTAACATGTTTTTCTATATATTTCTTCTATTTTATCAGAAATGTTTTCCATGTAAATCTCTGATTTTATCACAAAATGTTTTTAATTCCACCTTCAGTTAATTTAGAAAAGTTTTTTATATCATTTTATCTGTATAATTTTCCAAGAAATAGTCAATTTTAATGTGTTTGTCTACTTCTCTCTTGATGATCTCCCCAAATTCACCACAGGATTTTTGAAATCACAAGTATTGGATTTTTTAATTTATTATATTCATCTGAATAACATATAAAAGAGAACAAGCATTCAACAAGCATTTTTGTTGATGAAACAGTGGACATGGCAAATATGAGAAATGGCAAAAGCCCAAGACAAAGTGCCAACCTCAACCTACAGTCAGTAGTATAGAAATCTATTCCACAGATGTAAAGGAAGACAGTGGAATTTCCATAGTGCTGCTACTATGCTTTCACTGATGATTTGATTAAACTGATTAAAGGATGAAAGAGGCTACAAATGTAAAAATATCTTTCCATTTCTACCAGAATTAAAACCAAATTTAAAGTCAGTTTTAACATTCTGAACTAGGAAATCAACCAGCGTCAGTACATGTCCATTATATTCAACAATCAGTGGTAGATATTTATTCTACTTTCATGAGGCATTTTATAATTAAGATGTCTACAATGGACCATAAGCTTTCAAGGTTAACTACCTTATATATGCTGACAAATTATGGTAAACTTATTTGTGATTCCGATTGAAATTTAAATTGGGTACTTTTGTACAGCATGAGAAAGTATCATATAGTATATATGAATAATAGTTCATATGTATATACATAAAAATATAAAACTTAAACTTTCATACTCAGTACTACAAAATTTTTGTTCCAATACTATGACATTTTGTGGGTGCAAACACTTTTCATGTTATGGGTAAGAGGTTAAGACTATTCTTTATAAAAATCAAAATATTTTAAATGAAGAGTGGAGTATAGTATAAAGTGTATAGTAGTTCCCCTCATACATAAAGAATATGTTTCAAGACCTCTAGTGGAAGTCTAATGACAGACAAGACAAAAATTTGAACTGAAGACCTTCTGCCTATTCACTTAAACGGAGTCTTCTTCTGCACCCCTTGGTATGCCCAAATTGCTAGTGTCACAATTATCACACTGTGAAAAAGCACAATGGTGCTTTAGTGATGGCACCATTGAAATAAAGGATTTCTTGAACAGAAGCACTGTGACACTGTACAAAATAATCAATCCCACAGAAAATGGCTTAAAGTAATGGCAAATGAGTTGCATATACAGTGTGAACATATTAGACACAAGAGAGATTCCAATCTCATTGAGTTTGAAGTAGAACATAAGATCCAAGCATTCTGTACCTCATGAGAGTGAGTCAGGCTATGTAGGAATAAAACGTACAATATTTAAAACATTTAAATTAATTCTTTCTGATGGTTCAGTGTAGGTAATTAAAATGCTGGAAACTGCAACCATGAAGAGAGGACCACTGTACTTCCTGGGATCCCACCATAAGATAACCCAATTCTTCAAGTGAGGAGATGAATTGGTGAATGGGCAAACTTTACAACTTGAAATGGATACCTAAGGACAGACTAAACAGAAAAACCTGTGGACAAATGAAGGAAAAACAAAGACAATGGTACAAATGGACAAGAATCTAGAACAAAATGGAAAATGAAAGTGATCCCTGAAAGATACAGCAGGCATTTGTGCAGTAAGGTATTACAGTATCCCAGGAGACAGACACAAATAAAGAAAATTGCAAGAATCTTAGAATGTTCTATAGAGACATTTATCATTGAGGTAGTTTCCTGCCTGCTTTGGACTGACTCATTCTTCTTGGTTCCTACCAAGATGGATGGCCATCTCACCTAAGGTTATTTTAATGACCTCTCATCCTTTGCGGCTTACAGAAGAGAATATTATACCACAGAACTTTTCCAAGAGTCAGACTAGAACATTTTACTCCTCATTTTTTGTTGTTGTCATTTTCTTTCTTCTGAAGTTTTTGGCATGAGTCTAGGCTGTTTGCTTCTAACCTTCTTACCTTACTGGTCTGTGACAAACCATGATCTTCTCTGTATAAATCTGAGATTCCTTGTGTTTCTACCAGCTTTTCTCTCTTTTCCAACATGCTTGCAGCCATTATATATAGAATATGAGCAACCTGAGACAACTTGCAGAGAAAAATAGTATGTGAAAATTTCCCAAATTTCTAGGAACTTCATTTAGAAAGGACAGCAAGAAATGGATATCCAGCCTAACTTTCTTTTAAACATTTTATTGGTGGTCCTTGACAATAAATAAATGCAGTAAGAGAAACAAGGAATATCAATATTTATAAAAACAAAAAGATTCACTGCCATTACTGAGAAATGACAGTCTACATTAAAAATAGAATATATAGATAAACCAGGCAATGTAATTGGGTTAACTACTGATTCAGCATCTACATACTTCATGAAAATCTACATGTGAATACAATTTACCTAATTTTTTTCTTGAAATGGAAATTTCTGGTTTCAGTGGAGACTTAGTTGTGTCATGTGATGTTTTTCTGGAAACAGTCTTATGAGAGGATATTTTGCTAAAGCAGACACATGAGAGGATGCTTTGCTGAGAACAGACACGTGGTGGTTTTTCTGGAAGCTGCCTGGAAAAGGGCATGTGATGTTTTGTTGAAGTGGGCTCTTGAAAGGACATGTGATGTTTAGAAGGAGAACAAGCATAGACCTACAGACAGTGGATGATACTTTGCATTGGTTTGCCTTGTAACACTTTGTTGGTTATCTTTGTGCTTTGCTGATGCCGGAATTCATTGACAACACTCTTGTGTTAGTTCTCCTTGCTCTCTTTGCCGATGGTGACTTCATGGAGGAAAATGCACCAAAGAACTTCTGGTGGTATTCTGGCTGCCTCTTGACACTTCCATCAACTGGAGCCAATCAGTAGGAGCACTGTGGTTTCTTCTGGATCAAGCTGGTGCTACACAATTAATGCTTAGTGTTTGCTAGTAGACTGGATTGCTGACAAGAAGATTGGAATTGCCCCAACTATTTCTAAAAAGGTCTACAACCCCTGTTTCCTATTTATCTTTCTTTTCCCCTACCTCTGGTGTGTGGTAGGGAAGAAGGGAAGTTGAAGCACTAAAGAACCATAATTAAAGTAGGCTTTGAGAAATCAAAACCTACATTTTCTTAAAGTCAAACTAAGTCTTTTATTAATCTTTACCCTTGGACTTTCTTAACCTTTTTTTTTTACTTTGATAAGAAATTGATGCGTGAAATTTTAGTCTCAAAGGCCCAAATGTGTATAATTTGTTCACAGTTTTATTTTTTGTATGGCCTAAATATAATCTGAAAATTGTGACTAAATATTCATAAAAAGTTTTTCAGAAAACTGTGCATAATACTACTGGAGGACCTTGCTATACCACCCTTGGGCATATACCCAGAGGATTTGGAAGCATGTAATAAGGACACATGCTCCACTATGTTCATAGCAGTCTTATTTATAATAGCCAGAAGCTAAAAAGAATCCAGATGTCCCTCAACAGAGGAATGGATACAGAAAATGTGGTGCATTTACACAATGGAATGCTATTCAGCTATCAAAAACAATGAATTCATGAAATTCTTTGACAAATGGATGGAACTAGAAAATATCCTGAGGGAGGAAACCCTATCACAAAAGAACACACATGGCATGCACTCAGTGATAAGTGGATATTAGCCTAGAAGCTTTGACTACTGAAGATACAATTCATAGGCCAAATGAAGCTCAAGAAGAAGGAAGAACTTGGGTTCTTCTTAGAAGGGGAAACAAAATACTCACAGGAGGAGATACAGAAACAAAGTGTGGAGCAGAGACTGAGGGAAAGACCATCTAGAGACTGCCCCACCTAGGGATCCATCCCATATACAATTACAAAACCCAGACACTATTGTTGTTGCCAACAAGTGCTTGCTGACAGGAGCCTGATATAGCTGTCACATGGGAGGCTCTGCCACTGCATGACAAATACAGAAGGAGGACACTCTTAGCCAGCCATTGAACTAAGTACAGGGTCCCCAATGGAGGAGCTAGAGAAAGGACCCAATGAACTGAAGGGGTTTGCAACGCCATAGGAGAAACAACAATATGAGCCTCCCAGTACTCCCAGAGCTCCCAGGGACTAAACCACCAACCAAAGAGTACACATGGAGGGACCCATGGCTCCAGATGCATATGCAGCAGAGTATGGCCTTGTTGGACATCAAAGGGAAGGGAGGCCCTTGGTACTGGGATGGCTAGATGCCTCAGTATAGAGGAATGCTAGGACAGGGAAGTAGTAGTAGGTGGATTGGTGAGCAGGGAGAGGGGGAATGGGTTAGGAGGTTTTGGGGGGTGGAACCAGGAAAGGGGATAACATTTGAAAAGTAAATAAAGAATATATCTAATAAAAAATAAAAATAAATACCAAAATACCATCCCAAGTTGCAGAAATATAACTTTCCTGTGACCGTATTTAGTTCAGGAACACCATTCCCTTTAGTCTCTTCCTGCATCTTACTTCTCGAAGGAAATAAATAGAAGTAACCTGGCAGCAGCAGAGTCAGCATATGACTACTGCATTCAGTCAATCCTTGGCAGTCTCTAATAAGTATATACTACAACCTTACAATACTTTGTTTTATAGTATTGCTTTTTTTCAAGACTGACTTTCTGTGTTGTTTTGCAGTAGCAACACTCAAAACTTTTGACAGTCTTGAAAACGGTCCGAAAAAAGTTCTATACCAGCCTTCTCTCTTAACTTCCAAGGGGGTTCCACAAGAAGACCAATAGAGTCAAGTAACCTGGAGCACTGGAGGCTCTCAAAGATTGAACCATCATCCAAAGAGCATGCAGGGACTGAACTATCACACACACACACACACACACACACACACACACACACACACACACACACACGTATCAAATGTGTAACTTAGTCTTCATTGGAGTCCCCCAACAGCTGGAGTAGAGGTTGTCCCTGACTCTGTTGCCATTCCCTTATATGGGCTGCCTTGTCTGGCCTCAGTGGGAAAGGCTTTATCTAGTCCTACAGTGCCAGGGTAAGTTTGTACCTAGGGGAGCCTCCAGAAAGGAGAAGAAGAGGGGGCTGTCTGAGGAGGGACTTAGATGAGGTGGGCCAATATCTGGATGACTTTCCCACAATTGCTCTTTGTTTTGCATTCTAAAACAAAGGCTCAAGAGGTTTGCCACATCTCTGTGTCTTCCTTTCCTTATGCAAAAGGATTCTGCGTCACCTAAAACAAATAATATTTATATGTTTTCCTTCTAACTTGTTGCAAGTCAACCTAACTCTAGGCCATCCACTGCCCTCAAAAAGTCAAGTAAAAGATTTGACCTTCCTACAACACCTGAAGGTGAATAAATACATTAGTGAAGAAAAACGGTCCTAAGGATTGCCTTCCTTTCATCAATATAGCTGTGCAAGCACAGCAGCCAGGTAACACTGAGAAGAGCAAGAAGATAGTTTTCTCCATTGGAGTTTTTCTAAATGTGTCCCTTAGTGCTCTTTAGCTTCAAGTTTCAGCATTGGAATGAATATAAAAGTAAAGAAGGTTTCAATAGTCACGTATTAAAGTATAGGATCACATTTTGATACTACAATAAGATTAGAGACTTCAGTAAGAAGGTTTTTACCAGAAGAAGGATTTTCTAAATGCTTTAAGCTTCCCCAAATATAAGAAGGCCAAATCTGGTCATATCTACTTTTAAGAGTCTCCTAATCCAGAGCTATATTTTAGAAAAAACACAAAAGGTGAAAGAATGTACTTCCTGTACCCTAAATTATACCACTTAAACCTAAGGATTATTTTGAGCTGAAGGCTCTTATAAAGCAGCAGATGTAAGAGAGTCATTTTAATCTCCCTTGTTCTTCCTGCAAGTGGAAGATAAATCTTCCCCTGGGAAGTGTGTGTTTCCTGTACCAGGGGAAGAGAAATACTCTCTGCAAAGTCACAAGGAAAAGCTTCTCCACAGAGCCTATTAAAATAATCCCAACATTTTTAGTCTCTCTGCAGTTGACTTTCCCACAATTGCTCTTTGTTTTGCATTCTAAAACAAAGGCTCGAGAGGTTTGCCTCATCTGTGTCTTCCTTTCCTTATGCAAAAGATTCTGTGTCACCTAAAACTTAAATAATATTTGTATATTTTTCTTCTAACTTGTCCCAAGTCAACATAACTCTAGGCCATCCACTGCCCTCAAAAAGTCAAGTAAAAGATTTGACCTTCCTACAACACCTGAAAGAAAATGTTTGCTGTAAGGGACAAGAAGAATCCTAACCTTCTCTCCTCTCCCTTGGTGACCTGTGGAAGTTTCAGGAAGAAATTAAATACAATCAGACTAGTAAGAAATGTATGCCTTTGCTAGGATGAATTCTCATTCAGAGTGTTCTGGTTATATGGAGCTGGAAACAGAGGGATTTTGTGTCCCACTTTTGATGCAATATTGTCCATGGTATTATTGTCTGCTGTGTAACATGTGTATGGTACCATGCAACCACATATGTTCATAGGGCTTCTGCAGGCAAGAATACTGAAACTGCAGTATGAAGAAACAAAAGGATGGAATGGGCAAGAAATTGTCCTATGTTGGCTTTAATGCAAAGGAAATATTAATGGCATCCAGACCACTTAAGTGGGAAGCAGAAAGGCTAAAAGTTAGGAAGTAACTTTAGGGAATATGAGAAGTCTCAGTGGTATGCAGGGGAGAGCTACAAAGCAGACTGTCAAGTCTAAATACCACATCACGGAATGGGACTACCTACCCGGTTAGGGATGAGAAGTCATTAAACTGTGTTTCAGCAGAGTGACAGTTCCTTTCCTATGAACCACTTCAGATTTCCAGAGCTCCACTCTGACAGGCTACTATCAGCATCCTATATCAAGTCGTGCCAACAGTGTTTGATTTTGACATAATCATGTCACCTCATATTTGTATGCTTTCAGGAAAACTCACTCTTTCTCTCAGTTGGCCAGTTCTAATACTTTCTGAAACATAGCTCAGTCATGAAAGCCTCTTCCTAGAAATTCAGTTTCTCTTTTCTGAGTTTCCTAAATCCCTATGGTTGTTGTTATTATTCTACCTTAGTGTTTATATAAGTGCATTATAATTTGTAGGTCTTCCTGCCTATCTGTACTGGGCAACCTCCATAAAGGTGAGAGTTTATTGTTCATTTATACTATTAGCACTAACTATTGTTATTTGTTTTAGTTTAGTTCAAGTAAGATTTAAATTGTGTGTGATGTATTTGTGTGCTATATATGTGTGTGGTATACATTCAGATATCTGTGTAAAAATACATGTGCCAGTGTGGAGACCAGGGGAGCATGTTAAGGTATCCTGCTTTATTATCCTCTGTGTTAATCTCTTGAAACAGGGTCCCTCCCTAACCTATGGCAAGGCTAGCAGCTTAGCAAGCTTCAGGAATTACCCTGTCCCCACATTCCTGTATTAGCACACAGAGTACCAAGATTATATGTGCACATATAGCTAAGTCTGGATTATTTTATGAGTATGAGTGCTGAGGACTCAAATTCATGTCCTCAGGCATGCACAACAAGCACTTACCCAACAAACTACCTCCCAATACCCTACTAACACTGATTATGTATTTATTAGAATTGTCTACATGCCTTTATATGAATATCATTTAAGACAATTTCTATCATAGAAGTAACAAACATTCTTGAAGGGAGAAAATTAGAAGACATAAAAGTAGATAAATAAGCCATGTGAAAAATCAGGTTAATTTTATTGAATGGAGGAAATATCCCTTAAAAGTTTTAAATTTGGCCGAGGGGACCCAGGAACCATGGCCCAACCAGGGACAAGATTTTTCTGGTTTCCATCTGTACGTAGAATCTGACATTGTGCCACAGCTCTCCACATCCCAATCCCACCCAGAGAAAGCTTGTCCCCCAGGAGTGTTGACACACCCAAGCTCACATGTTAGAATACCACTACTGCAGCAATAACTATCCCAAGTGGAACCTGCCTGGGGCCTAGTGGAGCCAGGAACTGCAGGAACACCAGGGACATGATCCTTCTGGCTTCCATCTGTTGCCAGAAGCTGACTCTGTGCTACAGCCCTCCACACCCCAATCCTTCATAGAGAAAGGTTGAACCCTAGGAGTGCTGACACACCAGGCTTTCAGGATCACAGGAGGAACAAACTCCAGTCAGAGACAGCACCGCCAGCTAACACAAGAGATAACCAGATGACAAGAGGCAAGCACAGAACATAAGCAACAGAAACCAAGGCTGTTTGGGCATGATCAGAACCCAGTTCTCCTACCACAGCAAGCACTGGATTCTCCAACACACTTGAAAATCAACATGATCTAAATACCCATCTCATGAAGGTGATAGAGGATCTTAAGGAGGATATATATATATAATAATACCCTTAAACAAATAGAGAAGAACACAGGAAAACAATTAGAAGCCCTCAAAGAAGAAATACATAAATCCCTTAAGGAATTACAGGAAAACACAATCAAAGAGGTGAAGAAATTGAACAAAATTATCCAGGATCTAAAAATGGAAATAGAAACAATAGATAAATCACAAAGCGAGATAACCCTGGAAACAGAAAACCTAGGAAGAAATCAGGAATCACATATGCAAGCATCACCAACAGAATATAAGAGCGATAAGAGAGAATCTCAGGTATAAATGACATCAGAGAAAACATTGACATAATATGCAAAGAAAATACAAAGTACAAAAATCTCCTAATCAAAAACATCCAGGAAATGCAAAAAATGAAGAAAAAAGCATACCTAACGATAATAAGTATAGAAGAGAGTGAAGAGTCCTAATTCAAAGGGCCAGTAAACATCTTCAGCAAAATTATAGAAGAAAACTTCCCTAACCTAAAGAAAGAGATGCCCATAAACATACAAGAAGCCTACAGAACCCCAAATAGATTGGACCAGAAAAGAAATTCCTCCGGTCACATAATAATCAAAACATCAAATCCACAGAAAAAAAGAAAGAGTATTAAAAGCAGTAAGGGAAACGGTCAAAGATCAAGTAACATATAAAAGAAGACCTAACAGAATTTCACCAGACTTCTCACCAGAGACTCTAAAAGCCAAAAGATATTGGGCAGATGGTGTATAGTCACTAAGAGAACACAAATGCCAGCAGAGGTTATTATACCCAGCCAAACCCTCAACTATCATAGATAGAGAAACCAAGATAGTCCATGTCAAAACCAAATTTAAATAATATCTTTCTACAAATCTAGCCCCACAAAGGATAATAAATGGAAAATTCCAACCCAAGGCAGGAAACTATACCAAAGTAAAAGCAAGAAACTTATCGTCTTTCAACATACCCAAAAGAAGATAGCTGCACAAACATAATTCCACCTCTAACAATAAAAATAACAGAAAGAAACAATCATTTGTCCTTAATACCTCTTAACATCAAAGGGCGCAATGCCCCAATAAAAAGACATAGACTAACAGACAGGATATGTAAACAGAACCAGCATTTTGCTACATACAGGAAACATACCTCAGTGACAAAGACAGACACTACCTCAGAGAAAAAGGCTGGAAAAATTTTTCCAAGCAAATAGTCCCAAAAAAACAAGCTGGAGTAACCATTAAAATATTGAATAAGATTGACTTTCAACCAAAAGTTGTCAAAAAATTAGGGAAGACACTTTATACTCAAAGGAAAAATCCACCAAGAAAAACTCTCAATTCTGAACATCTATGCCCCAAATGCAAGGGTACCCATATTTATAAAAGAAATATTACTGAAGCTCAAAACACACACTGAACCTCACACAATAATAGTAGGAGACTTCAACACCATCCTCATACCAATGGGCTAATAATAGAATAAGAAACTAAACAGACACACCATGAAACTTCATCATACCATGAAGCTATGAACCAAGTTATATACATTTAAGAGATATCTACAGATCATTTCACCCTAAAACAAAAAAATATACTTTCTTCTCTACACCACATGGAATCTTCTCCAAAACGGACCATGTAATTAATCACAAAACAAGCCTTAACCCATACAAGATTGAAATAATCTCATGCATTCTTTCAGATCCCTGCTGACTAAGGCTAGTCTTCAGTAACAACAAAAACAAGACAAGGCTCACATATACATGGAAACTGAGCAACTCTCTACTCAATTATAACTTGGAAGAAATAAAGAAAGAAATAAAAGACTTTTTAGAATTTAATGAAAACGAAGGCAAAACATACCCAAACTTATGGGACACAATGAAAGCAGTGCTAAGAGGAAAATTCATAGCACTGGGTGCCTTCATAAAGTAACTGGAGAGAGCATACACTAGTGGCTAAACAGCACATCTAAGAGATTTAGAACAAATAGAAGCAAATATACCCAAGAGGAGTAGACAGCAGGAAATCATCAAACTCAAGGCTGAAATCAACCAAGTACAAAGAGAACTATAGAAAGAATCAACAAAACCAGAACCTGGTTCTTTGACAAAATCAACAAGAAAGGTAAACCTGTAGCCATAGTAACTAGAGGGCACAGAGACATTATCCAAATTAACAAATTAACATTTCATCAGAAATGAAAAGGGAAACATAACAAACAGAAACTGAGGAAATTTTTAAAAAAATCATCAGATCCTACTACAATAGTCTATACTCAACAAAACTGGAAAATCTAGATGAAATGGATAATTTTCTAGACAGTTACCAGGTACAAAAATTAAATCAGGATTAGATAAACTATCTAAACAGTACCATAATCCCTAAAGAAATATAAGCAGTCATTAATAGTCTCCCAACCAACAAAAACCCAAAGGTCAGATAGTTTTAGTGTAGAATTCTATCAGACCTTCAAAGAAGACCTAATACCAATATTCTTCAAACTATTCCACAAAAAAGAAACAGAAGGAACACTACCCAATTCCTTCTATGAAGCCACAGTTATGCTATACCTAAACCACACAAAGACCTAACAAAGAAAGAGAACTTCAGACCAGTTTTCCTTATGAATATCGATGCACAAATACTCGATAAAATTCTTGCAAAAATAATCCAAGAACTCAAAGTTTAAATGGTGATAAATCTTGATCACTAATTGAGAAAATTATCTTGCAGTTGGATTTCACAGTGGCATTTCCCCAAGAGAGGGATAACTCCAGCTTGTTTTAAGTTGACACATAAAACCGGCCAGTACAACTGACCTTCTTGTCAACTTGATAAAAAATTACATTACTCTTAAGCCTCAACCCTTACTTTCTTATTCAGCCCCAAGATCTAAATAACTTTAAAAGTCCCAGTCTTTACAAATTCTTGCATATTAAAATTTCACTCCCTTTAAAATATCTATTTGTTGAAATTCAAGTCTCTTAGCTGTGGGCTCCACTAAAATACATTCTCACTTCAAGAGGTAAAAATATCAGGGCACAGTCACAATCAAAACAAAATCAGTCTAACCTTCCAGTGTCTGGAATACACTCATGATATTCTGGGCTCCTCCAAGGCCTTGGGTCACTTTTCAAGATCTGTCCTTTGATGCGCACAGCTTATGTTCTAAGTTCCAGATTCCTATACTCCACTGCTGCTGCTGTTCTTGGTGGTCATCTCATAGTACTGACATCTCCAAGATACTACTGTCTTCTGTTGCAACTGGACTGCACTTTTACAAATAGCCTCTCATAGGCTCTTTTCATAGTTCGAAGCATAAACTTCTTCGCATGACCCCTTCAGTGCTGGGCCTTCAAGTGCCACTGAGACTGCAACTTCACCAATGACTTCTCCTAGCCTCTCACAGTACTAAACATCCGCTGGTAATCCTTCATGTTTCAAAACCAGTACCATTACCAAGTCTTGCTGCCAACACAAGATACAACCATGGCTGCCTCTGAAACAGTTTCTCTGTGCTCTCAGGAAAGACTTCCCCAAAGATTTCACCTTAGTGATGCTGGTCTCTTCTTAATCATTGCTAATTCATTAGCTCTAGCTACCCAGCATCAATCATCCCAGTAATATAAAGGTTGAAACCTTTAGTAGTTCTGGTATCTTTTTAATCACAGCTGATTCTTCAGGCCCAGCTAACCAAAACCACAGTATTTTCACATTCAAAACAGCAATGACCCAGATAAGAGACTTTAATCTTCCCTCTGAAATTTCACAGCCAGGCCTTTATTGTTTACACTGTTCTCAATATAATCTTCCAAGCTCCTACAGAACATCCCACAGAGCTCTTAACACTTTGGACTCTTCTAGCCCGAAGTTCCAAAGTCCTTCAATAGTCCTCCCCAAAACATGGCCAGGTTGTCACAGGAATACCCTTCAATGTTGGTAGCAATTTGTCTTTGTCTTAGTCAGGGTTTGTATTTGTGTACCAAGAAGCAAGGTAGAGAGGAAAGGGATTATTCAGCTTACACTTCCACATCACTGTTCAGCACCCAAGGAAGTCAGTACAGGAACTCACACAGGGCAGGAACTTGGAGGCAGGAACTGATGAAGCAGCAGCCTTGGAGGGGTGCAGTTTACTTGCTTGCTTCCCCTGGCTTGCTCAGCTTGCTTTCTCATAGAAGCCAGGACTACTAGCCCAGAGATGGTACCACACACAATGGGCTGGGCCTTCCATCCTAATTGGGAAAATGCCTTACAACTGCATCTCATAGAGATGAAAGGGATTATTCAGCTTACACTTCCACATCACTGTTCATCACCCAAAGAAGTCAGTACAAGAACTTACACAGGGCAGGAACTTGGAGGCAGGAGCTGAGGGAGGCTCATTTCTTTGTGATAATTCCAGCTTGTGTTAAGTTGAAAAAACAAAATCAGCCTGAACAGTAACCCTGATTAAGCCTACATCTTTCCAATAATAGTAACATAGGGATGAGCTTATTGTTATTCCAGGTATTGGTTTTATTTACTAACAGTTTATAATTTCATCTCAGTAAAGGCCTTTTAAATTTCACTGCCACCTTAGCCCTCCAAGCTGTAATTACTTTTAACAGCCATTACATTGATTAGAAGGGCAAATTTATGAATACTTAGGCATCTCTCCATATGACTTCTCTTTTTATAATTTCATAAGTTAGTTTTTCTTTTACAGTTAGAATAACCTGAAGATTGCAGCTGAATATCCTGTATATCCTGTCTATCCTTATTTTTCTTTTATAGTTGGTTAAATTATTCTAAATTAACTATTTTAATCTTTCTATTGCAGATGTTAAATAATAAGTTTGAAGATTTCTTAATCTTTGGCATACTTCTTACTTCTCCTAAGTCAGATGTTAAAAACACAGAATCTGATGAAAACTGGAGACAAAGACAAGCAGACAAGCATAGACAGTTTTATACACATACACACACACACACACACACACACATATACAAACACAAACATATACTTAGATACACACAAACGCACATACACAAATATAAACACATACATATATACACAAACACAAACATATACACACATATAAATACACAAACAAACACACACACATATATACATATACATACACACAAACACACACATGCAGACACATATACACACACATATACATTTCCAGTTTTTAAAACCTTTGAAAGTCTAATGAACAGATTTGGTTCTTAGGAAAATTTCCCTAATGTTTAAAGTTTGTTTTGGTGGAAAAATCCATCAAATAAACCCTTCTTCTATCAACTTCTTCACAAAATCATTTATATTTGTAATAATTGGACATAGTTGGATAAGTTTTGTCTTTGAAATTTTCTAACCAATATTCTTTTTCAGAAATTCTTCTTGTATAGATTCTAAGAACACAATGCAAGGATCAAAACCTCCCTCTGATTTGTTTTTAGAGAAAAATATGGACTATTTTATAATGAAAAATTTTAAGTACAGTTTTGTGTGTGTTACAACCAACTACTGAAACATAAAACTGTATGTTTTACTAAAATTTTAAACATGTAAAAAAATTAAACACACACACACACACACACACACACACACACACATATATATATATGCACAAATAATGTAGAAGCTTTATTTCCAATTACATGATTACATGATGAGGGTGCCACTATAAAATACAATTGTTGTATAGATTATTTTGAACAAAAGCCAATTATGTAACAGTAGGAGCTGTAAGAGCAATTAAACCTTCCTTATTTTTGCTACTAGAGTGATTGAATTCTGCTATAAACTTGCCTGTACCCTTCTTCATTGTTTGTCTCTTCCACAAAATATCACATTGGTGAACTATATTGATGATATTATGCTAATTGGACCAAGTGAGCAGGAAGTAGCAACCACTTTGGATTCACTGGTAACACATTTGTGTATCAGAGGATGGGAAATAAATCCTACCAAGATTCAAGGACCATCTACTTCAGTGAAATTCTTAGGAGTACAGTGGTGTGGGGCATGGAGAAATATTCCTTCTAAGGTGAAAGTTATTGCACCTGCCCCCTCTCATCACCAAGAAAGAAGCACAACATTTAGTGGGTCTATTTGGATTCTGGAGACAGCACATTTCTCACTTAGGTGTGTTACTCAGGCCTATTTACCAAGTGCTAGCTGCTAGCTTTGTGTGGGGCCTGGAACAGGAGAAGGCTCTTCAACAGGTCCAGGCTGCTGTGCAGGCTGCACTACCACTTGAACCATATGATCCAGCAGATAGAGATGCTGTTTGGAGCCTCTGGCAGGCCCCTGTAGGTGAATCACAGAAGAGACCTTTGGGATTTTGGAGCAAAGCTCTACCATCATCTGCAGACAATTACTCTCCCTTTGAAAAACAGCTCTTGGCCTGCTATTGGGCCTTAGTGGAAACTGAACATTTGACAATAGGACACCAAGTTACTATGCGACCTGAACTGCCCATCATGAGCTGGGTGTTATCAGACCCTCCAAGTCATAAATTAGGGCATGCACAACAGCAGTCTATTATCAAATGGAAGTGGTATATACGTGATCGGGCCAGAGCAGGTCCTGAAGGCACAAGCAAGGACCTGGTTTACTGATGGCTCTGCATGTTATGTAGGCACCACTCAGAAGTAAACAGCTGCAGCATTACAACCCCTTTCTGGGACAACTCTGAATGATACAGGTGTAGGAAAATCTTCACAGCGGGCAGAACTTTGGGCAGTACACATGGTATTACAGTTTGTTTGGAAGAAGAAATGGCCAGATATATGATTGTTCACTAACTCATGGGATGTAGCCAATGGATTGACTGGATGGTCAGGGACGTGAAAGATCACAATTGAAAAATTGGTGAGAAAGACATCTGGGGAAGAAGTATGTGGATAGATCTCTCCAAATGGGCAAAGGATGTGAAGATATTTGTGTCCCATGTAAATGCTCACCAAAAGGTGACTTCATCTGAGGAGGAGTTCAATAATCAAGTGGATAAGATGACCCGTTCTGTGGACAGTCAGCCTCTTTCCCCAGCCATCCCAGTTATTGCCCAGTGGGCACATGAACAAAATGGCCATGGTGGCCGAGACAGAGGTTAGGCTTGGGCTCAGCAACATGGGCTTCCACTCACCAAGGCTGATCTGGCTACAGCTGCTGCTGAATGCCAGATCTGCCAACAGCAGAAACCAACACTGAGCCCCACATATGGCACCATTCCTCGAGGTGACCAGCCAGCAACCTGGTGGCAGGTTGACTATATTGGACCACTTCCCCCATGGTAAGGACAATGTTTTGTTCTTACTGGAGTAGATACTTATTCTGGTTATGGATTTGCCTTTCCTGCATGTAATGCTTCTGCCAAAGCCACCATCTGTGGACTCACAGAATGCCTTATCTATCATCATGGTATTCCACACAGTATTGCTTCTGACCAAGGAACTCATTTCACAGCCAGAGAAGTACGACAGTGGGCCCATGATCATGGAATTCACTGGTCTTATCATGTTCCCAATCATCCTGAAGCACCTGGTCTGACAGAAAGATGGAATGGCCTTTTGAAGACACAGTTACAGCGCCAATTAGGTAGCAACAGCATGGAGGACTAGGACAGAGTTCTTCAGAAGGCAGTATATGCTTTAAATCAGCGTTCAATATATGGTACAGTTTCTCCCATAGCCAGGATCCATGAGTCCAGGAATCAAGGGGTGGAAAGGGAATAGTTCCACTCACTATCACTCCTATTGACCCTCTAAAAAATGTTTGCTTCCTGTCCTCACAATTTTAGGTTCTACTGGCCTACAAGTTTTGGTTCCAGAGTGGGCAGTGCTCCAACAGGAGCCACAACAAACATTCCATTGAATTGGAAGCTCAGATTTTCCTCTGGCCATTTTGGGCTTCTAATGCCCTTATACCAACAGGCTAAGAAAGGAATAACAGTGTTAGGATGGGTGATAGATCCAGATTACCATGGGGAAATTGGATTGCCTCTCCACAATGGAGGCAAACAGGATTATGTCTGGAGTACAGGAGATCCCCTAGGACATCTCTTAGTACTACCATGTCCTTTGATTAAAGTCAATGGGAAACTACAACAGCCTAATCCAAGCAGGATGACAAAGGATGCAGACCCATCAGGAATGAAGTTATGGGTCAATCCTCCAGGAAAAGAGCCAAGACCTGCTAAGGTGCTTGCCAAAGGTAAAGGAAATACAGAATGGGTAGCAGAGGAAGGTAGTTATAAATACCAGCTAAGGTCTCATAACCAGTTGCAGAAACGAGGATTTTAAGTAATATGAATGCTCCTATCTTATTTTGTTAAGGATATATTTGTCTTTCTTCCAATTCCTTTAACATAAATTGGTATTGAGATACTAAAAGACTGTTCCCAAGGGACAGTGCCCCATTGTAAATTTACAGATGCGTTTGCGATTGTACGAGGAATTGTTATATCATGTTAGGCATATTCACAATCTTGTTATTGTTTCATGTGGACATGAGATATTATTTGTGTCAAGTTGACAAGAGGTGGATTGTAGTGGCTATTCCTGGTTCTCAACTTGACTATATCTGGAATGAACTACAATCTAGAATTGGAAGGCTCACCTATGATCCTAATCTGGAGGCTCAGAGATATTAAGTTTCTGACCTGGATCTGGGCTTGGAGATCTTGAAGCATAGTGGCTATGAATTCCAGAAGATTAAGAAAAGGAGATCTTCAAGTTCAAGATCATCTGGGATTAAAGGCATGGAGGCACACACCTTTGATCTGGGCCAAACCTTCTGCTGGAGACCTATAGCCTTTAATCTGGGCCACACCCTCCGCTGGAGCTCTATATAAGGACATTGGAAGAAGGAAGACTTACTCACTCTTCCTTACCTGCTTGCCTTGTGGGACTGAGCAACTGCTAGATCCTCCGACTTCCACCCACAGCTGCTGCTGACCATTGTTGGGGAGTTGGACTATAGACTGTAAGTCATCGATAAATTCCCCAACTATATAGAGACTGCCCATACGTTCTGTGACTCTAGAGAACCCAGACTAATACAATATCCAAAACAAAAATATGGACTATTTTATAATAAAAATTTTAAGTACAGTTTTGTATGTTACAACCAACTACTAAAACATAAAACTGAATGTTTTACTAAAATTTTAAACATGTAAAAAAATCAAATATACATATATATGCACAAATAATGTAGAAGCATTATTTCCAATTACATGATGAACGTGCCACTATAAAGTATGATTGTTGTATAGATTATTTTGAACAAAAGCCAATTACATAACAGTAGGAGCTATAAAAGCAATTAAACCTTTCTTATTTTTGCTACTAGAGTGATTGAATTCTGCTATAAACTCTCATGTACCCTTCTTCATCTACCAGGAGAAAATCACTTCCTAAACTGGATGTAGGGAAGGGAATCAAGGCTGAGAATATCTACAATAAAGTTAAAAACAGCTCTCAGATGATTTTCTACTCCCCAAATGTCGCAGTTAAATGCTCGTAGTAACGTTTTTCCGTTCACATGTTCACATTATAATCTGAATATTCAACTCTGTTTGTATCTTTGGCTCTCACATCCCATGGAGCCCACACACATACCAATGTATACAGCCCTCTCCTGTTAATTTGTTTCAGACTGACTTAATGTTCAGGCCTACATGGAAACCCTGAAAGGAAAGAAGTAAGGTTTTGTCTCCTCTAAAAATATAATCTAAAGAAAACAGATCCAATTGCGCCCTCTGGATATCTGTTCATACTGGCAACAGAATAACTTCTTAATTTATGAATGTGTGGCCAGAACTCTCTATAAACCAGAACCCAAAGATACTTTTTTTTTTTGCTTTATATATGGTCACTCTGAAACAAATGACAGCAATAACCGTTATGTCTTGTTTAAATGTGCCCCCCAAATCATCTTTTTATTTATTTTCCTTAAGTTGGGACATAATAAAACATTGGCTATACTTTAAATCCTAGATCAAACATTACCTCTTTTTCTTGATTATTTTGGGTTAAAATCAATTTCTTCCCTTTTGCTTATATTTGTATCTGTATCCTTAGGATATCTTATTCTGTGATGGAATTAATTTAGAGAGATAGTTTGTAGAGGCTCGATTTTGAAGAAGTTAGAAAGGCAAGATGGAGGAGGTAGAAACGACGAAAATGCAGAAGTCAAAAAAATAAAATGTAAGACACTGACAAGTGTCTGTGTTTGTGTTGTCAAATCTGCTCCAAGTTTAGTGCCCTTAGAAGTACTTCTTTCTTAGCTTCTGTAGATGGAAACATCTTCCCAGATGCTCTGGGACTATAACAAATGTACCAGATATTTTGAACTCCAAAGCAACTGACCTTTAAAAAAGGAAGTATTCATAGATCTTAAAGTTACACAGGAAACTTAGTATGAAATAATATTTGACAGTGGTTCTGGTTATTGTTTACTAGAACAGAACAAAAAGCATTTTTACAAACAATATTTTGGAATCCCATGCAACTAAAAATATAGTTGTACTAGTATTGGCTAAACAAAAGTTCAAATTTAAAGCTATGTCAACCATGGACTTCAGATTGGCATTAATCACTAAAATGAACTAGTAGATCACCAAATCTGGACAAAGTAAATTGTTCCCATGAGACACATTAACAGTTGTAAAAGAGAGACAAAGCCAAAAGTAGCAAAAGTTAGTGGAAGTGTGGCAGGGAAAGAGACCTGTAACAAGTGAGCACAGCTACAATGTGTGCAGTTGACTGAACACTTTAAGGTAGGATGGGTAGGCAATACGAGTGACGGTCCATTAACTGGTACTTACCAACAGAAGAAAGGAAAATCTGGGATGAAGTAAATGTATCAAAATCTAGAGACATACAGCAGCTTTAGAACCATATGAAATTTTAGGCAGAAGACAGTTTTGAATGCCTCATCTACATGTGTAGAGTTTTTATTTATAGCTAGAGAAAAGAAGGATCTCCGTATACACCGTGGCAGGCTGTAGCTGGTCTTCCTTTATGAAGGTGCTAAAGACATGCCATATTAAAGTATTCCTAAATTCTTAAATTCCAGATTTAAGATTCCTTAAATCTGATTATACTTAAGGAGCTATAATTACAGAAAGCACCATTTGACCTGCATTTTCCTACATGCAGCAAGACATAATGATTTTATGGAATAGACATCCTTTTAATACCAAAGCTAGAAGACAGCTTTGATCATTGAGGTTGGTAATGAGAGCTACAATGAACTTCACTTAGCAAAACCACTAATGAGAATGATTGTCCAATGACTTCTCTCTTTCACAATGATAAATGTCTCAATATATTCCTAGGATAACGGTAGTCTGGTTATTCATTTGTCCTTTCCCTCCTGCATTTATCTTGTGGCTGTCAAAAACACATAAACACGCCATGCTCCATCAGTTTCTCCAGGCTTTCCTGTCTTGCCCTGTGGACATTTCCATGTAAATTAGATTCTGAGATCTCAGATTAGGGATGCGAAACTTGTCTTTCAAAAGCCAAGTATGCATAGCTAAGAGCACTTCATTTGGCTTCATTAGTTATCAATGAAATGCAAATGAAAACCACAGTGAATGTAAGGATGAAAGATGTTAAAATCAAATACCATCAGACAGAATCTCCTGCTGGAGAGCAATCAGAAGCCTCCCACACTGCTGGTTGGAATGTAAATTGGTACAAACCACTTGCTAAAAGGTATGGCCATTCTTATGAAGTTAAACATACTCTTGCATTACGACCTAGCAATTGTACCCCATGCATATTTACATATTTGCACAGACAGGAAAAATGGAAATATACATGTGTGATCCCTTGCACAAGAGTGTTTGTAGCAGATTTATTAACAAGAATTAAAACCTATAGACAACTCAAATATTCATAAACATTGACAATCCTTAAATAAAATTTTGGTATATTAATTCACTGGGCAACTTGTCAGGAGTAAAAATAAAATATTATAAAATATTATTTCTCTTGGATTCAATAGCATAGACGGATATTCCAAGCATTATGATAAGGAAATTGTAAACTAAAATAGGACCATAAATAAATCTATTGATACACAATCTATAACAGAAATTTCTACAGGTAAAAGTCATAATATTCATTATCTTTAGCTAGGAAAAGAAAAAATCTAAGAAGAGTTTTATGGTAGGAGGGATTCTTCAGGCTGATGGTTATGACCAATTTCATAGGATATACACACATATTCTTTTAATAAAACTTGTAAATCCACAATGGTTTTAACCTTTACAGATATTTATGTTGAATAACCAGGTAGGCAATGTCAATTAATAGAATTGTATATGATTTGTGTATGTGTCAATTTATACCATGACTACAAAACACCAAAACTAAAATTCTAAGAAAATAAATTTTTCATAAACTAGAAATACAATATCTATTTGGCCTAGCAGCAAACATATTTTATAAGTAGCCCATTCTTATGCTAGCATAACAAACCATTATGAGAAAGCTGGTTGGAATACTTAAAGCAATGTCAACAGAGTTCACCAAAGTTGCTGTAATAGAAAGTGTCTTCTCTAAAATCTAGTTTCATCTCACTCTTTCAAGTTATGATTACTGCAAGTAATCATAAGCACGCCAAAAGCCATTCTCAGAATTGATTGCAGTTATTAAGCCTCTCTCATAAACAGGAAAATGGCGGTTTCTGGGACTTAGCCTAGAACACCATTATCCATTTGGGTTTGGTTGGCACTTAAACTTGTTCTGAGGAACAATGGCATATATATACACATAACAGACAAGGAACTGTAAGGTACCCAAGAAAAGTGCCATGGATTTAGTCTTTGCTACACTTCCTGAGGCAATAGAGGGAAGGAGTATCCTAGTTTGACTAGTCCTATCATGTCATCATTTATGAGAACAAAAAGTCAAAGTCTAAGGTTGTAACTTGTTTTACTAGGTACTAATGTTTATGAATTATTTTAAAGACCCATGCATACTGATTCCTGTAAGCGAACTGATTTTTGTTTTATTGGATGATGTTTTTTCTGCCTGCCTCTGCCTCCCAAGTGCTGGGATTACAGGCGTGCGCCACCACGCCCGGCTTGGATGATGTATTTTAAGAGAAGCAATATAACAATAAAGAGAAGCAATATAACAATAAAGAGAACACGAATGGTAATAACACAGGGAGATGAATGGGTAAGGTCTGGTTCCCCTGAAGCAGATATTACAGGGGAAATCACAGCAATTGATTCATCCAAGAGGGAATCCTGGAAGAGGTAGGTAAAGAAGTGGAGAATGCAAGGTAGAGAGAAAAGAAGAAGCCAAGAACAATATGGTCAAAAGCATGAGTCCACAGTAGGCAGCCTTCTGCTTGATGCCACTGATGAGCTGGAAGGTTCACTGTAGAAGCATTGTAAATATGGGAGGAAGCAAGGCGTTAAATGTTAATGCTCAGCAATCATTCAGCAGCAGTGTATAGACTAGGAGGTCAGGAGGTAGGAAGCTTTGGAGCAGCTCTGTTTTATTCCTCTGTTGACACACTAGCTTCCGTGGACCCGGAGCAATTCTTGTAGAAAGGAGCTTCTTCAGCTGTAGATAAAGCGTGTAGCAATAAGGAACTCATACCTCTCCGGGCAAATGAAGAAAGAAATCCCGGAACCGCAGGGGGAGCACAGCACTGACCAGCAATTGCAGGTGTCAAGTTGCTTCTTTCTACAGCGTGGATTCAGAAGTCAAAATCGGGTTCTTAGAGTTAGTGAAAAGCTCTTTAATGCACGGAGCAATCTCACGAGTCTGCAATGGTAGCATCTTATACCAACATTTATCCTAATACGTGTGTGTGTGTGTGTGTGTGTGTGTGTGTGTGTGTGTGTGTGTGTAGTCTAAACTTGGAGTGGTTGTTCATGCTTATTTAGCCCTATAATCTGGCACTGGGAAGGCTGAGGCAGAGAATTGCTACAAGCTCAAGGCCAGGCTAAGCAGGTTTGAGTTTTGACAGAGAGACAGAGACGGGGACAGAGACAGAGACAGAAAGAGAGAGGGACAGAGAGAGACAGAGAGAGACAGTCACAGACAGAAAAACAAAGACAGAGAGACAGAGAGAGAAAGAGTGAAAACTAAGTTGGTAGAGTTCTAGTCTAGCATGCAAAAAATGCTAGATTTAATGCCCAGTACTACAAAACTTCTATGTGGCAAAGCCAGCTTGTAATTGTTTGTAATGCTAAGTCTCCAGATGTAGAGATGGGAAGAGAATTCACAGTCATCCTTGGTTACATAGTCAGTTTGAAGCTAAACTGGGTGACATGAAGCCCCATAACGTATAGTCACCAAAATTTCTATATCCTGTATATAATGTACATATCTAAGTATATATAAATCTTTCTTTTTCTAATAGAAACTATGGGATAATGTGTATTATTTAAGCTTATTTTTATATTTATCTACTGGTAGATGTTTGGGCCCATCCTTTTCCAAATTTTTTTCTTTTTAAAAAAAAAATTATTGGGAATTTTCTTTATTTATATATCAAATGTTATATCCTTTCCAGGTCTCCCCTCTGAAAACCCCCTAAACCTTCCCTCCTCCCCTGCCTTATGAGTGTGCTCCCCTACCCACCCACCCACTCCCCACTTCTGCCCTGGTATTCCCTTACAATGGGGCATCGAACCCCTTCAGGTCAAAGGGTCACTCCTCCCACTGATGTCCAACAAGGCCATCCTCTGCCACACATGTGGCTGGAGCCCTGGGACCCTCCATGTGTATTATTTAGTTGGTGGTACAGTCCCCAAGAGCTCCAGAGGGTCTGGCCTGTTGACACTGTTGCTCCCTCCATATAGCTACAAACCCCCTCAGCTTCTTCAGTCCCTTCTCCAACTCCTCCATTGGGAATTCCATGCTCAGTCCAATTGTTGGCTGCAAGCATCCATCTCTGTACTTGTCAGGCTCTGACAGAGCCTCTCAGCAGATAGCTATATCAGGCTCCTGTCAGCAAGCACTTCCTATCATCCACAATAGCATCCAGGTTTGACAACTGTATATGGGATGGATCCCCAGGTGAGGCAGACTCTAGCTGGCCTTTCCTTCTGTCTTTGCTCCACAATTTCTCTCCATATTTCCTCCTGTATTTTGTTCTCCCTTCTAAGAAGCACTGAAGATCCAGACTTTGGTCTTCCTTCTTCTTGAGCTTCATATAGTCGGTGAATTATATATTGGGTATTCCAAACTTTTGGGCTAATATCCAACTATCAGTAATACATACAGTGTGTGTTCTTTTGTGATTGGGTTACCTCCCTCAGGATGATATTTTCAAGTTTTATTTGCCTGTGAATTTCATGAAGTCATTGTTTTTATTAGTTGAGTAGTGTTCCATTGTGTAAATGTACCACATTTTTTGTATTCATTCCTCTTCTGAGGAATATCAGGGTTGTTACAGCTTCTGGATATTATAAATATGGCTGCTATGAACATAGTAGAGCATCTGTTCTTATTACATGTTGGGGCATCTTCTGGGTAAATACCCAGGAGTGGTATAGCTGGGACCTCAGGTAATAATATGTCTAATTTTTTGAGAAAGCGCCAGACTGGTTTCTAGAGTGGTTGTAACAGTTTACAATCTCACAAGTAATGAGGGAGGGTTTCTCTCTCTCCACATCCTTGTCAGCATCTGCTGTCGCCTGAGTTTTTTATTTTTTAGCCATTCTTACTGGTGTGAGGTATAATCTCAGGGTTGTTTTGATTTTCACTTTCCTGATGACTAAGGATGTTGCATATTTCTTTAGATGCATTTTGGCTATTTGAGATTCCTCAGTTGAGAATTCTGTTTAGCTCTGTTCCCCAATTTTAATAGGGTTATTTGACTCTCTGGTGTCCAACTTCTTGAGTTCTTTGTATATATTGGATACTAGCCCTCTATCAGATACAGGATTGGTAAAGATCTTTTCCTATCACTTCTGCTCCAAGGAACCTACCCAGAGTTCTCAGGACACAGGAATCAAGGAGTATCCTGGGATAGGATACTTCTAGTTTCCATCTGTACCTTGAAGCTGACCCTGTGCCACAGCTCTTCATATCCAAATTCCTCCCAGAAATATTTGGTCTCCTGGAAGTACTTACACACAGGATAGCAGGAGAGACAAGCTGCTGTTAAAGACAGCAAGACCAGCTAATACCAGAGATAACCAGATGGCAAAAAGCAAGGACAAGAACATAAGCAACAGAAATCAAAACTATTTGTCATCAGAACCCAGTTCTGCCACCACAGCAAGCCCTGAATACCCCCAAAACCAGAAAATCAAGACACTGAATTAAAATCACATCTTATAATGATGATAGAAGACTTTAAGAAGGACATAAATAACTCCCTTAAAGAAATGCAGGAGTCGGGCGGTGGTGGCGCACGCCTGTAATCCCAGCACTTGGGAGGCAGAGGTAGGCGGATTTCTGAGTTCGAGGCCAGCCTGGTCTACAGAGTGAGTTCCAGGACAGCCAGGGCTATACAGAGAAACCCTGTCTCAAAAAAAAAAAAAAACAAAAAACAAAAACAAAAACAAAAAAACAAAAAAACAAACAAACAAACAAAAAGAAATGCAGGAGAATACAGGTAAACAGCTTGAAGCCCTTAAAGAGGAAACACAAAAATCCCTTAAAGATTTACAGGAAAATACAACCAAGCAGGTGAAGGCATTGAACAAAACCTTCCAGGATCTAAAAATGGAAATAGAATCAATGAAGAAATCACAAAGAAAGACATCCCTGGAGATAGAAAACCTGGGAAAGAGATCAGGAGTCACAGATGCAATATCACCAACAGAATACAAGAGATAGAAGAATCTCAGGTGCAGAAGATACCATAGAAAATATGGACACAACAGTCAAAGAAAACCGAAACATCAAGGAAATCCAGGACACAATGAGAAGACCAAACCTAAAGATTAAATGTATAGAAGAGAGCTAAGATTCCCAAATAAAAGGTCCAGTAAATATCTTCAACAAAATTATAGAAGAAAACCCCAAAGAAAGAGATACCCATGAACATACAAGAAGCCTACAGAACTCCAAATAGACTGGACCAGAAAAGAAATCCCTCCCACTACATAATAGTCAAAATATCAAATGCTACAAAGAAAGAAAGAATGTTAAAAGCAGTAAGGGAAAGTGGCCAAGTAATATCTAAGGGCAGACCTATCAGAATTACACCAGACTTCTCACCAGAGATTATAAAAGACAGAAGATCCTGGGCAGATGTCATACAGACTCTAAAAGAATACAAATGCCAGCCCAGTCTACTGTACCCAGCAAAACTCTCAATCACCGTAGATGGAGAAACCAATATATTCCATGACAAAACCAAATTTAAACAATATATTTCCAGCCCTTCAAAGAATAATAGATAGTCACGCACACTACTTTTAATAATATCTTTGACATAATTTTCAGTGATTTTCTGTTATAATGCAACATCACGAAATAAACAATTTATAATAAAAATAAATTAATTTTAATTGTTGTAAAGTATAAAAAGTCCAGGACGAAAGAAATGAAACTTGATAGGGCCTCCTAATTATGTCATCCCAGGGAAGAAGGAAGAGATAAGAGATTAAATGAAGAGGAAAGTGGGAGAGCAAATCTATTATTTATCTAACGAACACTGCAGAATTAATACATTTAACTGAAAGAGCAATCAAGGTCCCATTTGTTAATGACTCTGCTCTTAATTCTGTTAAAGTAGTAAATAAATGTTAACCTGAGTTGGACAGTCAGTAAACATGGAAGCAATTGCACATACAAATAAAAAATCACATATGTGAATGAGAAAAGTTGCTGGTAATGGGATCACTGTATGAAAGGAGATGTAAATTCCTCTTGTAGCTTTGCAGCAGATGGGAACAAATACAGAGACCCAGACCCAGATGTATGCAGAATGAGAGACCACGGGATACTCAGCCTTGAATGGAATGTCCCCATAACATTCCATCAAGACTCAGGGAACTCTGAGGAATAAGAGGAAAGAGTTTAAGAACCAGAGTAGATGAATGCCAAGAAAACAAGGCCCTCTAAATCAATATGAACACCACACGTGTGAACTCACAGACACTATGGCAGAGTGCACAGAGTCCCAGAACTGAAAAAAGAAACAAACACATCCCTCCTGCTTTAACCCAGAAGCCACTGCTAACTGATAATCATTCGCAAATGAAAACTTAGTTTCTTCGATTGTCACTTGAGAAACAATCTCCTCTTCATTGTGGGATGCACTCCCTGTTGTAGATGGTCAATAGCAATGTCATCCTTATAGATTTCTTGTCTCATAATGTCAAGTTACAGCTTTCCTTTATTTTAATTTCATCTCTATTTTTTAAATGGCCTTTAAGATTGATATATATATTCCTCTTTCTTTTATTTTCTATATATCCTTTGCATATAGATTATGGCACCTCATTTGTCATTTTATAGAATTCCTAAGAGTGCAAATCAGCAAATCGGTGGTTTTCTGTTTCTCGTGCCTACTTTTAGGCTCTATTTTTATTTTTTTATTTATTCATTCATTCATTCATTTATTTATTTATTTGGTTTTGTCCAGTTCCAATGAGTTAGTTTTGGTTTTACTTATTATATTCTATTTCATTGTTATCCCTATTTGTTTTCTTAATGAGAGATAGAAAGGGAGTGGATGCAGAGGCAATGGCAGGTGGGCAAGAACTATAAGGAGTAGAGAGAGAAGAAATCATAACCAGGATATAGTATGTGAGATAAAATCCATTTCAATAAAAACAAAAAGTAAATTTAATTTTCAAAGGTATTTTAGAAGTATAGGAAGATTCACATAGTACAGAGATTTTTTTTTTCATGAATTCTACAACTATCTTCTGTTGTTTATATCTTGTATTGGGATAATTCATTATAATTAATGTTCCAGTATTGACACTTTATTTTTAATGAAGCCCATACATTATTCAAATATTTTAGACTTAACATCATGTTCTTATTCTGTTCCAAGTCCATCAAAGTTACCATGGTATTTTCAGTTGCCATGTCTCATTAGACATTGTCGCATTGCAGTCTGTTAGCATTTCCTTCCTAATGACCTTGATAGTTCTAAGGAGAATGAGTCAGGTATTTTGCATATTCTGTTCATTTCTCTCTCTCTCTCTCTCTCTCTCTCTCTTAAAATATCATTAGATATAGAGAGTGGATACACTTCTCTTAGTCTCAGGTTTAAACATGCAGAAAGAGTGACATTAATTCATCAATTGGGAGCCAGTGTCCCTGTTGCTGAAGTTCATTTGTAAGATGCTTCCCGCCTTAGAAGTTTGGATATTTTTCTCAGATTCCTGTTGTGAAAAATAATATTTTGGTAGCTGTGGAGCTTGTAAAAAATCCATTTTTAGACAAATGTCTTTGTGAAGCTTGCAGATAGAAATGGCCATTAAATGGTTATGAGACATTAGATGTCAATATTCATGTCACATCTGATTCTATTCTGAATTGAAAGTTTGGTTATGGGGGCTTCTTTATTCTGATAAAAACTCTGCATCATAGCCAGTAACAGGAAAGACAAGTTCATTCTTTCTGTGTGTGTATCTATTTTTTCCAGAAGAAAACATTTGCAATTTATGTAATGAATATTCACCAAATATGCTTCATGGTAAGGCTCGTTGCACAGAAAACTTAGTTGAAGTGTTATTTTCATGTATCTTTTGTTATTATTCTGCAAACTCTCTATTCCCTGTTCCCAGACTGCATATCCCAGTGAAGTATTAATAATTATGTCTGAGAAAAACCAATTTCACCTTATCTTGCATGATAACAAAGTTGGATCAAGGTGCATACAACTAAACTTTTTTTTAAAAGGATCAAATGGCTCTACAAAGTTTCCTTTCACAGGGGTGATCACAACTGTAAGCTTGGGAGAGTATTGGAATAAAAATCATGTGTTGTATGGGATTATTGTTATTGTCTATATATATGCTGTTCATTTTCAAATGTTTTACAAATAATGATGTTATTATTTTGTATATCAGCCACTACTCTTAGTTCCTTGACTTTTTCTTTTTTTTAATATTTTTATTTTCTATATTCTTTGTTTACATTCCAAATGATTTCCCCTTTCCCGGATCCCCCCTCTGCATATGTCCAATAAACCTTCTTCTCTCCATCCCTTCTCCAATCACCTCCCTCCTTTTTCTCTGTCCTTATATTC
Source organism: Apodemus sylvaticus (assembly GCF_947179515.1). Classification (NCBI taxonomy): domain Eukaryota; kingdom Metazoa; phylum Chordata; class Mammalia; order Rodentia; family Muridae; genus Apodemus; species Apodemus sylvaticus. Next base: position 53,468,967 of record NC_067489.1, read on the forward strand.
AAATAGTTTACACACATAGGCTATATTATGCAATCAATAGGCACTAGCTATAGATAAAAAAGAGAAAATAAAACAATAATTTACCTTTGCATATGATTAAATGTATTCTGTAATTTCAATTTACATAAGAAGACATGGGATATATATATATATAATAGATCTTCTACAGTGTCTTGTACCTTAAATGCATGGAAAAAACAGAACTGTGTAAAAGCTTATGCTTCTTTATACCTTTGGCCAATATATAGTGAAGAGACTTTATCAAAATAATATTACTTAAACATAGGGCATCAACACAAAAACCAAGAAAACAATTAGCTCTACGAGTTCCCTCTCGCCACTGTAGGCCATTTCATCTAAGGTCCCTTTCTTTGAGTCTTGAGAGTCTCTCCCCTCCCTGGTCTCTGGAACATTTTAGAGGGTCCACCCATCTTCTACCTCCCTAGCTTACCTGTTTCTATTGTTTTTGCTGCCCTCAGTGCTTCCGTGCTGTTCCCTGTCCCCAGAAAAAAACCTGAGCATATTTCCTTTTTCTCCTCTCTGTCCCATCTCCCATCCAGGTCCCTCCTCCCTCTGCCCCAGTGACTGCTTCTCTCTCCCAATTTAGATTGATGCATCCTTATTATGGCCCTCTGGCTTGTTAACCTTGAGTGCTGTGGATTGTGTCCTGGGTGTTCTTTACTTTTTTGGCTAATATCCACTTATTAGTGAGTCTGTATCATGCATGTCCTTTCAGGTCTTAGTTACCTCACTCAGGATCATATTTTCTTGTTCTATGTATTTGTCTGGAAAACTCATGGTGTCCTTGTTCTTAATAGCTGAGTAGTATTCCACTGAGTATATGAAGCACCTTTTCTGTATCCATTCTTCTGTCGTGGGGCATCTGCTTGGTTTTCAGCTTCTGACTATCACAAATAAGGCCAAACACCTGTCCCTGTGACATGGTGGGACATCTTTTGGGTATATGCCCAAGAGTGAAGAAAAACAGGGCATCAAGTGGAGAGGTGAGGTTGCCATCCCACAGTCCAGAACTCTGACCCAGAATTGCTCCTGTCTAAAAGAACTGCAGGGACAAAAATATGGAGAAAAGCCTGAGGGAAAGGTGGTCCTGTGACAGGCCCAAATTGGGATCCAACTCAAGGGGAGGCTCCAAGGCCTGACCCTATTATTGATGCTATGGTATGCTCACGCACAGGAGCCTAGCATGGCTAGGTACTCTGAGAGGCCCAACAAGCGGCTGAAAGAGTCAGTTGCAGATACTTACACCCAACCAATAGACAGAAGTCAGGGACCCTATGGTTGAATTAGGGAAAATATGGAAGAAGCTGAGGAGGAGGACAACCCATAGGAAGACAAGTAGTCTTAACTAACCAGGACCTCTGAGATCTCTTGGACACTGAACCACCAACCAGACAGCATACACCAGCTGATATGAGGCCCCTGACACATAGAGCAGAGTACTACAGGGTCTGGCTGGTGTCATTGAGAGTAGACACACCTAACCCTCGAGAGTCTTGAGGCCTCAGGGAGTGCAGAGGTCTGGTGGGCAGAGTGGTGGGTGGTGGGGACATCCTCTTAGAGATGGGGAAGGAGATATGGGATTGGGAACAGTCAGAGGGCAGACTGGGAGGGAGATAATAACTGGACTATAAAAAAGATTAAAGAATCATAATTTTAAAAGGGGGGGAAAGAAAACAATTAACTCTTGATCTTGAAAGTGCTTGCAAATTAAAAAGAAGTAATTTCTTCAGAAATCGAGTGAGTATTTGTGGTGTGTGTATGTGTGTGTGTGTGTGTGTGTGTTTGTCTGTGTGAGTATATGTCTATATCTGTGTGTGTGTGTCTGTGTCTGTGTGTCTGTGTCTGTGTGTCTGTGTCTGTGTCTATGTGTCTGTGGGTGTGTTTATGTGTTTATGCGTGAATGTGTGTGTGTTATGCTGTCCATAGATCTTAAATTACATCCAGCTTAGTTTGAAGTGGGTCTTTTGCAACATAAAATTATCACTAAAGTTCAGAAAGCTAAATGGAAGTTCAAAAATTAAGTGCTTCGTGGAATGAGAGGCCAGAATTTGAATCTTAGAAGTCGTGTCATTATTTTTCTTCTTTAAAACAAATTTTATTACTAAGATGTAGTTTTTAAGGAATCCACAGAGGGAAAAAATGAGAAAGTTGAAAATCACTATTGGAACACCAAACTAATAATCAATACAAACAGTTCAAGAGAACACATTTTCTTAAGAGCAACAACATTGTGGCACAGCATATTCCACAACTATAGTAGTCATGCTTAATCATGTGATTCATTGTCCCATTTTCTGTTTTATACAAAAATTTATTCATAAATTTGAGAAATTCATCCATACTCCAATGTATTTATATTTACCCTCTCCTGATCTACCTAACTCCTGCCGGCCCCTCCCTCTATATTCTATCATCTTCCAACTACATTTCCTCTTTTGTTTTTTGTTTTGTTTTTATTTTCCTTATAACCTACTAAATCCCATTTATATTGCAAAAAATAACTTGGGATGCCCAAATACTTATGAATATGGGGGATCAGGACCACTGTAGTGTGGCTGTTCTATAAGAGATCATATCTGATCCTCTCTCTCCTAGAAGTACCAGCTGTCAATAGCATCTCAGAGTTGGAGCCTTAAAAGCAAGAATCCCCCTCATTCCCCCTTACTCTATGCTAGGATGTAGACTCGATCTTGTGTGGTCCACCACAGCTGCTGTAAACACATTAGCAGACCACCCCAGCCATATCCAGAAAACATTATTTTACTCCAGTCCATCATGACTTACCTTTCTCATACATCTTCCCCAATAAGTCCTAACCATTGTAGGGAGAAGTGTAATATAGATGTGTCTTGTATGGTTGACTAGTCACTAAAGGACTAGTTTGGTTCACCTAGAACAGTTGGAAATTTCTACATTAGCTACCATCTGTTGCATAAAGCAACTCCTCTGATGAGGCCTGAGAATTATGTTAAACAATGGGTACAGAGATAGGAAAGTAAAGGGCAGACTGATAATATGTCCATTTAGTAAAATAACAGTAGCAGGCTGACCTCTGATGTCTATCAGTTCCCAAAGCACAGGTTTTTGAAAAGAGATTTAGATGACCAAGTTTCCTCCTGTGGAATAGTTTTTAAGTCCAAGAAGAAAGATGATGTTTACCTCTTTCATATTTGTGCCACTTTCACACTCATGAGCATAGTATGACATTATTATAATTCACAGAATTCATGGCCACACATGAGTGTACCAAAGATGAGGTTTTTATTTGGAAGCCTGTGACTTCTGTGAGGAACATTATTTCATGTGTATGTTAAAACGAACTAAACACTCCTATGTTTATTATCATATAAAACTATAGTACAAAAGTGGATATATATATATATATATATATATATATATATAAGAGGATATATATATATATATATATATATAAGATTTTGTATGGTTTTCCTCACAATACTTATTGTTAGTTATCCCTCCTCTACTTCTTTCTCCACCCCAAATATTCGTTCTTCTTATGAGAAATGAAATGTTGGTGCATTAACGCAATTAGCTCTGATGTTAGTCAGAATTTTACCATCATATCTCCATATCTTTATCAAGGAAATGTCGAGGTTTAAATGAGATGTCGCTCACCTCAGTCATGAGAGTACTACTGTTTGGAGAAGCTTAGGAGGCACGCTTTTGCTGAAAGAAGTTTGTTACTGGGAGCCACCCTTGAGGTTTCAAAAGTCCATGCCATTCGCAAATAGTTCTCTGCACTTCTTGTTTGTAGTTCCCAGCTTCCAGCTCTGCGCCTATGTTTGTAAGCTACTGTCCATGCTATTATGGACCCTAACCTTCTAGAACCATAAGCTGCAAATAGACTATTCTCGCTCTAGGTTGGCTGGGTCATGGCAGTTTATCACAGCCAGAGAAAAGTAACTAAGACAGAAAATGTGGTGGTGATGTACAGTCACTTGAAGAAAAAGTGTTTTGTTCAGATAAAATTCTTTTGTTCATCAACATCATGTTTCTATAAAGAAATGTCTGAGATAATTAACTTATAATGAGTAAAAGACTTATTTTTACTCACAGTTTGTAAGTTTTAGTCCATGATGAAGTAGTATTCTTTGGTCTCTGGCAAAGCATCATGTTGTGCCTAGAGTGTGCTACATAGTAAACTATAGTTCACTGTATAGTGAACTATACAGAGGTATAGTAGGGAAATGACTGATATGTCACAATCTTTTTCAAAGGTATTCCCCAGTAGAGTGTTACCATTTGCTAAAATTCCATCACCCAACAGTTTTACATTATAAGTCAAGCATTTGTCACATAGACCTTTTTGAAGGATATTCATCTAAATCATCAGCAAGGTCCATGCTAGCTTATTTTAATTCTTCCTTATTTGATTTGCCCCATTCTTTAAAGATTTATTTAACATTAGTCCACACATAGGCTAATTGGATTAAGGCCTAAGGGAGCAGTAAATTGGTTTTTCATGATTATCTATTTGTTTTCACCTAAATAAGTAGTGTTGCAACTGAGAAAACAATATATTAATATGTTGCTTTATTTGAGGACCTAAAATAAAATGTTATTTACTAATTAAAAACCACAATAACATGTCATTAAAAAACACATGAGGAAAGTATACAGGGACTTTCCAAATTAAATGAGAAGGAACAGTAAGGTAAGAGCATTGAAAGCCCTTTCTGTGAATAAAGACAGGGTCCTGGCTACATCAGCATCCAATCTACATATTAATTGCCTTATACCATCAGCTCCATGAACAAGGTTGATAAAACAGGAAGAGGCCATATGGCTTTATTCTCAATGTGACTTCATATCTTATTTATTTATTATTGGTTCTTTAAGGTCCTGGAAGGGGATCAAATCTGGAGTGCAAAAAGAGAAGATTAAATACAATTTAAAAAAATAATTCCATAAAATGTGTTTTCATCATATTTAACCTCTTTCCCTCAACTCTCCCCAGATTGACTCCTCTTTTCCTGCACACTACATCATTTTTGTTCTTTAGCCCACTAATGCCAATTTGTATTATGCAAATATTCTTGTTATGTGGTCTTCTACTGGAGTTTGGTAGATATGTGAAGGTCTGCACATTCACAGAATACTGACCCTTTAACTCCAGCAGCTAAGTGTTTCCAATAGCGATTGGCTAGGGGTAGAACTTCATATCCAATGATTCCGGAGTTTTCAAAGGACAGGGTACAGCATATAGGTTCCATGTAGAACTGAGTGATGTACAGTCTCTCTCGTTCTCTGTGTCTTGGCTAGTTGTGGACTCTATGGTGATAATCACAGATTTCAAACAGAAGGTTTCTCTGAAGTAGGTTGAGATGCTTCCATTTGAACAGGAGATCTGGAAGGGCCAAAGTATGGTTTTGTGAGGTACTGAGCTAGAAAAACTGCCTCAGTTTTCCAAACTGCCCCTGACTTCCTTTGGCAGCTCTATTTCTTAACTGTCCTCTACTCTTGCAGGAGAAAGGGCTGTGATGCCATGACTTGTAGGTTATGGAAACTTTGGGAAGATGGTTGGATGAAGTAGGTCAGTGGAAGGGTATCCTTGGGGCTTTATTTTGTCAGACTGCTCTGTTTTTCTGCTTCTGTTTCCTGGACGCCTTGGAGTTAGCAGTTCTGCTCTGCTACATATTCACTTCACTTTGGGTTCACAATGATCCAAATTGTTCAGCTTCAGAATGACCATGAAACAAAATCTCTGAAACCATGATCCAAAGTAAATCCCTTTCTTTCTGGTTGGTTACAGTAACAGCAAATATGTAGATGGATGATAGATGATGACGATAGATAGATAGATAGATAGATAGATAGATAGATAGATAGATAGATAGATAGATAATACTGAATATAATAATAATGATAATAATGATAATAATAATAATAATAAAGTGACTTGGGTTTTTGAAGTATCCTATACTTAACACTCTCTTCAAATAAATAAATAAAGGTAACTGCTTTACAGCCTCCGCTGTAGGGATTTCAGCATCTCATTAAATAATTGAGAAAGTTGACAGTCACTGGAGAAAACACCAATGTCAGGATGACTTTTATTGTTCTTCAGCAAATAGATATTAAAGATTTCTTGGGACAGTTTAACTACATACCTGGGCAACTTTTGTTTTTAGCATACTTGTCTTCCCCCATCCATAACCTACTGCCAGTTCTCTCTATGAAGCTCAAGCCTCTGCTCCTTTGCATAGCTCACATGCTATTGAAGCTTTACTCTAATAGTTCTGTGCAATAACGAATACAAAACCCCTGTTCTCTAGATAATTTTTTTAATTTTCAGCACATTACAGGAAACACTTGCCAGTACTATAATAAATGTTAAGAACAACCATTGTCATGGTATAAACACATAATTGGATTAAAGTGTTTCCATCATAGGATGTCCCACCGAAGCCTTCCAAATCATTTCTGCTCCAACACAAGCAAGAAATGCCAGACTAAGGTATACTATTCTTCACTTGCTTAACTTTCTATTTCAAGTGGAAGTAGTATGGACAAACATATATTCAGGATATTGCATTGATAAATAGACAATAAATAAATAAATAAATAAAATCTCTAGGTCAATTTCTTTCTCATTCCCATCAAAGTGCTACGTCAATTGAAATTTTACTAAATGAAAGTGTTGTTTCAGTTATAATTTTGAGTAATTCATAGTTCGCATTTCTAGCCCTGCACCAACCACAAAATGAAAGGAAAAAGGAATAATAATAAAAAGGCTTTAATTGATTCCATCCCTTATATAAAAATCGTGGCTTTGTCCCCAAGATTTAAGAAATAACATTTAACAGTTTTTTGTATTTGCTAAATCTATAGTAACCATGCTTTATGAACTGACTGACAAATGTTTTGCTTCTTGTGTCTGGTAGTTAGGAGTCTAAAACCAAGATGTCAACAGAGCCACATTTCTTCTGAAAGACACTGTGCTTCCTTTTCTTGTCCCCAGCTAATTTCTGGTGGTTTTCTGGAAGCCCTTTTCATTTCTGGACTTACAACTATGTGTCCTAGTGTGTAATGTATTGCTTGGCCATGTAGTGTCTTCTATGTTTTGTGCTGATATTGCTGTCTTCTTATAAAACCAAATCTGATGGAGTAAGAGCCCACCTGACTCTAGTGTGAACCCCTCTAAGTGAAACTGACAGTCTCTGCAATGTCCTATTTCTAAATAAAGTCAACTTGTTGTGTGCAGAGGAGAGAACATATAACATCTTGTCATATGTGTTTGGTGTCTGAATAAATCTCAAATAGCAGAAATACATTTTAAAGTTATTTATATAAAGGTGGAAGGCAGAGACCTGCACAGTGCTGGTGGTCAAGACAAAGTACAGACATTTCTAAATCTGTCTCTGATACCTAGGTATATTTAAACTACATAACAAGGATATATTGGAGAAATAAACAAGTGACAGAAGATGAAGGCTGAGAGATTATCTCCTTCAGGGAGAGAGTTATCAGTTAGGTTACATTCTAAGTAAATCCCAAGGTGCTAAGAAAATATCAGGTAGCAGATGACTTTCATTCATTAACATTAACAAAATAGATAAGCAAATAATTATGAATTACTGGTTTAATACATTGCCATATATCCATACCATGAAGCAGTGTCTAATTGGTTTTCGTAAGTGCATTATAGAGTAGTAAGTCTCAATTGTTTTGGTGTTAAGACTATTGAATTTCATCAAGAGAGAATTATATGAAAATATGAAAAGTAGGGAGAACACAAAAAAAAAAAAACCATTGTTAGTGTAGGTTATTCTACAGCATTGATCACAGATCTGATGTTACTATTCAAATGCTGTAAGTCAGTTCAAACTCCACATTCCTTTTCACTGAGAACTAGACACAGAGCAATGGCTTATTAGATGTGTGGACAGCATAAAGTCATGCCAGCCTACGCTTTTCACTGAATAGTTAAAAAAAAAAAAACGTAAAAAACCAAGTGTTCAATACATATTACCAAAGTTGCATTTTGATAATTCCAAGCTAAGTTGTTTAAAACCATGAAAATAAATAATAGAATATTTTCTGTTAATGACGATTAAAATGTTTTGGTCAGATTTTAAATAAATTTTTTATAAAAATGTATGTATGGGAAATTGTAAAGAACTACATGTGTTTGTTAGTTCAGTGTGGTATTTTTGTTTCTGCATTTAGTAATAGTCTGAACAGGCTGAGGAAGATGCTGAAAAAAATGGTTTCATGCCTGCAGTTATAAGATAGGCATCTCACAGAAAGAAACTACTGAGCCCTGCTGGTTTCTTAGAAGTTGCTTGTGTATTTTAAGATACCATCTATTAGAGTCAAGTTCTTTTGTACCAGTCCACTAGCTGCAATGTCCAAACATTTCCCAGATTACTCTTTTGTGTGATAAAATTGAGTGAAACTTAGCTACAGTTAAATGTGCAGAGTAGTGTAGACACAAACAATAAGTTCTCACAATTCACATGCTGTTATTTTATATAGAGTCGGCCTGTATTTAGACAGCATTCATCATAACTACAAGCTAGGATTACTTTAACACCTTCATGGGCGTAAATCTTCCTGACTAACATGAGGCAAATGTAATGAAAGTTTGATACTAAACAACAAAATATTTCCAAGATAGAAAAAAAGATGCCTATTGTTATAATCCTACCCCTTGGGAGGAGACAGAAAGATCTCCCGTTCCCTTTCTGAATATTTTTCTTCGATGCTGAGAAGTATTTTCCCAAGGAGCATTGTTTTCAGGCCACATAGTCACAGAATATTCATCATGAAGTCTCACATTCTTTACCATCTTTGTCAGTTTTCCTCCCTCTGGATATATTTTTGCTTTAAACAATGTGTCAACTCTAAACACAAAATTCTAATGTGCATATTATGAGGGAATGACTGGTACCAAGAGATTCTTTCATTATAACTAAAGAGAGGATCTTTCTCTTCTAGATTCTTTATTATCTTGTTCAATTTTCAGTGTTGGAGCACTTTGAGAATTTATTTTTACTTAATTTTTCTATTTTATTCCTTACTCCTTAAAATCTATCCCTTGCTCCAATGCAACAACCCAAGAATACTTCTGGCTCTCACAGTTTTCCTTACCTGCCTAGGTGTTCATTATGTTTGACTGAAGGTCATTTAATGTTTCAATTGCAAGACGTCTCAGACTCTGTAATTTATCAAAAGTTGCTTTCTTTAACACACAGTTTATGATGTGAGATCCAGAGGAAGGATGCTGGTATCTAAAAGCAGTCCTGGAGATAGAAGTGAGTTGTGGTAGAGTGTAAGAACAAAGAAATGTATTCAAGACAAAGTTAAGAAATTCCACTGCATGCAATGATTTTATCAGAAATTCATTGCTCTGAGAAGTGCTCCCTTCTTGAGTGGAAGCATTAAGCGATTGGTAAAGACAGTACATGTATGACCAAATCAGCACGAGAAGGATTCACTGTCTAATGTTGCTATGATGTTAGTTAAATTGCAACCTGAATTTTAGAGGGATATTTTCTTGGAATGATAAGTTCCACAATTATGTTTTGCTATACTGTGGGATTATAGCTGGCTGGGGAATAAATTTAATATAAACATCAGAATAATACCCAAATATGTGTTGTTCCTTTAAAGTAATAGTGAAAATATGCATAAATGTGGCATCATTGATAATAGGCACATTTTAAAAAGACTCAGAAAAATTTCACAGTCAACAAATTTATCTATTTTTGATGTGATGACAGTTCAGAAGGGTAAATGTGACTTAACTGTCAGAAATATGCCAGTCTGGTAATTCAAGTAAAGTCAATCTTCTTTAAGCAAAATGTGCTGATTTAGAGTTTCCAGGTCTTTCTGTATAAATAAGTGATGATGTAAAATAATGCACTGTTCTCAGCAAAAATGCCCCTCTGAGACAATGTCTGTTCCACCTCTGTCCCTCACACCATTCAAAATCCGGACGCAATGCTTTCCTGCCAGAAGTAAATGTTCACTTCCATTTATTTTCATTTCCTGTTGCCTCTAGAACTCCGCAGAGAGAAAGAGCTTTAGCTGCAATCTCTAAGAAGTGTGCTGTTCCTAGCTCAGTTGTTCATTTAATTTAAAAGATGGAACAAAAGTCTATTTGCTTGAAACTACATAAACGTCCTTAAACAGGATTTCTTCATTTATTCTATTTTAGCTCTCTTAGATATGGAGAGTTGAAATGTACCTTTGATCTCAACTAATGGCAGCTTGATCCATGGCTCTGTATTGAGGACACTGGTAATAAGAATATAAAATAGGACACATGCCACTAATTTCTCTACTACATGCATTATAAAGGAAGGGATTTCACAAAGCTCTGTAATAAAACCCAGCTGATTAGGATAAGCCCCGTGGTACAAATAATATATATGTAGCTGAAATAATAACAGACTGTGGATGTTTTCCGTAAGAGAAGTTGATAAAATATTAGATCGATATTGAGTTTTCGCTTTAGTTCCTATTTCAAGTCACAAGTCACATTTTTTTTCTCCTAAAGTGTTTTCTCACCTCAAAACTGAAGTAGAGAAATTCTTTAAAAGGTACTATAGGAACAGTGGCAATCATAAAGCTTTTGTGCATTCCTGCTTCACAGGATCTTGTTATGTAACTTGAAAAGCAACATTGAACTCAACTAAAAAAATAGAACTAACTAAACCATAAAAACATTTTACACTGTTCAAAATACAGTGTTTTCTAAAATACAAATGTCACAGAAATATAATAGTACAAAAGAAGCAGAAATGCTTAAAATATCCTTAAGAGTAGTACTAATACAATAAAAATTAATGTTAAAAGTGAAAATATTTAATATGCAATACACATATGGATATATGTAATATAATATCATGGAACAGCATACATTAAAATTATGTGATTCTTATAGTTCATATTACAATATTCTCTGGAAGGTACAATCCATATTTTAATTATGTAAAACCATTTTTAAATTTGAATATATTTTAATAATTTTCCTCCCTTCCTCCAGGTTTTTTCAGATCTTCTCCTGCTCTCTCCCCATCTAACTTTAACTTTTTTCTCAAAAAACAAAACCAAATGCAGCAAATACTCTCAAACCAATAAAACAAAATAACATAATAGCCTTCCCCCAAAAAATTGTATCAAACTGTAACCAAATAAAAGCAAACACACACACACACACACACATACACACACACACACAAGTATGGAATCTGTTGCTTACTGGTCAACTACTCCTGAATATGGGGCTTGCCATAGAGTAGTTGATATACTCAGTGTTGCACCATTAGATAAATCATGCAATCCATATTTATAATACACAGCATTCAACATAATAAAAAAGTATTTTGTGTAAGATATACTTCAATAACCATGGTATAGACTCTATATATTATCTGTTTAAAACATGTTCCTCCTTATGAGGAATGTCTTACTCACCTCCTTTCTTTATACAAGGAAAGATAAGTATGTTTAGCTAATAGCAATAACACAATAAATTGTATAGGTAGGGTACTGTATGTTCGCATTGTTGTATAATGCTATTATACTAAAAGGAAGAAAAAGACAGTTCAGGAAGGCTTTACTCCAACTTTTCTGTTTGGCACTAGGTTTGATTTACCTAGAAAATTTTTCTTACCATAGAAGCCTGAAATTATTTGTTACTTCAGAACATGAGATTTTTCTGAGTGACAAGTTTCAATTTGGGTTTTAGTAGTTAACCAAGAAGGCAAAGAATAGGTGTGGAGGAGTTGAAAGTGCCACCACAAAAATCTATTTTCAAGGGATTTCTTTTGATTCCTCTTAGAGCATTAAAAATATTCTTTTGGGCTGCCCGCCAGTCAGGAGAGACTCACCGCCATCTTGATCCCGGGCTCCAGAGATCGGTCAGACTGAGGTACACAAACATAATCCTAGGCCCAACACCGCAGGGGTCTGAGCCAGACGGGTGTTGGCCTGCACCCAGGCCCTGGGCTGTTCGAGTGGCCATCGGGGCGCCAACCCAGCCAGGAGTTTTTTTTTTTTGCCCCGGCCGGTGCACGCGCCGCCATTTTGCCTACAGGAGCCAGAGTGCTCGGGAGGGCAGAGACTGCTAACAAGCGTAGCCTGAGGCTAACAAAACGGGGGACTAGGCCCCAAAAGGCACAGGACTGACCCCAAGAACTGGGCGGCTTGGTGGGCCATCTGTGTGTCAACCAGCCCAGGAGGTTATTAGCACAACAGACTCTCCCGGTGCTTTCGCGGAGCGCGGACGCGCACGCCCGCCATCCGGGTCACCAGGCGGACCCAAATAACAGACATAGCCCTAGGGGAACTTTGCTCGGACCTTGGCCTCCCAGGCGTTTGCCTGGACTCAGGGCCCAGGCGACAAGGCTAACCTAGTGTGCGCCAGCCCGGTTGGGGAAATCGGCTGCCCAGCGGAGTGAGCGGAGCACAGGGGAGGGCACAGCAACATTCACCTTCGGAGCTCCCTGGGGGTGCACACGGGTTCCACCTGGTCCACAGACACAATCTGGGGCAAGGCCTCAGGCAGAAGCCCCCAGCTCAACTCTCTCCGCTTCAGATCAGCCTGGGTGGCCGCCACATCTCCAGGTCCCTCAAGAGGCTAGTGGGGGCTTCCGGGCGGCCAGCTGGGAGAAGTCGGTGTGCTCCAATAAATCCTGCGGGCCCCAGCGGGAGCCTTCAGGTGCCTGCTTTGGGATCTGAACAGCCTGGACAACAGCACCCTGTCTATAGGCAGTGCAGAGTGTAAGCTGTGCACCAGAGGCCAACGGGGAAGGGGCAGCTTGCACTGGTGAGTCCAGCACTGACAAGACCAAGTAACACCAGTGAGAGCTAGATGGCAAAAGGCAAACGCAGAAACGTCACTAACAGAAATCAAGGCAATATGGCAACATCTGAACCAAATTCTCCTCTACCAGCAAGTCCTGGATACCCCATCACACCAGTAAAACAACATTTGGATTTAAAATCACTGGTCATGATGCTGGTACAGGAACACATGAAAGACATTGAGGAGAAAATGGATCAAAAGTTAGAAGCCCTTGCAAGGGAAACACAAAAATCATTGAAAGAAATCCAGGAGAATACAAAAGCCAACAAGGAGGAAATGCAAAAAACACTTAAAGAAATACAGGAGAACTTTGCTCAACAGGCTGAGGTCATGAAAGACGAAACACAAAAATCTCTTAAAGAAATACAGGAGAACTTTGGTCAACAGGCTGAGCTCATGAAAGAGGAAACACAAAAATCTCTTAAAGAATTACAGGAAAACACAAACATGCAAGGGAAGGAGCTAAGCAAAACCATCCAGGATCTAAAATCAGAAGTAGAAACAACTAAGAAAACTCAAAGGGAGACAACTTTGGAGATAGAAAGCCTTGGGAAGAAATCAGGGGACAGAGATGCAAATATCAACAACAGAATACAAGAGATAGAAGAAAGAATCTCAGATGCTGAAGATTCCATAGAAACCATGGACTCAACAGTTAAAGAAAATGCAAAGTGCAAAAAGCTTGTAACCCAAAATATCCAGGAAATCCAGGACACAATGAGAAGACCAAACCTAAGGATTATAGGCATAGATGAGAGTGAAGATTTACAACTTAAAGGGCCAGCAAATATCTTCAATAAAATTATGGAAGAAAACTTCCCTAACCTAAAGAGAGAGATGCCCATGAATATACAAGAAGCCTACAGAACTCCAAACAGACTGGACCAGAACAGAAATACTTCCCGTCACATAATAATCAAAACACCAAATGTTCTAAACAAAGAAAGAATACTAAAGGCAGTAAGAGAAAAAGGCCAAGTAACATATAAAGGAAGACCTATCAGAATCACAGCAGACTTTTCACCTGAGACTATGAAGGCTAGAAGGTCCTGGGCAGATCTCATGCAGACTCTAAGAGAACACAAATGCCAACCAAAACTACTATATCCAGCAAAACTCTCAATCACCATAGATGGAGAAACTAAGATATTTCACGACAAAACCAAGTTCACCCAATATCTATCCACAAACCCAGCCCTAAAAAGGATAATAGGAGGACAACACCAATACAAGGAGGGAAACTCCACCCTGGAAAAAGCAAGATAGTAACCTTTCATCAAACCCAAATAAGTTAAGCAATCAAATTTAAAAAATAACGTCAAAAATGATAGGAAGTAACAATCACTATTCCTTAATATCTCTTAACATCAACGGACTCAATGCCCCAATAAAAAGACACAGACTAACTGACTGGATACGTAAACAGGACCCTACATTTTGCTGCTTACAGGAAACACACCTCAGGGTCAAAGACAAACACTACCTTAGAGTAAAAGGCTGGAAGACAATTTTACAAGCAAATGGTCTCAGGAAACAAGCTAGAGTAGCCATTTTAATATCAGATAAAATTGACTTTCAACCCAAAGTCATCAAAAGAGACTCTGAGGGACACTTCTTGCTGGTCAAAGGAAAAATACAACAAGAAGAACTCTCAATCCTGAACATCTATGCTCCAAATGCAAGGGCACCCTCTTTCATAAAAGAAACTTTATTAAAACTCAAAGCACACATTGCACCTAACACAATAATTGTGGGTGACTTCAACACTGCACTTTCCTCAATGGACCGATCAGGAAAACAGAAACTAAACAAGGACACAATGAAACTAATTGAAGCTTTGGACCAATTAGATTTAACTGATATATATAGAACATTCTATCCTAAAACAAAAGAATATACCTTTTTTTCAGCACCTCATGGTACCTTCTCCAAAATCGACCATATAATTGGTCACAAGACAGACCTCAACAAATATAAAAAGATAGAACTAATCCCATGCCTCCTATCTGATCACTATGGAATAAAAGTGGTCTTCAATAGCAACAGAAACAACAGAAAACCCACAAACACGTGGAGATTGAACAATACTCTACTCAATGACACCTTGGTCAAGGAAGAAATAAAGAAAGAAATTAAAGACTTTTTAGAACACAATGAAAATGAAAACACAACATACCCAAATCTATGGGACACAATGAAAGCAGTGCTAAGAGGAAAACTCATAGCCCTGAGTGCCTCCAAAAAGAAAATGGAGAGAGCATACATTACCAGCTTAATGACACACCTGAAAGCCCTAGAACAAAAAGAAGCTATTTCACCCAGGAGGAGTAGAAGGCAGGAAATCATCAAACTCAGGGCCGAAATCAATCAAGTAGAAACAAAGAGAACCATACAAAAAATCAACAAAACTAGGAGCTGGTTCTTTGAGAAAATCAACAAGATAGATAAACCCTTAGCCAGACTGACCAAAGGGCACAGAGAAAGTATCCAAATTAACAAACTTAGAAATGAAAAGGGAGACATAACAACGGAAACTGAGGAAATCCAAAAAATCATCAGATCCTACTACAAGAGCCTGTACTCAACACAACTGGAGAATCTGGAGGAAATGGACAATTTCCTTGACAGATACCAAATACCAAAATTAAATCAGGACCAACTAGACCATCTAAACAGTCCCATAAAGCCTAAAGAAATAGAAGGAGTCATAGAAAGTCTTCCAACCAAAAAAAGCACAGGACCAGATGGCTTCAGTGCAGAATTCTACCAGACCTTCAAAGAAGAGTTAACACCAATACTCTTCAAACTATTCCACAAAATAGAAACAGAAGGAACACTACCCAATTCCTTCTACGAAGCCACAATTACGCTGATACCAAAGCCACACAAAGATCCAACAAAGAAAGAGAACTTCAGACCAATTTCCCTTATGAACATCGATGCAAAAATACTCAACAAAATTCTTGCCAACCGAATCCAAGAACACATCAAAACGATCATCCACCATGATCAAGTAGGCTTTATCCCGGGAATGCAGGGTTGGTTCAATATACGGAAATCCATCAATACAATCCACTACATAAACAAACTCAAAGAACAAAACCACATGGTCATTTCATTGGATGCTGAAAAAGCATTTGACAAAATTCAGCATCCTTTCATGCTTAAAGTCTTGGAGAGAACAGGAATTCAAGGCCCATACCTAAACATAGTAAAAGCAATATACAGCAAACCGGTAGCCAGCATCAAACTAAACGGAGAGAAACTTGAAGCAATCCCACTGAAATCAGGGACCAGACAAGGCTGCCCCCTTTCTCCTTATCTTTTCAATATTGTACTTGAGGTACTAGCTCGGGCAATTCGACAACATAAGGAGGTCAAAGGGATACAAATTGGAAAGGAGGAAGTCAAACTATCATTATTTGCAGACGACATGATCGTCTACCTAAGTGACCCAAAGAACTCCACTAGAGAGCTCCTACAGCTGATAAACAACTTCAGCAAAGTGGCAGGTTACAAAATCAACTCAAGCAAATCAGTGGCCTTCCTATACTCAAAGGATAAGCAGGCTGAGAAAGAAATTAGGGAAATGACCCCCTTCACAATAGCCACAAACAGTATAAAGTATCTTGGGGTGACTCTTACCAAACATGGGAAAGATCTGTATGGCAAGAACTTCAAGACTCTGAAGAAGGAAATGGAAGAAGACCTCAAAAAATGGGAAAACCTCCCATGCTCATGGATCGGTAGAATCAATATAGTTAAAATGGCCATTTTGCCTAAAGCACTATACAGATTCAATGCAATAGCCATCAAAATCACAACTCAATTCTTCACAGAGTTAGAAAGAGCAATTATCAAATTCATCTGGAACAACAAAAAACCCAGGATAGCTAAAACTATTCTCAGCAACAAAAGAAAATCTGGGGGAATCAGTATCCCTGACCTCAAGCAATACTACAGAGCAATAGTGTTAAAAACTGCATGGTATTGGTACAGTGACAGGCAGGAGGATCAATGGAACAGGATTGAAGATCCAGAAATGAACCCACACACCTATGGCCACTTGATCCTCGACAAAGAGGCTGAAACCATCCAATGGAAAAAAGATAGCCTTTTCAACAAATGGTGCTGGTTCAACTGGAGGTCAGCATGCAGAAGAATGCGAATTGATCCATCCTTGTCTCCTTGTACTAAGCTCAAATCCAAATGGATCAAGGACCTCCACATAAAGCCAGACACTCTGAAGCTAATAGAAAAGAAACTGGGGAAGACCCTTGAGGACATCGGTACAGGGAGAAAGTTTCTGAACAGAACACCAATAGCGTATGCTCTAAGAGCAAGAATTGACAAATGGGACCTCATAAGGTTACAGAGTTTCTGTAAGGCAAAGGACACCATCAAGAGGACAGATCGGCAACCAACAAATTGGGAAAAGATCTTCACCAATCCTACATCAGATAGAGGGCTAATATCCAATATATATAAAGAACTCAAGAAGTTAGACTCCAGAAAACCGAACAACCCTATTAAAAAATGGGGTACAGAGTTAAACAAAGAATTCTCACCTGAAGAACTTCGGATGGCGGAGAAGCATCTTAAAAAATGCTCCACTTCATTAGTCATTAGGGAAATGCAAATCAAAACAACCCTAAGATTTCATCTTACACCAGTCAGAATGGCTAAGATTAAAAATTCAGGAGACAGCAGGTGTTGGAGAGGGTGCGGAGAAAGAGGAACACTCCTCCACTGCTGGTGGGGTTGCAAATTGGTACAACCACTCTGGAAAGCAGTCTGGCGGTTCCTCCGAAAACTGGGCACCTCACTTCCAGAAGATCCTGCTATACCACTCCTGGGCATATACCCAGAGGATTCCCCACCATGTAATAAGGATACATGCTCTACTATGTTCATAGCAGCCCTATTTATAATTGCCAGATGCTGGAAAGAACCCAGGTATCCCTCAACAGAAGAGTGGATACAAAAAATGTGGTATATCTACACAATGGAGTACTATTCAGCCATTAGAAACAATGAATTCATGAAATTCTTAGGCAAATGGATGGAGCTAGAGAACATCATACTAAGTGAGGTAACCCAGACTCAAAAGGTGAATCATGGTATGCACTCACTAATAAGTGGTTATTAACCTAGAAAACTGGAATACCCAAAACATAATCCACACATCAAATGAGATACAAGAAGAAAGCAGGAGTGGTCCCTGGTTCTGGAAAGACTCAGTGAAACAGTATTTGGCAAAACCAGAACGGGGAACTGGGAAGGGGTGGGAGGGAGGACAGGGGAAGAGAAGGGGGCTTACGGGACTTTCGGGGAGTGGGGGGGGGGCTAGAAAAGGGGAAATCATTTGAAATGTAAATAAATTATATCAAATAAAAAAAAAGACAAAAAAATATTCTTTTAATAGAATTAATTTAATTATAGAGATAGTTATTATCATATATGCTACTCTAACTGTATACAAGAAGAAAATGCAATAGGAACCTTCCATCAACTAGAAGTTGCAAAGTACTAATTGCTGTTATGTTTTCTACTGTATTGAAACATTTCTACATGTACTGACAATAGAATCTGTTGATGTTAAGTATATAAGTTGTATGTTGGATCATTATATAAAATCCCCAGGAGTCATTTATAGAGAATATGTATTGTACAGAACCTAATACACAAATAATTCTGAGGCACTGTGGTGGAGAAAGAGCAGAGCCCAAAACAGAAGATCTAATTTAGTCCTTACAAAATTACATGTAAAGACTTGGATTGTGGCTAGGCTGTTTTAGTGCTTTCCTAACATACTCAAAGCCTTGATTTCAGTCCACAGCAGCACATAAACTAGGGGTGATGGCTCACATTAGCAACTTGGAAATATAAGCAAAGGGATCAGAAGCCCAAGTTCATACTTAAATAGATTAAGAGTTTGGGCTCAACCTAATCTCCTTGAGAAAGTGTTTCAAAGACAGTAACAAGAACAGCAAAATTGAAATCACATCTGATTTTAATATTATTCAATAGTGAGCATCAGTTTACCCAGTGCTTTAATGTATTCTAGCATTGACTACCACCTACAGCAGTCAAAAACTTTTCTGACAGTGACCTAGTTCTTTCTTAGCTTCCCCTTCAGCCTTCCCTTTTAGCCTATATCCACTCATTTGTGATATCTGCATACTCACAATACACTCTGCCAAAGACCCCAGTGGCCACATTAGGCATTAACCCAGAATAGGCAACATCAACCAAAGAACAGAAAACATATTTGATAAAGATGAGACCTGAAATTTATACCAAGAAGCCCTTCAGATGTCATAAGTGTAGATACTTAGAACTCAGGGTAAAACCAAAACATGAACAACCAAGACAGTGTGCCTTCTCCAGATGCCAGCAACCCGATTGCAATAGGCCCTGAGTAAAGCAATTTTGCTGAAGCACAAGATGAGGACTTCAAATGGCAGTTATAACTATGTTCGAGGACATTAAGAAAGTTATAAATAAATGTGTTAGTGAAAACCATAAGTACACAACAGTTCAATGGAATAATGAAAACATGAAAGTAGAATACACCAAATACTTAACTCAATAACAAAAACCCAAACATAAATAACTGGAAATGGATGTCAAACAAAAATCTAAGAGGTGGCTCTCGGCAGCGGCGGCAGCAGCGGCTGCAGCGGCAGCAGCGGCAGTGCAGCAGTGGTTGGTCCAGCTGAAGGGCCATCAGCAGTGGAACCAAGGCGACACAGGGTCGAGTTAGGCCCTGCGCCCACGACCACTGACCTTCGCTGACCAGCCGGGCTGCAAGCAGCTGCGGTTTTGCAGCGCCTTTCACTGCACTGAAGCCACTTCAGAACTCGGCCTCCTGCCAGTCAGGAGAGGCTCACCTTCATCTTGGTTTCAGACTCCAGAGATATCGGACAGACTGAGATCAACCTGGGCAGCGGCAGCACATCTCCAGGTCCTGCAAGAGGCTAGAGGGGCTTCCGGGCGGCCAGCTGGGAGAAGTCGGTGTGATCCAGTGAATCCAGTGGGCCCCAGCGAAGCCTTCGGATGCCTGCTTCAGGATCTGAACAGCCTGGGCAGCACCACCCTGTCTACAGGCAGTGCAGGAGGTAAGCTGTGCACCAGAGGCCAACTGGGAAGGGGCAGCTTGCACTGGTGAGTCCAGAACTGACAAGACAAACTAACACCAGTGAGAACTAGATGGCAAAAGGCAAACGCAGGAACGTCACTAACAGAAATCAAGGCAATATGGCAACATCTGAACCCAATTCTCCTCTACCAACATGTCCTGGATACCCCATCACACCAGTAAAACAAGATTTAGATTTAAAATCACTGGTCATGATGCTGGTACAGGAACACATGAAGGACATACTTAAAGAAATTCAGGAGAAAATGGATCAAAAGTTAGAAGCCCTTGCAAGGGAAACTCAAAAATCATTGAAAGAAATCCAGGAGAATACAAAAGCCAACAATGAGGAAACGCAAAAAACACTTAAAGAAATACAGGAGAACTTTGGTCAACAGGCTGAGGTCATGAAAGAGGAAACACAAAAATCTCTTAAAGAATTACAGGAAAGCACAAACAAGCAAGTGAATGAGCTAAACAAAACCATCCAGGATCTAAAATCAGAAGTAGAAACAACTAAGAAAACTCAAAGGGAGACAACTTTGGAGATAGAAAGCCTTGGGAAGAAATCAGGGGACATAGATGCAAATATCAACAACAGAATACAAGAGATAGAAGAAAGAATCTCAGATGTTGAAGATTCCATAGAAACCATGGACTCAACAGTTAAAGAAAATGCAAAATGCAAAAAGATTGTAACCCAAAATATCCAGGAAATCCAGGACACAATGAGAAGACCAAACCTAAGGATTATAGGCATAGAAGAGAGTGAAGATTTACAACTTAAAGGGCCAGCAAATATCTTCAATAAAATTATGGAAGAAAACTTCCCTAACCTAAAGAGAGAGATGCCCATGAATATACAAGAAGCCTACAGAACTCCAAACACACTGGACAAGAACAGAAATATTTCCCGTCACATAATAATCAAAACACCAAATGTTCTAAACAAAGAAAGAATATTAAAGGCAGTAAGAGAAAAAGGCCAAGTAACATATAAAGGAAGACCTATCAGAATCACAGCAGACTTTTGGGCAGATCTCATGCAGACTATAAGAGAACACAAATGTCAACCAAAACTACTATATCCAGCAAAACTCTCAATCACCATAGATGGAGAAACTAAGATATTTCATGACAAAACCAAGTTTACCCAATATCTATCCACAAACCCAGCCCTACAAAGGATAATAGGAGGAAAACACCAATACAAGGAGGGAAACTTCACCCTGGAAAAAGTAAGATAGTGACCTTTCATCAAACCCAAAAGAAGTTAAGCAATCAAATTTAAAAAATAACATCAAAAATGATAGGAAGTAACAATCACTATTCCTTAATAGTGATATAGTCCTTAACATCAATGGACTTAATGCCCCAATAAAAAGACACAGACTAACTGACTGGATACGCAAACAGGACCCTACATTTTGCTGCTTACAGGAAACACACCTCAGGGTCAAAGACAAACACTACCTTAGAGTAAAAGGCTGGAAGACAATTTTACAAGCAAATGGTCTCAGGAAACAAGCTGGAGTAGCCATTTTAATATCAGATAAAATTGACTTTCAACCCAAAGTCATCAAAAGAGACTCTGAGGGACACTTCTTGCTGGTCAAAGGAAAAATACAACAATAAGAACTCTCAATACTGAACATCTATGCTCCAAATGCAAGGGCACCCTCTTTCGTAAAAGAAACTTTATTAAAACTCAAAGCACACATTGCACCTAACACAATAATTGTGGGTGACTTCAACACTGCACTTTCCTCAATGGACCGATCAGGAAAACAGAAACTAAACAGGGACACAATGAAACTAATTGAAGCTTTGGACCAATTAGATTTAACAGATATATATAGAACATTCTATCCTAAAACAAAAGAATATACCTTTTTCTCAGCACCTCATGGTACCTTCTCCAAAATCGACCATATAATTGGTCACAAGACAGACCTCAACAAATATAAGAAGATAGAACTAATCCCATGCCTCCTATCTGATCACTATGGAGTAAAAGTGGTCTTCAATAGCAACAGAAACAACAGAAAACCCACATACACGTGGAAACTGAACAATACTCTACTCAATGATACCTTGGTCAAGGAAGAAATAAAGTAAGAAATTAAAGACTTTTTAGAACACAATGAAAATGAAAACACAACATACCCAAATCTATGGGACACAATGAAAGCAGTGCTAAGAGGAAAACTCATAGCCCTGAGTGCCTCCAAAAAGAAAATGGAGAGAGCATACATTACCAGCTTAATGACACACCTGAAAGCCCTAGAACAAAAAGAAGCTATTTCGCCCAGGAGGAGTAGAAGGCAGGAAATCATCAAACTCAGGGCCGAAATCAATCAAGTAGAAACAAAGAGAACCATACAAAAAATCAACAAAACCAGGAGCTGGTTCTTTGAGAAAATCAACAAGATAGATAAACCCTTAGCCAGACTGACCAAAGGGCACAGAGAAAGTATCCAAATTAACAAACTTAGAAATGAAAAGGGAGATATAACAACGGAAACTGAGGAAATCCAAAAAATCATCAGATCCTACTACAAGAGCCTGTACTCAACACAACTGGAGAATCTGGAGGAAATGGACAATTTCCTTGACAGATACCAAATACCAAAATTAAATCAGGACCAACTAGACCATCTAAACAGTCCCATAATGCCTAAAGAAATAGAAGGAGTCATAGAAAGTCTTCCAACCAAAAAAAGCACAGGACCAGATGGCTTCAGTGCAGAATTCTACCAGACCTTCAAAGAAGAGTTAACACCAATACTCTTCAAACTATTCCACAAAATAGAAACAGAAGGAGCACTACCCAATTCCTTCTACGAAGCCACAATTACGCTGATACCAAAGCCACACAAAGATCCAACAAAGAAAGAGAACTTCAGACCAATTTCCTTTATGAACATCGATGCAAAAATACTCAATAAAATTCTTGCCAACCGAATCCAAGAACACATCAAAACGATCATCCACCATGATCAAGTAGGCTTTATCCCGGGAATGCAGGGTTGGTTCAATATACGGAAATCCATCAATACAATCCACTACATAAACAAACTCAAAGAACAAAACCACATGGTCATTTCATTGGATGCTGAAAAAGCATTTGACAAAATTCAGCATCCCTTCATTCTTAAAGTCTTGGACAGAACAGGAATTCAAGGCCCATACCTAAACATAGTAAAAGCAATATACAGCAAACCGGTAGCCAGCATCAAACTAAATGGAGAGAAACTTGAAGCAATCCCACTGAAATCAGGGACCAGACAAGGCTGCCCCCTTTCTCCTTATCTTTTCAATATTGTACTTGAGGTACTAGCTCGGGCAATTCGACAACATAAGGAGGTCAAAGGGATACAAATTGGAAAGGAAGAAGTCAAACTATCATTATTTGCAGACGACATGTTAGTCTACCTAAGTGACCCAAAGAACTCCACTAGAGAGCTCCTACAGCTGATAAACAACTTCAGCAAAATGGCAGGTTATAAAATCAACTCAAGCAAATCAGTGGCCTTCCTATACTCAAAGGATAAGCAGGCTGAGAAAGAAATTAGGGAAATGACCCCCTTCACAATAGCCTCAAACAGTATAAAGCATCTTGGGGTGACTCTTACCAAACATGTGAAAGATCTGTATGACAAGAACTTCAAGTCTCTGAAGAAGGAAATGGAAGAAGACCTCAAAAAATGGGAAAACCTCCCATGCTCATGGATCGGTAGAATCAATATAGTTAAAATGGCCATTTTGCCTAAAGCACTATACAGATTCAATGCAATACCCATCAAAATCCCAACTCGATTCTTCAGAGTTAGAAAGAGCAATTATCAAATTCATCTGGAACAACAAAAAACCCAAGATAGCTAAAACTATTCTCAGCAACAAAAGAAAATCTGGGGGAATCAGTATCCCTGACCTCAAGCAATACTACAGAGCAATAGTGTTAAAAACTGCATGGTATTGGTACAGTGACAGGCAGGAGGATCAATGGAACAGGATTGAAGATCCAGAAATGAACCCACACACCTATGGCCACTTGATCCTCGACAAAGAGGCTGAAACCATCCAATGGAAAAAAGATAGCCTTTTCAACAAATGGTGCTGGTTCAACTGGAGGTCAGCATGCAGAAGAATGCGAATTGATCCATCCTTGTCTCCTTGTACTAAGCTCAAATCCAAATGGATCAAGGACCTCCACATAAAGCCAGACACTCTGAAGCTAATAGAAAAGAAACTGGGGAAGACCCTTGAGGACATCGGTACAGGGAGAAAGTTTCTGAACAGAACACCAATAGCGTATGCTCTAAGAGCAAGAATTGACAAATGGGACCTCATAAAATTACAAAGTTTCTATAAGGCAAAGGACACCATCAAGAGGACAAATCGGCAACCAACAAATTGGGAAAAGATCTTCACCAATCCTACATCAGATAGAGGGCTAATATCCAATACATATAAAGAACTCAAGAAGTTAGACTCCAGAAAACCGAACAACCCTATTAAAAAATAGGGTACAGAGTTAAACAAAGAATTCTCACCTGAAGAACTTCGGATGTCGGAAAAGCATCTTAAAAAATGCTCAACTTCATTAGTCATTAGGGAAATGCAAATCAAAACAACCCTAAGATTTCATCTTACACCAGTCAGAATGGCTAAGATTAAAAATTCAGGAGACAGCAGGTGTTGGAGAGGGTGTGGAGAAAGAGGAACTCTCCTCCACTGCTGGTGGAGTTGCAAATTGGTACAACCACTCTGGAAATCTGTCTGGCGGTTCCTCCGAAAACTGGGCACCTCACTTCCAGAAGATCCTGCTATACCACTCCTGGGCATATACCCAGAGGATTCCCCACCATGTAATAAGGTGGGGAATAAGAACATGTGCTACTATGTTCATAGCAGCCCTATTTATAATTGCCAGATGCTGGAAAGAACCCAGGTATCCCTCAACAGAAGAGTGGATGCAAAAAATGTGGTATATCTACACAGCCATTAGAAACAATGAATTCATGAAATTCTTAGGCAAATGGATGGAGCTAGAGAACATCATACTAAGTGAGGTAACCCAGACTCAAAAGGTGAATCATGGTATGCACTCACTAATAAGTGGATATTAACCTAGAAAACTGGAATACCCAAAACATAATCCACACATCAAATGAGGTACAAGTAGAAAGGAGGAGTGGTCCCTGGTTCTGGAAAGACTCAGTAAAGCAGTATTCGGCAAAACCAGAACGGGGAAGTGGGAAGGGGTGGGTGGGAGGACAGGGGGCTTACGGGACTTTTGGGGAGTGCGGGGGGGGGGCTAGAAAAGGGGAAATCATTTTAAATGCAAATAAATTATATCGAATAAAAAAATTAAAAAAACCAAGCAAACAAACAAAAAAAAAAACCTAAGAGGTAAAACTCACAAACCAATTAAAAGAAGCATGTAGAATACAAAACAGATAGAGCAAGAAGAGAAAGATTCCCCATGGCACATAATAAAACTTGGGAGAAATTTAAGTCCTGAAGACAAAATGAAAGAAATAGATAGCTTAGAAAATACTCAGTCTAGAAAAAATTCAGGGACAAAAATTCTAGGAAATCTAGAACATTCAAAATCACCAAAAATATGAATAATAGGTAGAGAGGACAAAGAAAAAGTTTGAGTCAAAGAGCAGAAGAAATTTTAAACAAAATTGTAGCAGAAAACATGTCCAATCTAAGGAAAGAGATAACTTTTGGGGAAAAGAAGCATGAAAAACACAAATCAGACAGAACAAGAATAGAAATTACTTTGGCCCATAATAAAAGAATGTATATAAAAAAGAAAGTACTTTAAAAACTGCAAGAAAAAATACCAAGTCACAAGTCAATAAGGGCCCATTAAAATGAGGGCCTCATTTTCAGTGAAGACTCTGAAAGTTCAGAGAAGCATATTCTACATACTCTAAGATGCCAAACATTCCATCTTTGACTATATCATAAAAACTCTTAATCACAATGGAGAGATACAGAAAAACATTCCACTTCACACTGAAACCTACATAATCAAATTTGCCTTTAAATTGAGCTCTACAAATGGTACCAGAGAGAAAATGAGTCTGAAAATTTTAGCCACACCCAAGAAGACAGGAAGAATAATATCAGAACAGTAAATCAAAAAGTGTGTGAAACTCCACAGAACAACAAGAAACTAACAAGAACCAACAAACACTGTCCATTAATAATATTCAGTATTAAAGTTCTCAGTTTCCCATAAAAAGACTCAGACTAACAAATTCGATTGGAAAACAGTATGCTTCTTTCTGCTGCATCCAAAACACACACCTCACCATCAAAGGCAGGCATCATACTAGAATAAAAGATTGGAAAAAGATTCCAAACAAATGGACCAAAAAAGCAAGCAAATGTAGCAGGTTTAATAACTGACAAAACAGCCTTTAAATCAAAACTAATTAGAAGAAAGGGAAAAGAACATAATCCTGCAAGGAAAAATCTACCAAGAGGTTATTGCAATTCTAAATATTTATATATAAAACACACGGACATATAAGTTCATATAAGAAACACTCCTACAACTAAAATCAATTATTAATCCTAAAACAATGATAGTGGATGACTTCAAAACCCTACTCTCGTTAATAGGTCACCTAGATAAAACCTAAACCTAGAAACATTGCAGCTAAATATTGTCATAAGTTAACTGGACCGAACAGGTATCTACAGAACATTTTAGGTAGACAATACACTTTCTTCTCGGCATGTCATAAAACATTCTCCAAAATTGGCCATAAGAACTATATCATTTGGGATCTTCTTGAAGGTCTATGACTTTTCTAGCTATGGCATTAGATCATGCTTAAAGTACTAAGCCTGATTCCCCTTTTGTAGAACAGGCCTCAATTTCAGTCAAGAGAGTAGAATTGAATGTACGATCAGCAGTAGGTTGGCTACTCCATCAACAATCCCCTTCCCAAGTTTGAGAGAATATCATGAAAGAAGAAGACAGAAGAATGAGAGTTGGAGTATAGGGAGGGGGGGCTGTGAAACTGTCTTTTAGGTATAGAATGGGTCTCAAACATGAGCTCATAATAGCTGTGGTTATTTGCACAATATCTGCAGGAGAGCCAGCCAGTTAACGATTCTCATGTGGATTAGGCAGAGCTGAGGACCCTAGCTGAGGGGCTATAAGCAGCTAATGGCTGCTGGGAAAAGGAGAGCCACTTTTCTTTAGGTCTAGGGCTTCTGGAGCATACCCAGTGACCCCAGGTCTATGTAGAAAATGCCATTAAATAGATTCAGTGGGATAAAAACTTAAATAAAATTTTACAATTTATTAAAATTAGATGACAGATAGACATACAGATACATAGATAGACAGATTGATAGAAAACAGGGACATAAACTTAGAGTAATCTTGTGTCAAATTGGAGATAGGGTGTGAAAAGTATATATGGTAAAGACACATTGTATGCATTTATAAAATTTTCAAAAATTAAAAGATAATACAATTCAGGAATATGATTATAATCTAATGCTTCAGTGCTAAAAATATTATCAAGTCTATCTAGATGATGATTTTATTATTAGAGTTGATAGCAACTTAACTTTTATATTATAGCAGAAATTAATATAATTTTAATCTGTGTTTTTATTGAATAATTATGTGTAACATTAGAATATTTCTGAGTCAAAAATTTTATGATAGTAGCCTATATGAGTATTGACTGAGGTTGTTACACTATTGAAGTTGGAATTACATTAGAAAACTATGATATTGCAGAGGGTATTCTAGTAAAATCATAACAAATGTTTTAGATTTATTTGCTTTATTATTTTATATGTCTGGGTGTATGTATGTATACTATGTGACTGGAGTTACAGACTGTTGGGAGTTGGCATTTGAGTGATGTGAATTTAACCCTGGTCCTCTGCAAGAGGAAACATATGTTCTTAGATGCTGAGCCAGTATTCCAGCCCAAAAATAAAAGTTTTACATGAAATATTTTCATATTTGGTGACAGACACCGTTCATAATAATCTTGCTAACAACACAACTATTTCAAAAAGGAAGACAAATATTGTGTCATTGCTATTTAAAGCATAGTATCTGTAAATGTAGAGGTCCCTGCATACAGAGAGAAATGTCATATATTCAGTGTAATTGTGAAGGGAATATCATGTTTCTTCTATGTAATATTACTGACTTGTCGAGTCTTTTCCAAGAGCTTCTGGCAGTTGACATGTGACCTTTGGGTTTGTTTTGCATGGTACACAGCTTTCTTGTTCTGCGTTGCACTAGTTTTGTTTTGAAATGAAATACATTAATTACTGCCATTCCTTTTATTTAGGATCTTGGATACTGCTTGTAGAAGAGTCATGGTTTTTGAAGTGACTCAAAAATCTTAGAACTCAAAAAGCTAACGGAAGCTCTTTTATGCCAAATATACTTAAAGCTTAGTTAAAAGGAAATAAACATTGAATGAATGTTGGACAGGCTTAGTTTTCTTTGTGTTCATCTCAAGCATACCTTGAACACCTATTAACCATGCTAACTTATGTAACAAATGTCATCACAGAATCATGCCTCCGAGCTTCTGTGGTCCTGGAGGCAGAATTATATTTTTAACAAAAGAAAGTATAAGTCTATAAAAGAACTTACAGGAAGGGATTTTGTACATATCGTATAATGATGGCTCTTAGTTTTCTCACCTGCACTGGCAAGCCATTAATCCTTCCTGCTCACTTACCTGCGTTTGCTTCTGGAAATCCAGTCACTGATTTGCTGTCTGTCCTCACTGTTGGACTCCATTGCCCTTAACCCTGTTTCTTCCAGATCTTTCTTGGAACAAGTTATGCCTCTTCCCTCTTTCTTCTTCTCAGCATGGAAGCATTGTTCCTAACCACCCACGCTCAATTCTTTTTTTTTTTAAATTTTTACATTTGTTTATTTTATGTGGAAGGTGGGCAGGTCAGAGGATAATTTGCAGGTGCTGGCTCTCGCTTTCCCTGTAGGTCTGGGAAGCAAACTCAGGTGTGTCAGGCTTGAAGGCAAATTTTTTCACCCACTAAGCCATCTTGCCAGCCACCAGTGGCATATTTTAAAAGTATCAACTACCTTTTCCTAAATATATTGGTGTGCTTTAAACAGTAATACAATTCCTATATACTTCATAACTATATTTAATAATTAGATATATGTTCAGATATATTTAAATGCACATCCATTTATATTAAAATAACAGAGTTCTATTAATAACAAGAAAGTTATTTATACCATCATTATATTCAACTTAAAAAAAGACCCTAAGCATTCCCTGTTAAACTAAATTTTGCCAATGTTATTTAAAGGCTCCTTAAAAACCACAAACATCCTAGAAAAATCCTAAGTATACTATCCATGTAACCCAAGATTGTTACCAATGATTTAAATGTTTACCTTGAAAAAATATAAAATATCCGGAGCTGTTTCTGGGAGTCAAGTTTGATAAGCCACTTTGGGCATTTAGAGGACCACGCAAAAATAAGTGTTGGACTTGCCGCCACATCCTCTGGGTACGTGATTCTTTCTGGATAGGAGATTCCTTCTGAAACTCAGTGACAGATTCTTCCTCGGAGCATCCCAGAGCCTACGCTATGCAGGTTTGAGAAGTCATGGCGAGCTAGGGCAGTGCTAATGGGCTTACTCCACGGGCGCCTAAAGGGAAGCTCCAGGGGTGACTCTGGGCGGTGTCACCACACCGTGCTTCCCGGGGCAACATCCACCTGGCTTGGAGGAAGTTCCGCTAGCGGAAGGCGGAGTTTCTTAGGGACCCAGCAGGGGGCTCAAGGGGACAGCTGCTTCAGGCTGCCCTCTGCAGGCGGTGGAAGGAGCCAGACCACAAGCTGACTAACACATTATGCATTGGATAGCAGTATACATCTGCCAATTAGAAGAAGACAGAGATACCTCCTGTTCCACTGATGCCTGACATGCTCAGCAGAGAATGTCCTTTCTGCCTGGGTTCCTGGCGTTGCACACATCCACAAGATGTGTGATACACTGAAGAAGAAGAGGGAGAAAAAAAAAGAAACACTACTTCAAAACAAGAACATAAAAGACTGCTTGGGTCCTTGGAATCCAGAGGAGATTAATTCCGCGTTCCTTGTGGTAGGTGCTCATATACTTGTATAAAATAAAATGGCAAGAGTATTTGCATAGTCTGTGCATGGGGGTTCCAAATACAACGTGAACTGCTGTTTACTAGATGGTGTACCCACGCTCAATTCTTGCACCTCCTTTAGTTTCATTGCAGAATCCTCCACAGTGCGCCTATTGGAAGGATGATTATCACTGACATGGTTGATCTTATTCCAAGTAATGCATTCTCAAAAGAGTTTCTCTTCAACACTCTTGTCTTATATTTAATTTCTGTGTGTGTACCTGCATATAGAAGTGAATATGTCATATAGGACGCGGGGTCAGAATGCAACTTGTGAGAATCAGTTTACTCCTTCCCCGATTATTCCTGAGAATTTAGGTTGTCTGACTATGCAAGAATCAATACACAAGCCGGGCGGTGGTGCCGCATGCCTGTAATCTCAGCACTTGGGAGGCAGGGGCAGGCAGATTTCTGGGTTCAAGGCCAGCCTGGTTTACAAAATGAGTTCCAGGACAGCTAGGGCTACACAGAGAAACCTTGTATCGGAAAAAAACAAAAAACAAAAAAATCAATACCCAATCAGCCATCCTACTACCCCTGTCTTTGCAATAATTCTTATGAAACTTTTTAATTATTTTTCCTATTAGTTTATGTTTTACTGACATATTTTCTTTCTTCTTTATCCTTGCTTTTTAATTTCCTTAGATGTAAATTTCTTTTTATATATTCTAAGATGTTACAAAAGAAAGGAAATATCTATGAGCCTCATAGCTTTGGATAAAACCAATTCAAAATTAGAAATTTAATTAGATTTAATTTAATTTGCCTTGCATAATTTAATTTGGTATGTGTAATTTAGTATGATTAAAATACACATATCTAAAGCTTGAAAACTAAAATCCACATATAAGAGAAAATTGGGTTCTGGGTTACTTCACTCAGGATAATTGTTCTAGCTCCCCCACTAACCTGCAAATTTCATAATTTCCTTTTTCTTAACAGCTGAATAATATTTCTTTGTGTAAATATGCCACGTTTTCATTATTTATCCATTAACTAATAGACATCTAGGCTATTTTTAATTTCTGATATTGTGAATAGAGCAGCAATGATCAAACATAAAGAAGTATATCTGCAGTAAGATGAAGAGCTCTTTTGGTCTATGCCCAAGAGTAATATAGCTGGATCTAGAGGCAGATCAACATTCAGTTTGGGGGGACTTTTCATACTGATTTTAATGGTGTCTTCACCAGTTTACATTCTTACTGGTAATGGATAAATGTTCCTCCACCCCTGCCTCCTCATCAGCATATGCTATCTTCTTATTTTTCATTGATCACGGCCATTTTGACTGAGGAAAGATAAGGTTCAGTAGCCAGTGACAGACTAAGTCACAGGAGGGGAGGGTCAATGAAGTGGAACACAGAGTTTAGTGTTACAAAGAGATAAAGGAGAAGCTAGAAAAGAAAAATTAAATGAGGACAAAAATGAGAATGTAAGGTGAAGGGAGGAATATAGAGAGGGAAACTAACAACAAAGGACTTTTTAAAAGCTAAATAGAAACCTACTACTCTCAAATGCTTCCTAAAATATATGTGAAAGGAATTTGAATTGAGTCACTACATAATTGGGGATGGGAGTTGAACATTGCTTCAACTAAACATTTTATGCTATCCACCAAATAAAATCTCCAATGCCAAGAATGGTTATCATTTGTTGCGTCATTGAGTTTCATTGAATCCTCACCCCCACTCAAGCTTACCAAATCACAAGGTATTGCCAAAATAATTGATTACCTTCCATGATCTAATAGCAATGCCTTATTGCTGAAGACAACACTGACTTAAATCATCAAACACTGACAAATATAGCTGGTTCCCAACTAGAAGCTTCTTCCCTACTGACTTGAACTTACAGTACTAGAAGGTATGCTGCATGCTATCAGATAAAAAAAGTAATCATCCATATCACTAGCTACAAACACTGTGGCCTAGACCCATGGCTTACTTGTTACATATGCTGGTGCAACAGTAATGTAAATGTTATGAAAATAACCAAACTCTTCTTGGATTTAAGGCCCAGTAGATGAGTAGCAATCCATACACAATGCTGTTACAGTGGCCAAGAATCTGAGACTAGGTAAGCCATAGGGTCTAGGCGAAAACCTACTGCTATGACTATTCTAAATTAACATAGCAGTACTCCTAATGGCATGCTGCTATACCAAGAGATCAGTACATTGTTCAACCCTCATTAAAAAAGTTACTTCTTTCAGGCAATGTTAGGTACACAGAGACCCACAACTGGACAATATGTAGATAATGATAGATTTTGGAGCCTTCTGTCCTAAATAAGATAGCATTATCAAATCCATCTCCTCCTGGATCACCGGTTGCTATATATAGAAGAGTCTCAGTTGTAGATGACATGGAAAAATCAATATGTTTCATGCACAACAAAACTGACATACATGTTAACACACAAAACCTGCACTGATTCAAACCAGACCAAGTTCAGCACTGAGAAGGGGAGGGACACAATGCCCCACTGCTAATCAAGAAGGTATTTGCAGTCTATGCCTGCTAGACGAGGAAAAATTAATTTTTTCCAGTAAAGTGTCATAGGATACATTAACTACACTCCAGGCATGACCGGCGTTCAATAGTAACACAAATGGTTATCATACTTTTGTGGGGCTTTTTGTTTTGTTTTGTTGTGGGATTTTTGTTTAGTTTTTTTTTGTGGTACTTTTTGTAGTTTGTTTTGATTTTAATTTTTAATTTTTAGAGAGAGGGAGAAAAACACAATATTTTGTGGGTATAGAGGTGTGGAAGATCCGGAGAGAGTGTTATACAAGAGAAAAATATGACTAAAATATCTTACATGAAAACATTAAATAAAAACACACAAAAAAATTTAAGAGCATTCCCTTATAACAATGCTGATTGTGTTTGTCCTGAGTGAAGTATACTTTTTCATGTCATTATCCTACAAACAATACTCAATAGCAACTATGAGCCTGATATCTATATTGGATTAGTTTTGAATAACCTAGACATGACTATTATACATAGAAGGATATGCGTATATAAAGCAAAATTACTGTAATGTTTTATATGAGAGAAGTTGTCATCCTTAGAGTTTAGTCTCTATGAGAGGCTGTTGAGCCAGTAACTCCTAAAAACCTAGAAATTACTATACATAGTTGAGCTCATTTGCTGTCAGAATACATGGAAGATAACTATATCTTTATTTTGCCAATGAGCTGAGTCATTGGACCATTCTTTATGAAGCTGACAGTATCCATTACTGACAGCAACTCTCCATTTAGCAATGATAACTTACTCTTATTAACAATTAGGACATCAGTAATATTGAGTAACGTTATTTTTTACAGTTCTTTTTTACCTGGATACTTTACTTCCATTTTAAATGCTATCCCCTTTCCCAGTTTCCTCCATCCCTGAAACCCCCTATCACATTCCCCCTTCCCCTGCTTCTATGAGGGTGTTCTACCACCAACACACCCACTCCCGCCCCCCTGCCCTCAATTCCCCTACACTGGGGCATCTATCAAACCTACATAGGACCAAGGACCTCTCCTCCCATTGATGCCTGACAAGGCTATCCACTGCTGCATATATGCAGCTGGAGCCATGTGTACTCCTTGGTTGGTGGCTTACTCCCTGGGAGTTCTGGGATATCTGGTTGATTGATAATGTTGTTCTTCCTATGGGGTTGCAAACCCTTTAGCTCCTTCAGTCTTTTCTCTAACTCCTTCACTCGGGACCCTGCACTCAGTCCAACAGTTGACTGAAAGCATCCACCTCTGTATTTGTAAGACTCTGGCAGAGCCTCTCAGGAGACAGCCATACCAGGCTCCTTTCCACAAGCATTTCTTGGCATCTACAATAGTGCAGGGGTTGACGACTATATATGGGATGGATCCCCAGGCAGGACAGTCTCTGAATGATCTTTCCTTCGGTCTCTGCTCTACACTTTATCTCCATATCTATTCCTGTGAGTATTTTGTTCCTCTTCTCAGAAGAATCGAAGCATCCACACTTTCGTCTTCCTTCTTCTTGAGCTTCATGTGGTCTGTGAATTGTATTTTGGGTATTCCGAGCTTTTGGGCTAATATCCACTTAACAGTGAGTGCATACCATGTGTGTTCTTTTGTGAGGGGGTTACCACACTCAGGATGATATTTTCTAGTTCCATCCATTTGCCTAAGAACTTCGTGAATTCGTCATTTTTAATAGCTGAGTAGTATTCCATTGTGTAAATGTACCACATTTTCTGTATCCATCCCTCTGTTGAAGGACATCAGGGTTCTTTCCAGTTTCTGGCTATTATAAATAAGGCTGCTATTCATATGTAGAAAAATGCAAAGTGACCCATTCTTATCTCCCCATACAAAGCTCAAGTCCAAGTGGATCAAGGACCTTCATATAAAACCAGATACACTGAAACTTTTAGAGAAGAAAGTGAGGAAAAGCCTCAAACACATGGGCACAGAGGTGAGAGGTTGTTTATATTCTGTAGTCTAGAGTTGATATTATAGGTTATGTTTCAATCTTACTGCAATTCTCTGTTGTTCCTTGCAATAATTTTTTATTAATCATTCTCTTATAGATTACTATACTCTTCATTTTTATTATTGGTGCATCTAAGGAGATACAGTGAAAATAAGTAGGCATTAAATAGATACCGTTGGAAGAGCTGAATCCATTACTGACAGTCTTCTCCTCTGGTCTTCTGTATTGTAGGCCACCTTCACTTATGCAGAAGGCACTCCATTTTCTTATTTTCAGCGTCTCAAAATCTGGCATGTGACATTTCGCTTTCTGCCCTCCATACTCCCACTTGCCCCCATACTCCTCATTTCTCTCTGTTTTACTTTCCTTTTACCTGCCCTTGTTTAAATATAGGTTTTGTGCTTTAAAATAAATGTTAGCATTCTTATAACCCCTTTCGTGCTCATAAAAAGTGTATGGCTGTCCAGAGAAGTAGAAAGAAAGAAGCTATGGTTAATTTACTGCCCAGGATATCCATCTATGAACATGTGATGTATTTCCAGCCTGTGGACCACTGAATAGCTGATGACTGCAAAGGCAGTGGCAGCCATCACTTCCTGAACCCTGGTAAAAGATTTGCAGGGTATTTATATAATTTTTCCTGTAAAGATGTGATCAATTGCAGGTGAGGAAACTGAAACTCTTGGTGTTTAAGCAATTTCCTAAAAGTAACATAGCCAGACACTGTAGAGGGACTAAGCAAATGACCTTGGAGTGGGTGAAGGGAATTATACAGGTTGAGATGGCAACATTCTTAGGTGCTTTAATTCATTTATTTTTGATATTATAACTTAATTATTAGAATAAAATTCTACTAATATTGCTAATTATTGTATAATAATTTATTGTTAAGTGTTGTAGAGTAGCATTTATTTAGACTAGTTTCATAGAAAAACTGGGCCAAAAGTATAGAAAATGCTCTTCTGTCTTCTCTCACTCATACCTCTTGGCTTATTGCCAATGTTCTGCGCCACTGTGATAAATTATTATAATTTATGTACCAGCATTCACACATCACTATCTCCTGAAGTGTTCTGTGAACAATACTGTTGAGATGCGTGCATATTTAGACATGTGGATCTATTTCTTGAGTACCATAAAATCCTTTTTGACTCTCCTCTTTTCCTATCTCCATAAAGCCTCTACAGTTTGGCTTTGGGGAAATGTCAGAATTGGAGCCATTCAGTCTGCCATAGTTTTGTGCGATCAGGTCTGATATTAATTTGGTATCCTTCTATAACATTTCATGGTCTGATGAATATCACTGGTAAAAAAAGAATAAAAAAAACACAGAAAAATCTTAAGGAACTGATAAATGTAATATTGTGATTTTATGTTTGAACATTATTTCAGTTGAAAAAAGACATGGGTGTGCTTTCTATGTTTGAATATTTCTTCTTTCTTTATAATGTGGTCAGAGGCTTATAAAAAATCACTTAGTGTAAAAATTGAAAATTATTAAATATAATGTAAACGTCTAGAGATAGAACCCTGAGATATTTCCCCTAGATAAAGAACTATTCACAATTAATTGTTGCTGATTTTGCAAATTCTTCCAATGATAAGCCCCTAGTAGGTTATCCAATCCCAAGTAGTCAGCCATAAACACATATACATATGAGCAACATGATGTGGTGAATATATCATGGATATATGTGTGTGTGTATAATATATTATATATTATAACATATGTAATATATCACACTTATTTCTATAGCTTTTTTTTTTTTTTTTGGTTTTTTGGATTTGGTTTTTTTGAGACAGGGTTTCTCTGTATAGCCCTGGCTGTCCTGGAACTCACTTGGTAGACCAGGCTGGCCTCGAACTCAGAAATCTGCCTGCCTCTGCCTCCCAGAGTGCTGAGATTACAGCCGTGCGCCACCACCGCCCAGCTTTGTATAGCATTTATATGTACATATATTCATATATAACATATATACATACATAATATATTATGCATACATACATAAATAGCCAGTATAGTAGGAATGCAATAATATATCGTTTTGATTTTAATTTGCATTTACTTAATTATTATATTGAACATAATTTCACGTTATCACTACTACCAGAAGATCACAAATATGGTGATACAAAATATGGCCTTTGGCATGATTATTTTTTTTCCCCAGTGGTGGAGGCTTTTACTTTATGACTAGTCCTTGTATTCTTAAAGACAATTGGTCTAATCTATGAACACTGAATCCCTGAAAAGTCTATAGAAATATATGACTTATATACATATATATATATAAATATGTATAGATAATGAAGCAAGCAATGTTCAAATATAAAAAACACATATGTTTATGCATATGTGTGTTGCATGTGTATGTGTATATATATATATATATATATATATATATATATATGGGTGTATGTATGTATGTGTACTATATATGTAATATATATATATATGTATATATATATATAATAGCTATAACAATTTGTATAATCACTATTACCCTTTTAAAAATATACTCTTTGGTAAATCATAGACTTGAGAGAAACCATACAATAGTAATCTGCTTTAATTTGCTCTTATTCTAATTAAAAATTAAAATTACAACTTCAAACTGAAATAAGTGAATATGTCTAATACTAGTAAAACACAATTAAAAGCAACAACATTCTTTTAATGTGGAATACCTCTTCCTTTATAGTAGAGACAGAAGGCAGGTTTTGCTACAGAATAAGCATTAATCCAAGCGTGTGGTCCACGTCACACTGAAGACATAGAAAGTAGCTTCATTCCCCTTATTGCTACAAAAGCAGAATGACATTCACCGTCTCAGTTCTTATAGAGGACCTCAGTATAGCTCTGTCACATGTAGCTCCTCCTGATGGTAGCATGGGAGCTGGACAGACTCCCTATGTTGCCTTTCCTCAGGAGAGATTAAAATTCTCATGGCACATTGGAACAAATTGCCTGCTGGAGTTTGTTTGAAATTCAATAGCTCTTGGATCCTTGAGGAAATATTTCTGAGTTGTGAGACTAGCCTAGACATGTTTGGTCATTATAAAGATTTATGTATCCAGTGGGCAGGGGCAGAATGTCTTTCTCCCTTGTGTTTTGTCTTTTGTGTTTTAGGTAGAATCTGCTATATAACCTTGGGGAGCTGCACCTCTGATTCAATGTGTAGTCCAGATTGGGCTTAAATTTGAGACCCCTCCTGGATTCACCTTCTGAGAGGGATATGGGCATGTACTAACATTTCTAACACAAATCTCACATTTTCCGTTTGTATTTGCTTTAGGCTACAGAACTGGAGTCAAGAAAAATGACTATTTCACAACAATTAGTTCCTCTCCCTCTAACCTTTTCAAATAATCTGGAAAGCTTTCCTGAAATCCTACCTTTCTTTCTGGCAGATGATGTTTAGCCAACCTGTATCACAAATCCTCCACAGTGTTTAAACTTACAGCGTGCTATTTTGACATGTGTATAAACCTGTGAAATGGTGATCAGAACCAGGACAGAAACTTGTTCCTCATGCAAAAGCATTCTCCTTTCATTTTTGCCTTAATGTCCCTACTGCTTCCCTCCCCAGGCACACACTGACCTGCTGGCTGTCACTATAGATTAGTTTCATTTTTAGAGAGCTATATAAATGGAATTCATTCGCTGTGCATCCTTTCATGCTTGCCTCTTTATTTAGCATGGTTATTTTGGGACATGTTCATGCTATCACATACAGAATTGGGTCTTCCTTTTCATTTTCAAGTAGCATATATTTCTTTGTAATGGAGCAAACTATCAATGGGTTGACCTAGTAATGGGCATTTTGCTAGATTCCACTTAAACAAAGCCATTATGTACACAGGAAAATCAGTCTTTAGGTAGATTTATACTTTTCTTTCTCTTGGGAAAATATTTAGAAGAGAAGTTGCTGGATTACATGGTAGGCAGTACATTAAACATTTTATTGAACCAACCAACTCTTTTCAGGAGAGGTAGCATCACATTAAATTCCTACTAGAACATGGTATTGTGTTCAACACTTGAGAGAGTAATATTGTTTATTTATATATTAACTTATTTATGTTATCCTATCTAATAGGAATGCACTAATATACCATTCTGATTTTAATTAGCCTATACTTAATTAAGATATTGAACATAATTTCATGCTATTACTACCACCAAAAGGATCACAAATACGGCATGCCAAAATCTAGCACTTTGGCATGGCTGTTTTATTTTTTCCAAGGGGTGGAGTCTTTTATTCCCTGACGGGACCTTGGATATTTGAAGGGAATTATTCTACTATATGAACACTGAATCCCTGAAAAGTCTTATGACATAATGTGAGTTTAAAATGTGATTGAGAATTGAATGATTTCTTTAAATATCTTAAACCTATTTGTACATTAACCTTCATAAATTAGGGTGGACTTTCCATATTGGTACACTCTTTATAACTGTATAAACAAAATTAGCTCATTTACATATATCATTTAGTGTTATATAATGCTAGTGTTAGATTTGTGTTCTATATAGACACTAGCAGAAAACTTTCATCCCAAAAGATAATTTTATTATCCATATTTTCAATAATTTTAGTTCTTTTGGCATTTTCCTCATATAACCATTTAATATTACATAATATATTTCACTGCATTTTCTTTTTCTGTTGTTATAATTTTAATGCTCACATATAGCTTCCTTTGTAGATTCACTAGCTGAAATTAGACCAACAATGCAATTCACATTAACTTTGGTTGTTTTTTTTTTTTTTGTTTTTGTTTTTTGTTTTTTGAGACAGGGTTTCTCTGTGTAGCCCTGGCTGTCCTGGAACTTACTCTGTTGACCAGGCTGGCCTCGAACTCAGAAATCTGCGTCTGCCTCCCAAGTGCTGGGATTACAGGCATGCACCACCACCTCCTGGCTCACATTAACTTTTTAACAATATCATATTCCTTACAAACTTGTGATGAATTTCTGTTATATTATCTCATCTGTAACTTTCTTCACAGAGCTCAATCAAGCTCGTTTTTCTTCCTAGATGTTCTGTTCTAATGGTGTACATACTTTGTTATTTAATTTGCTTAAGACCCTTTGCCACAGTCAAAGAGACTGTGGAAGAGTAGACATTTCAATGGTTGTAAATTTATGTTTCTCCTTAAAGATTTACTGTGCACCAACATACATTATGTGAGATACCCATAATGCCCATTAGGCTATTTATTCAGAAACTGTGGATGGTTAGAGATCACTGACAAGTGAGTTAAGAATGGAATTCAGGCTTAAGAACAGAAAAAAAATTTTTTTTCTCAATTTTTAGTTGTATTTCATTCCTTCTTTGTATGATTTAAAGTTAATTTGCTCAGCTTCCAGAAACACTTTTCTCTATAACCACTTACTTCTTCCTTAGGAAATTGCCTTTTTCTTGGGAGTTTAGTTGGTGATTATCTTTCTCTGCAACTCAGGAACTTGGTTTTCTTGGCTGAGCTGGTTCTTCCATAATCTTGAAATAAACACATTTCTTCCCCCCATCAAATGAGTACTGTTTAGAGAAAATGAAAGAATATTTCTGTTCTGAAATAACGCATCAATTTACTGAATTACTTAAACGTATACGGATGTCTACATTGACTGTCAAATAACAGTGATACCTTAAGTGCCTAATTCCAAATCTTCTTGAAAACATTTGGTTTACCTTCTTGAATCTCCTGAATATTCTTTTAATGACTATATTATTTTATTTATTCATTTTGTTAGCCTGCATATGTGTGTGTGGAGGGACTGAGATGCTACTGCTTGAATGTGGAAATGAAAGACCAACTTGAAGAAGCTGATACTGATTAACTTTTGTCAACATGGCAAAAACTAGAGTCATCTCAAAAGAGGGAACTGTAGGCTTTGGTTTTTATATACTTTCTTGACTGCTTTATCTTCATTTCTAGCCCATCATTCACCAGCGGTAGTAGAAAGGAAATCTTAATTAGTCAAAGGAGGATATAGACCTACTTAGAAAATATTCTTTGATACAATTCCAAGCTTCATTGTCAGGATATCATCAGTTAAGTTCACAGGAATTAGCATTGGCAGTTAGATCCACTCACAAACACCAATGAGAAATGGCAGCTCAATCTAGAAGAAACCACAAGGCTCTGTGAATTGGCCTGAATCTGAAGAAGCAGCAAGAAGCCGCAGGAATACCACCAAAAATTCTTTGGGGCATTTTTCTCTATGAAACCACACACACACACACACACACACACACACACACACAAATTATTGGCAAAGAAGACAAGATAACCAATGCTATAGCATCATAGTGAAGACCAATGTCAGCAAAGCCCAACAAAGACTAGCAAAGAGTGGCAAGGTCAACCTATGCCACACAGTATCATGGATCATTGACTGTTGGGTTATATTTATACTCTTTCTAAACATCACATGCTCTCTCAAGCATCTGCTCTCTTTTTCCAGGCAGCTTCCAGATAAATACCACCTGTCTGTTCTCAACAAAACATTCTCCCACATGTCTAGCTCAGCAAAAGCATCCATCCTCTCATAAGACATTTTCCAGAAAAACATCTCATGATACCACTGAGTCGCCAAAGAAACCAGAAATTTCCACTTTAGGGAACCTTAGTTGAGCAATTCCCTCCATCATATAGGCATACAGGCACATCTCAGAGAGGGGAACATTTTCTTTATTATTGATCAATGTGGGAGGGCATAGTCCTTGGTTGATAGTACAAAGAACGTAGCTAAACAAGCCATGGAAAACAATCCATTATTTAGTACATCCATGGTTTCTCAATCAGTTCCTGCCCTGACTTCCCTCAGTGATGGACAGAGATGTGGAAGTACAAGATGAATAAACTCAAGATCAAATACATGTAAGATAAAGAAATGCTACACACACAGCATTTCTAAAACTGAAAATATAGGAGGCATTTTAGACAGAAAAAAAAAACACCACAAAAACAAAAAACCAAAACCCACAGGTCAGGAAGGAATTATTCCAGGAAGCTACTATGAACTATGTGTTCTAGCTTGTGTTTGCAGGATTTTTGCTGTTAAATGGAACTAGGACATTTATAATACCTTAAGATATTTGTTATAAATTTGATCATATCTTAATGTTTATTCTTCTGGTTGGGTATTTAACTAGCAGTACTTTCATTGAATTGTAGCTAACCAAACTGACCACTGACATTTTGCTTCATGGAGATCAAGGGCATAAGTTTCACTTAATAGAAATAGATTTGTGGCGCCTCCACATAAAACCCACGGAATTCTAGAAACCAAGCCAAATCACCCAACATGAATTTGAGCCAATCATAAGTGAAAATAGCTTCTTAGGCCCCAAAACCTTATTTGGCATTGAGCAACAACACTTTGATTTATATTGTCCTAATATTTTTAACATCAAAGAACCTTTTATATGAGTTTATTTTCAAGTGTACTTTGAATAACAATAAACAGTATATTTATAATGATTGGAGAAATACTGGAATAAGACATTGTGCCAAACCATTGAAGGCAAAACATATAGGCCTTTTTCTGCCTCCATCTTACTTTTATCCTTTGCTCTTAATGAGTCATTTGTTTTTTCCTCTTAACATTTAAATTAAGAGTATTTGACTACCTTAAAATAAATTATGCCCTCACCCCCCCCTTGAATTTTTAGATACTATTGTTTTTCAATTTATTCCTATTAAATTTAGAATTTTTTTACATATTCCTGTGAATTTATCTTAGTCTATGCCACTATAGCAAAATACCAAGGTCTAGATAATTCATAAAGAACAACGATTGGAATTCACAGTTGTAGAAGCTACGAAGTTCAAGATCACAGAGAAAGTCTTTTTATAGTTTAGAGGTTGAATGTCATCAAAAAAGGCCATTGGTTAAAGGTTTGGTCTTCATAGTGGTCCTGCTGGGAATTGACAAAAGCTGTAAAGGCAGGACTACTGGGAGAACTCCAAATGAATGGGAATTTACCCTTGTAGCTGAAGGTGTTAAATCATAGAGTTCAGCAAGTCTTAAGGAATGTCCTCAAAACATACAAAAAAAAAAATGCTGCAGTATCCTTTATATCTATACTATCAAAAATGAAACCAACAAACAAACCTAGGTAACCCTGTATAATGTGACTAAGGAAATTATGGTATAATTAGAGGATGAAATATCAATAAGAGAGTAGTACACTATTACTATATTTAACACATTGATAATACTATGATGATTAATGTTGAGTCTAAAAAGCCAGAAACAAAACATTACTTTTAGAGTCAGAGAATTCACCTTCAGTGAATGAAGAAGAACACAGCTAGGAGGTAGAGCTAAAATTTTATGGAAATTTCTTAACTTGGATGTTGTCAACATGGGAGAGTTCATTATGGAAAATCCTCTTGTTATATTTCTGTTCAAGTACTTTTTGCATATTATGCCTCACTGAAAGTTTGTTTGAAGCTGAGAACATTGCTCAAGGAGTCGAATGCTTTCCCAGTATCATAAAAACCCTCGCTTATTCCTCAATACTATATTATATGTGACATGGTGATACATGTTCATCATCTAGTACTTAGGAGGCAGGGATAAAAAAATCACAAGTTCAAGTTCCAGCTAAATTGAGAGTCTGATTCAATTTCAAACACTAAAACAAAACACTCACTAACTTTACCTAAAAAGAAAATATCACTTAGTAATTTGACTTTAATTGCAGAAAATATGACACAATGACAAATTGTTTTGACTGGTGAATTATGACAATGCATTTG
Source organism: Apodemus sylvaticus (assembly GCF_947179515.1). Taxonomy (NCBI): domain Eukaryota; kingdom Metazoa; phylum Chordata; class Mammalia; order Rodentia; family Muridae; genus Apodemus; species Apodemus sylvaticus. Next base: position 53,512,425 of record NC_067489.1, read on the forward strand.
AGGGAACAGTTCTTTAACTATCACCCACACCTGTGCTCAGAAGTGCCAGGTCTGAATAGTCTTCTCACTTCACATGGAAAAAAAAAGAATAAATATAACTGGACAGCTTGTCACTGCATGTGTCAGGCTCACTGGGAAGAATTTTCTGTTCCTTCTTACCCATTGTGATTATTTCCTTTCTGGTTGGCTGTCTCCAAATGGCACTGCCTATGACCCTGTTAATCTTTCTAGGAGCTGGCTGGCATTTGTTTTATAGATGAAATGTTTTATGTTTATTATGTCATCAACTTTACAGCTTATGCTTGTGAACACTTAGATCTATCTGCACTGTCTACACTGTGTCTCTGTGTGACGCCTTTGGATTCTAGTTTTTGTTTTGCTCTGTTTGTTTTAATAAGATTCAGAGCACATTAAAAAAACAGTATAGATAGATAATATTATCATTATCCAGCTATACAGCTACAGATTCCATCTATCACCAAAGAAGGAAGCAACAAGTTACTATTGAGATGAAGCTGTATTCCTAATTATCATAAAGCATAATAACTATAATAGGAATGTGATAAGTCATTGTTCTTGTTTTATGTCCTTGGCTGTTGCATTATGGGAGATATTACTTCATCTTTTGCTGGTGCCTTCTAGACTGTATTCCAATTTTTGAATTTAGAAATAGATTCTTAATTTTATAAATTCTCTGTGATCTATTTCTGCACTGCAAGCTTCAATACAAATCCCTTGGAAGATGTGTTCCTTCACATAAGATAAAGCATATTTTATAATGAGAAAGTCTTGGCTTTGCACACAGGGTCTTCAATGTAGCAGTCAGATGAACCTAAACAACTTTGTTTTTAAGGTTTCTTTAATTCTGAAGTTGTGAATAACATCGATAACCTAGAGAGAGCTTAGCACTATCGTTTAATTATATAAAGTATATGATTACTGCTTTAAAGTATCACAGACATTCAAAAATGCTCTTCACCTTTTCTCTTTCAGTTTTGTTATTTTCTATATATATCAGGTCACTCTTAAATCAGGATCATAACTGAAAGTATGTCAATTTTATTATTATTAATTACAGAATCTCCACATACATTCATTTCCTACAGAAATAACATTCACTGATAGTCTCTGAGGATCTTCTTTGAATCTCTTGAAGGAACAGAATCATGCTGAAGCTTGTAAATCAGAACTAGTTTGGAATGAAATTGTATAATGCATAGAGACACATTGAAAGGATAAAAAATAATACAGCCTAACTCCAGCCTTCTAAGGAGCCCCAAACACTTCATATTCCAGAGCCCGTTCTTTGTGCTTTTTGTTAGAAACTAGGCAAAAGGTCACAGTCCAGAGCCCACCCTTTAAGAACTATACAAAAAGGCCTTGAATAGGTGATCCTGGCCCCACAAGGTTACTGGAAATGAGCTAAACTTACCTTGCTTCTGTAAACTGCTTATACCATTACCTATCCAGGAGTTCACGCAGCTATAGACTCCAAGAAAATAAGAAACAAATTGGTCCACTGAGCGCGGGCTCCAATAATTTAAACTGATTGGCCTAAAAACTATGGAGTGGTACAAATCGATTGGCTCACATTTCGCAGGCTCTAGATGCTAAGAAATGATTAGTTGGTGATTCGCGGGCTTCGTTGTGAACTTATAAAAGCTGTCCCAATTCTGCACTCCAGGTCCACAGTCCTCTAACCCTGCGCGGTGCATGCCTGTGGAACCCAAATTCTGGAATAAAGAAATCCTCATGCTATTGCAGCAAGACTGTTTCTCGGGACTGATTTGGATTTCTCTTTCCCAGGTGTGGGGTGCTGGGGCACCCTGGGGTTTTGAGTCTTACAACATTTCGCAGGGTGATATGGGTGTAAATTAGATTAATTTAGAATAACAAGGACAGTGTATAAATCAGTTAATTCCTTTTTAATCCTTCTAAATAATCTAAATAAAATACCATAGTTTAAAATTCTTAACTAGAATTTTATCTTTATCAGACATTCTCCTTTTGATCCCTCTCTATGACAGATATACTAATGAAGTTACAGATGTTTAATACATTTATTTGTTAAGTAAATAGATGCAGCAGTAATTAATACAATGTATAGGGAGTATTGATGGCATTAGGGAGGAAGTTAGTTGCTGCCAAGGACTAGCCTAGACTGAGAGAGGGGGTTCTGGAGAGAAGGGGTACTTAGTGCTTAGAATGGCCAAACACATGACTGGAAGTCAAATCATGGGTTCAACCTGAAGGCCTATATTCTGCTCAAGACAGGTTTCCAAATTGTGCTCTCTCTGTGTTCTGCTTGAGAAAGCTTTTTATTTTTTGCTGTTCTAAAAACTCTCTGGATAGTACATCCCAAAGCTCAGTCTTTTATTTACATATCAATTTAGTCATTATCCCAGCTTCCATTTTGATTGTCCCATAAATCAGTAACTCCTGACCCCAGACTCTTGATTCATAGAAAGAGACAGCAAGCAGAAGTACAGACAATGGGATAGCTGGGTGGGACCTGCCCTGGAATTTCCATTCCTACAGCGCCTGGTCCTGCATCCAGACTGGTCTTAAACTCAGGAATCTGCCTACCTGTGAGCATAAACAATAAAACTTAGCTGGATGGGATCTCCTGTAATCATTACTCCCTAAATCTCTTTATCCCCTTCCTTAGTACCTTTCTGGCAAGCTGACTCACAGTACAGCTGCCTCTTTTCCTTTAGACCTACACAGCTCCTTATACAATTCATATTGTATCCTTGTGTTTTCTACAGTGGAGAAACTATATATTTTTCAACCTATGTTTTCAGCATTCTTTCCCATAGCCTTAAAGGCTGTTCGGAAGGTCACAGCTTTCTACCATTTTGCTGAAGCATTAGACACATGCTCAACTCCCATTCTCATGCTGTCTCTCATTATCATGGAGCCATTAACCTTGGCAGAGAAGACATTCCTTTAAAGGAGGAACATAAAATTATATCTATGTCTATTTCTATGTCTTTCTATCTATATCTATATCTATATCTATTACACACACACACACACACACACACACACATGCACACGCACACGCACACACACACACAAACAAGCCTTATAGCCACAGCAACCATTAACACCCTGCTGACTCTATTCCAAGGGCAGGAACCATTTGACACCATCCTTGCCATGGCTGCTTGCCCGCTTGCCTTCAAAGAATGAGGATCTTTCTCATTCTTTGGAGACTTAGGACTACCTGAGTCTAGTCCCCAAAACCAATATGAAAAATCTGTGCATTATAGCATATGCTCATAAACTTTACACAAAAAAGAAGAACTAGAGTAGATCATGGATCCTGCTAGTCTGTCATCTTAGTCTATTTGAATGATTCTAGGCCACAGAGAGACCCAGCTTGGAAAGAAAGAAAGAAGAAGAAAGAAAGAAAGAAAGAAAGAAAGAAAGAAAGAAAGAAAGAAAGAAAGAAAGAAAGAAAGAAAGAAAGAAAGAAAGAAAGAAAGAAAGAAAGAAAGAAAGAAGAAAGAAGGAAGGAAGGAAGGAAGGAAGGAAGGAAGGAAGGAAGGAAGGAAGGAAAGAAAGAAAGAAAGAAAGAAACAAAGAAACAAAGAAAGAAACAAAGAAAGAAACAAAGAAAGAAACAAAGAAAGAAACAAAGAAAGAAACAAAGAAAGAAACAAAGAAAGAAACAAAGAAAGAAAGAAAGGAAAGAAAGAAGCCAAAGTGGATATTCCATGAAAAATTATCCTCATTATCCTTGGTCTTCTACATGAACTTGCGCACATTTGTACCAGCATGAGTGTGTACACAGGCTACAAGCTCAGGCATATATGGTGCACACACACACATATACATACACATACAAAAATGCACACGTATACACACATAATTTTGGCACAAGAAGAAACAAGGGTTGAGAATCTTTAGTAGAGAGATTGCCTAGCATGTGTGAGACTCTAAGTACAACTCTTAACCATGAAAATAAAGACATTCAAAAAGACAAAGAAAGATAGAAAGTAAGAAAGAAGAGAAAGAGAGAGAGAGAAAGAAAGAAAGAAAGAAAGAAAGAAAGAAAGAAAGAAAGAAAGAAAGAAAGAAAGAAAGAAAGAAAGAAGAGACGTTAATACATGATTTCTCACTTCATTATCATGTGGTACCTGAAATTTTGACTCAGCTATACTCCTGTAGTTTCTGTTCACTAGTCTATCAAGTGGAAACACCATCCATCTCTCTGAGAACTGTTGAGAAGAGAGATCATTAATGTTTGTTACTACCCCTCCTGCTGTTGCTCCCACCTCAACTATACATCTCACCCAGAAAGTCTTTCATATCTCATATTCAAATATGAATATTTTTCTCCTTAAAGGGCTCAGAGTATCCCAACCTGAACTTCAGAAAGAACACAGTCTGCTTTTCAGAGACACACCTCTACGTGTCTCACTGATTTCTACAGGCCAGGCTTGCTGTGCTTTCCATGGAAGAGTCTTCAGAGGCACATGTTCCATTCTTCCCCAGCTTCCAGAATCACATGACCTCAGTCTGGACAGCTGGGAAAATGCTCTTTTATAATCAGTGCTATAGCCCAGGTTTTATGAATTTTGCTACTTGTAATCCTTCCTTTAAACTACTGATGAAAATAATAAGTATTCATATGTTTATTTATTCATCTATTTTAAGATTCATCTGGAATTTAAAAATCAGATATAGATATGGTTAATTTAATTTGCATGTATATGTTATATTCTGCTTCTGAAATATAGCGTTTATTTTTAATAGGTGAGCCCAATTTTCCTTTGCAACTCTATTGGTGTAAGTTCACTAAAACTGGTATCATAAACAAATAGCAGTATATTTTCTTAAATACACTTTTCTTATGCAATTTTCCATTGCATTTGCCAAAAACAAAAGTCTTTGGGATAATTTCAGCCTAATCATTGAATAGGTAAACATCTTTTCCTTGTTGTCATTTCCATGATTTGAAATGCTTTTGTTGCTCTTTATGGTGCACATGTGACCAGCTCATTGCACAAGTAAAACTTGAATGGGCGTAACCATGAAGTGCCTTTGTTCTGACCACCTAAATGCTCCTTTAGCTGCATTCCGTCAAGTTACTCTCTTCCTTCCTTGAGCAAAGTTGACGCAGCTTTATAGCCATTCTCACGAACCAATGAATGGTATTACTATTGGAGGAACAGCAGCTCCATATAAACCTATCAAATTCTCAACAGATTTAAATATCTCTTTCTCCAGTTCAATTATGTTCCAGGAAAGCTTGGCAGAGGGAGAATATTGCATTTAACTTTTTTTGACATGGTACTTCCGTGTCTCGTGCTTCTCCTTCTCAGTCCTCACTTTGCAACCTCTAACCCTTCAATAGTTGGGTACAGCATTCATGATGAGCAAAGTAATGTTGAGATACAATACTTCACTCTGCAGGAGATGGTTATCATGATCACGTGGAAACCTCTTGAGTAGAATTTATCAAGTGCTCTTATTTCTGAGACATTCTGGTAAGTTGTTTGTTTTAAATTTCTGAAGAGAGTAAAGTTCATCCCAGCTGACCGTCTTATGACCGTCCTTAGCTTTGGGCAGCTCTCCACAGAGAACCTCTTGGTTCATTTCATTCCAGTGCTCTTGAGAAATTCCTTTCCAAGACAGCACATGTCAAGTCCGGACTGTGGAAAACATGACTAAGCAGCTATAGCCATGGACAAAGGGTTTCCTTTTTGTTCTTTGCTGCTGATTTGTCTAGTCGGTCTTTTCCATCTAGATTCTTCTACGGGCAGGGGAGTAGAAGGCAGAATCTAATACAAGTAGCAACATTTCCTAAATTCAAAATCTCATTCTTTTTATTCCTTAAGCTTAGCATGGTAAAGCTCATCATACTCTTACAAGCTCTCTTCTTGAGTAGGCAGCAACCTTGATCAATAAAAGCTTAAAAAAAAATCAAACCAAACAAATAAAACACGAACATAGTATCTATTAGCTCAAGGCCAAAATCCCAAGGCAACCATAGTTCTCTTTTATAAATAGCTGCCTGAGAAATCTCCAAGCTGCCATTAGGGTTGTGACTTAGCCCAGAGATAATACAGCTGAGCCACTAAAGCCAAATGGTGGAAATTCAATCCAACTAAGGCGATTTTTAGAGATAGGACCTTCTAGAAAGTTGCTGCATTTAAATATGGTTACCCATGGTTAAGTCCTGGTGCCTTTATAAAAAAAAGAGATGCAAACCAGACACAGATACTTCTGAATTCTCTCTTATTACGTATGGTCCAATGCTATGCCAGAACTGGGCAAGCAAGAAAGCAATCAACCAAAAGTAAGCAAGCACCAGTGGCAAACCCTTAAACCTCCAAAATTATAATATTTCTTTTCCTTATAAAATTAACTTACCTCAGATACTGTGTTATAGTTAGATACATAATGACTGATTATCTATTAACAACAATTAAACAAAAATTGCCATTTAATCCAGACAATTTTGCATATGTGACATTTAGCTGGCTCATTTCTATGGAAAGACAATTTTAAGAATGTCTGTAGACAGGGCTGCCCTAATTTGCATTAACACTGTGGTTTTCTTCTCCTTGATTCTACCCACTCCCTTGCCCCCACACACATACTCACCTACTTCTTTTTGGCTCACAATGACTTGAAGATACTTGTTCATCCCCAGACAGGTTGGCATTTCCTCCACACTGGACTTTGGTCACTGTTGCCATAGTTACTGCAGCACTCAAAGTTGTTCTTATCACTTTCACTACTGAGGGGCTTTATCTTTGACACTGAGGTGGGTCATGAGGATGCTGAAAACTCTCACAAACTAACTCAGGTTTTATTTTCAAGTTGATGACATTCACAATGTACTTGAGGTAACAATTAATTATGAACAGATGGGACTTCTGTTTTTCATCCATTAGCAATAAATGCTGGTGCTTCAGACTATACAGTTTCTTGACATTTTTTAAATCTGATCCTGCTGAGAAGAAACAACAAATTGATGTTAGATATCTATTTTTAAGATCTTTATATACATTAATTATAAGCATACCATTTAGAAGAGGTATTAAGCTTATTCAGAATACTTGATGGTTATTATTTCTGAAATAAACACAAAAATACCAATGCTATATCAGTTTTATATGGGCTAGTTTTCTCTTCATTTTTAAAAAATACTGGAAATCAGTTTCTATTAATATTTCTATATGTACATGAATGTTTCATGACTTCACTTTGTGGAAAAAATTATTTAACTAAGGCTTCTTTGTCACTCTAAATATTAATGTGATCAAAATAGGTATTGTTGGACAGTAGAATTATATCAGCTCAAAAGTGATTTGTTATAAATCTTAAAATAGAAGGCTGGAGTGAAGCCCTGGCTGTACTTCCAAAATATCAAAGTTGAATTCCCAGCACCCACATAGTAGCTCAAAACTGTAATTCCAGTTCCGGGGGATCTGACATTCTCACACAGATGTATGTGTAGGCAAAACAACAATCCACACACACAAAAAAAATTAAATTAAATTAAATTTAAAAAACTTAAAATAAATTTTAGAAAATTTAAAAATACAAGTTGGAAAGTAAAAAATAAATTTGTAAAGCATAAAAATACATGTTATATAGTTCCATGTATAGATTAAAAATGGCAGAATTCAGAAAAACTATTTTATATATACACATATATATTATATTATATTAGTAATATTTATTTCTATGGGACATATGAGGGGGGAACTGGGAAAAGGGAAAGCTTTGGAATGTAAACAAGAATATAGAAAATAAAAACATAAAAAAAGAAAAATATTGAAGAGTTCATATGTGAAAAAAAAGAAAATGTATATCTGCAATTTACCCTACTTTTAGTTGAATACTTTGCTTCATTAATGAAGCAACACTAAAGGTATTAAGTGACAATACCTCAAACACAAAAGAGGATATTATAGCAGAGACATATTTTAGCAGGTCTTTCTAAGTGTTTGAAATATGTAAATTGGCCCCCAACCACATCTATTATCTAATGTCCTCATAACTGAGATAAGTGTTTGACAGAAATCAATGTGTAATTTGGCTCACTCTTTGGGAATACACTTCACAGTAGAATGGAGATGCAGCAGCAGGACTGTGAGCCAGTGTGTTCTTGGGTAAAAAGCAAAGCCAGGCAAACGCTGGTTCTCAGCTTGTCTTTTCCTTTTCATTCTATATAGAACCACAGTCCATGAAATGGTGCAGCCCATAATGACCAGGTCTTTCCATTCCAAAGTTTGCTTGAAATACATAAAGCCTACATAATGCTTCATATAGTAAACTTATATAATCTCAATCTGTATAATCCCTCCTAGGTACACCCTGATGTCCCAGCCTGCAGAGTCTTCAACATGGACCTGAGGAGAGAACCAACAGATGGGGGACAAGAAACACAAAGACAAGAGCAAGACAGGTGATCTGATCAAGCTCTGAAAAACTTTATTTCTAGTCTGCAGTATAAGCAGTGGACAAAGAAGTTCTCACAAGGTTGAGTGTGGAGAGGTTCCCAAGCAGGATGCATTATCAGGGTGACTATCTATTATCAGTCAGCTGCCTAACCACATAGAAGTCACTTGATTTCTGAGAAGACGCTCTATCTGTAAGAAAGCTAGCCTTAGGACTATCTCAATATGGGGTCAATTATGTCAAGATAGCCTCATTCACCCATTGACTCCTGACACCCTGAGGCTAAACTAATCTAGGTAATCCTCCAGAGACGTGCCAAGAGTCTAGTCTCCTCAGTAAGTCTAGATGCCATCAAATATTCAAGGGATCAACCAGGTATAAACGAAGGACATGACTGCTCCAGGGAAGGTTTTTATTGTAGACACGAGAAAGAACATAGATAAAGGTATCTGGAAGAGTACAAGCAGAGAGGAAAAGAACAAACTGAACATGGACTGCAGAACAGACCTGGCCAGACTATCTGCAAATCAGAGACTAGCAAGCAATAGGGAATGGAGAAAGCACAGCTGAGGAGCAGGAGCAGAACACACAGAGAGGGAAACACTAGAGTAAGAAAGGCAACAAGGGGAATGAGTGGCTGTGTGGAGGGAGGGAAGCCAGTGAGCTGGAGGGAGGGTAAGGGGCGGGGATGGGGGAGGTAAGAAGGGCTAGGATTGCACAATGGACATTAAAAAGTGTAAACAAGGTGCTTATGATACTGAAAGGGTGTGGAGGCCATCTTGTGCTGTGATATGCTGATAGGCATCCCAGGTAACCATATATCTCTTCTGCCAAGAGGTAAGGGAAATGACTCAGTTTTGGTACAGGGGAACAGGCTTCGCAAGTTCCTAAAGAATGCTGGCTTTTATCTAATCACCAGAAATCCTCCCATAATTCAAGATAAGATCATTTCTGGATATTTGGACTGCTTTTTTTGGAGTTTGGAGAAATTGGAGTTTCCTTTGGACAAGACAAGCACTATAAATAATTAATAGCAAAAATCATCACATTGCCAAGTAGTCTTGCTTAGAAAGTAAAGGTACTATTTTGCCAACCCCGATGAACTGAATTTGATCTCCAGAACCCACATGACCCTTTACAAGGTATACACAACACACACAGACACACACACACACACACACACGCACGAACGAACGCATGCACGCACACACGAACATGCACACACACACACCACACACACTGAATAACAAAAATTAATATATATATATATATATATATATATATATATCCACATTATATATCATGCCATTTTTTTTCTAGAAACTGTGGCCTTCTTATCATTTATTTTGCATTTAGGAGGCAACTTAACTAATTTCTAAGAACAATACTGACCCTGCTATCAGCCGCTCCACATCAGCTCCATATACAGCCCAACTTTTCTCTGTCCTACATCAACCTTGTGATTATTTCTATTCCTGGGACACCAATTTCTTTTCATAACATCAGTTGAATCTATTCTGTAGTTTTCTCCACACATATGCTAGCATTAAGCATCTGTTTCAAAGTCTCAGAGTTCATTGTCAGTAACATTACCTTTTCATAGCTTCAAATTCAAATTACAGTAAATATTTTTCAGCTGTCATTGATTAAAAAGTCTATAGTCTAGAGTCTCAGAAATATGTTATTCTTATAATGGAAAATATTAATTTACAACACAGTGATATTTTATTAACTCAGTATTGATTTTTCCCAGATCCAGCTTTATTTTCTCACATGGCCTATGCTAGTCCCCAAGACACTGTAAGAACTGATGGAAGAGCAGACAGGAGAGATGAGTTTTCATCAGGACCAGACTGATGTATACAACTTGTGTTTCTTTATTACTAAGCTATCTGGTCCAAGTGTGCTAGCATCAACTCAGTGTCTTGGGACATTGAAGAACTAGATCAAAATTCATTCAATTAGATGATGTTTGGCATTTTGGGATGGATTTTAAGTCGCAGAATACCAACAAGCTTTACTGTGACTGGGAAAAGTCATGTTTTGCTTTGAGAGTGGAGAGAAGCCACTATCCATTAAGGACATAACAGGAAATAGAGCATGCTAAAAAAGAAGCACTCCTGCGGGACTCCTGCACAGACAGTACTTATTACTGACTCGCATGTAAGAATGGGATTTTAGTACCTCTACAAACTACCAGAAAGGAAAAACATTAAAAGCAACTCTTTATGCTAGAATGGAAAATAGGACAGAATACAATGTTTTATAACAGAAAAAAATATAATACGTAAATAAGTATAAACAAATTAGAGTACGAACTAGTGCTGGTGCACATTTAGATTAATGTCCTAGTTTTGCCTCTGTATTAAGGAGGATTTATGAATCACACAATTTCTGGGCAGCTCTGCTTTGTTTCACTGTTTATTTAAAGATGTGAGAAGACAAAAAATAAAGAATCTGTAGTGGTGATTGCCTGGTTTGGTTGCTAATATATTTAAGTCTCTGTCAGTAGTAAAGGTATGTCATAAACAGTAATGCTACTGAATATTTTTTCCCTATATTTAAACCACTTGAGGCAGTATTCCACATATACTTTTTTCTTATTTTTAAAAAGATTATATTAGATCTGCTACTTCGCAAGATTACAGTTGGAGAAATATAAAGATCAGGAGACATGCAAATTTGTACATAATGGTACAATTGCTCACAAATGGTTTTTGATGGGGTAAATCTTTTTTTTCTTTAAATATTTTCATTGATCAATAGCTTGTGACTAGTTTGGCACAAATAAGCATGCATATCACAAATGATTTTTTGCAATAATTAGATGGAAGTAGATTTCATTAATGGTAATCTTGAATTCCTAACAACCCTAAGAATATGCACACTACTAGTACTTCATTAGAGAAGCATACAGATTAAGGTTCTGGACTGCAGTTTAAGACAGGTTGCTATCTGGGTCATTCTGTGACTGGACAATTTATCATTGACTAAGAACCACACAGTTGAAACGACGGAAGCTTAGACTCAGAAAGAGAATAAGACAGGCTCAAGCCCTCTTTCTTCCTCGTATGTTCTAGTTTCTCTACTTTAAAATTAGAAGAAGTTGCTCTTAAGTAGAAACATCAAGGTACTCTGCCCAAGTATTAGATATCTCATTGGCTGTGATAGCCTAGCATTGGAAGATGCAACCAAGTGACTCAGGCAATGTTATGAGAACTGAAGTGCAAAGTTTGACCTCTAGCTGTTTATCAGAAGCAACTAAACAAACACATGGACTAATAAAACCTGTTAGAATTTATGATCCTTACAGAACTTTATGTGATATTTTATTATATAGGATGCGCACATAAAAATAAGCTACATATTCACAACTTCTTTATTTTCCTGGTTATAATAAAACAAAGAATATTTTAAGATGGGAGAAAATTCACCAGCAAACCTAAAAAGTTGCTTATTGTTATTTTGCTTATTCTCCAGATACTTTCATTACAATATAACTGTAATCTTAGTAAAAGATTTTATTTTAATATTTTAGTTACTCAATGAACACTTTATACAAATACCATTTTAATGATAATTAAACTGTCTCCTACACACACACAAACACACACACATACATACACACATATAATTTAGTATATGTAGCACATATTTGATATTGGCTATAAGATATATTTAACTTTTAGAAAACGAGAAAAAAAAAAAAAGAAAACGAGACTTTCATTTTTTTTATTTTATGAAAAGCTTCTGTGACTGTTTTCTCTCTCTATTATTTGACCTCCAAATTTCTTAGGCTAATAAGGACAGCATAGTAAAACTGCTGAACGGGATCGAGTCAAGAGCTTTAAATTTAGTAACGCAGTAATAATTACTTATCTAAAACAAATCAGCCACAGTTGTGAATATATTTCTCTTGGTTTCTGTTTGCTCTTTGATCTTCTGGTCTGAGTGACAGAGGTGACGAGTGTCTTCAGATCCAGCAGGGTGTGTCCACTGGAATTTTTGTAACCTGAGTGACTTGTATGGTGGCTTCTGGGAAAACAGGCAGAACCGTGGGCCAGAATATGGAGCCCAGAGGGTGGGTTGCCGCTGACATATTTCACAGTTAAATGTGGATTTTTCCTATTTTATTTTTCAATTTTATTTATTTACTTATTTACTTTGTGTGTGTGTGTGTGTGTGCGCGCGCGCGCGCGTGCGTGTGCGTGTGTGTGTGTGTGTGTGTGTGCGTGTGTGCGTGTGTGCGTGTACGTGTGCGTGTGTGTGTGTGTCTGTGTGTGTGTGTGTGTCTGTGTGTATAGGTTAGAGGGCAGCTTGCAGGAGTTACTTCTCTCCCTCCACCTCTTGGCCTCTGGGGACCCATCTCAGTGGCAGGGGAGAGCCATAGGTAAAAATGATAATTGACCACTGTGGAAATGAAAACAGGCAGTGGGCGACTGAAATCCGTGGATTTGTGAGACAGGATACTAGTTAATTCAGCATGTGAGTTTAGCGTATGTGTGAAAGGGAAATATAACCAACGCCAAGAAATTCCAGGGAAAGTACAGACAGTCTGAGGTAAGATAAACAAGTTATGTGTTTTCACCACACTCTGAGATTCCAACTCCAGCATAGGCTAAAAGAATGAAATGGGAGGATTATATTATTGGCTGTAGTGTGTGTGTGTGTGTGTGTGTGTGTGTGTGTGTGTATCTGTGTGTGTGTGTGTCTGTGTCTGTGTGTGTCTGTGTGTGTGTCTGTGTGTGTGTCTGTGTGTGTCTCTGTGTGTGTCTGTGTCTGTGTGTGTCTGTGTCTGTGTGTGTCTCTGTGTGTGTCTTTGCTCTCAGAGTTTAGAAGGGCGTATCAGAACCCCTGGAATTGGCGTTACAGTCCACCACCTGCGGACTGGGAACTGAGCACAGGTCCAGTGTAAAAGCAGTGTGTTCTCTTCACCTCTTACCTGTCTCTCCACCCCACACCAAAACAACTTTAATACTGTTGAAACATTGCAGATGTGGGAAGGAAATCCATCTCATTGAAGGAAGATTAATTTCTATTCATTAAAGATTATTCACAAAACCCCAAATTTGTCTAGTCTTTGGTGAACTTTGAAGAAGAGCACCGGGATTTTGTCAGTTCATCAATCAGAACAAAATGGTTCATCAATGATTTTATTGCTTAGTTTTAACTCTTAAGAATACACATACAAATTCATTTAACGTCAAAATGTTTATACTGTAAATGATACCATATTGCTGTATATAACACAAGAGATACATATAGTGTGTCTGTATCTAGTATATATAATGATGGATAAAGTAATAATACAAGATTATATATATATATAACATATTGCATAGGTTTGTGGGGGGCAGATTTTGGTTTTTTCGAGATAGGGTCTCTCTGCATAGCCCTGGCTGTCCTGGAACACACTCTGTAGACCAGGCTCGCCTTGAACTCAGAAATCCACCTGCCTCTGCTTCCCAAGTGCTGGGATTAAAGGTGTGCACATAGACACGCCGCCATTTTGCCTACAGGAGCCAGAGTGCTCAGGAGGGCAGAGACTGCTAACAAGCGTAGCCTGAGGCTAACAAAACGGGGGTCTAGGCCCCAAAAGGCACAGGACTGACCCCAAGAACTGGGCGGCTTGGTGGGCCATCTGTGTGTCAACCAGCCCAGGAGGTTATTAGCACAACAGACTCTCCCGGTGCTTTCGCGGAGCGCGGACGCGCACGCCCGCCATCCGGGTCACCTGGCGGACCCAAATAACAGACATAGCCCTAGGGGAACTTTGCTCGGACCTTGGCCTCCCAGGCGTTTGCCTGGACTCAGGGCCCAGGCGACAAGGCTAACCTAGTGTGCGCCAGCCCGGTTGGGGAAATCGGCTGCCCAGCGGAGTGAGCGGAGCACAGGGGAGGTCACAGCAACATTCACCTTCGGAGCTCCCTGGGGGTGCACACGGGTTCCACCTGGTCCACAGACACAATCTGGGGCAAGGCCTCAGGCAGAAGCCCCCAGCTCAACTCTCTCCGCTTCAGATCAGCCTGGGTGGCCGCCACATCTCCAGGTCCCTCAAGAGGCTAGTGGGGGCTTCCGGGCGGCCAGCTGGGAGAAGTCGGTGTGCTCCAATAAATCCTGCGGGCCCCAGCGGGAGCCTTCAGGTGCCTGCTTCAGGATCTGAACAGCCTGGACAACAGCACCCTGTCTATAGGCAGTGCAGAGTGTAAGCTGTGCACCAGAGGCCAACGGGGAAGGGGCAGCTTGCACTGGTGAGTCCAGCACTGACAAGACCAAGTAACACCAGTGAGAGCTAGATGGCAAAAGGCAAACGCAGAAACGTCACTAACAGAAATCAAGGCAATATGGCAACATCTGAACCAAATTCTCCTCTACCAGCAAGTCCTGGATACCCCATCACACCAGTAAAACAACATTTGGATTTAAAATCACTGGTCATGATGCTGGTACAGGAACACATGAAAGACATTGAGGAGAAAATGGATCAAAAGTTAGAAGCCCTTGCAAGGGAAACACAAAAATCATTGAAAGAAATCCAGGAGAATACAAAAGCCAACAAGGAGGAAATGCAAAAAACACTTAAAGAAATACAGGAGAACTTTGCTCCACAGGCTGAGGTCATGAAAGACGAAACACAAAAATCTCTTAAAGAAATACAGGAGAACTTTGGTCAACAGGCTGAGCTCATGAAAGAGGAAACACAAAAATCTCTTAAAGAATTACAGGAAAACACAAACATGCAAGTGAAGGAGCTAAGCAAAACCATCCAGGATCTAAAATCAGAAGTAGAAACAACTAAGAAAACTCAAAGGGAGACAACTTTGGAGATAGAAAGCCTTGGGAAGAAATCAGGGGACAGAGATACAAATATCAACAACAGAATACAAGAGATAGAAGAAAGAATCTCAGATGCTGAAGATTCCATAGAAACCATGGACTCAACAGTTAAAGAAAATGCAAAATGCAAAAAGCTTGTAACCCAAAATATCCAGGAAATCCAGGACACAATGAGAAGACCAAACCTAAGGATTATAGGCATAGATGAGAGTGAAGATTTACAACTTAAAGGGCCAGCAAATATCTTCAATAAAATTATGGAAGAAAACTTCCCTAACCTAAAGAGAGAGATGCCCATGAATATACAAGAAGCCTACAGAACTCCAAACAGACTGGACCAGAACAGAAATACTTCCCGTCACATAATAATCAAAACACCAAATGTTCTAAACAAAGAAAGAATACTAAAGGCAGTAAGAGAAAAAGGCCAAGTAACATATAAAGGAAGACCTATCAGAATCACAGCAGACTTTTCACCTGAGACTATGAAGGCTAGAAGGTCCTGGGCAGATCTCATGCAGACTCTAAGAGAACACAAATGCCAACCAAAACTACTATATCCAGCAAAACTCTCAATCACCATAGATGGAGAAACTAAGATATTTCACGACAAAACCAAGTTCACCCAATATCTATCCACAAACCCAGCCCTAAAAAGGATAATAGGAGGACAACACCAATACAAGGAGGGAAACTCCACCCTGAAAAAAGCAAGATAGTAACCTTTCATCAAACCCAAAAGAAGTTAAGCAATCAAATTTAAAAAATAACGTCAAAAATGATAGGAAGTAACAATCACTATTCCTTAATATCTCTTAACATCAATGGACTCAATGCCCCAATAAAAAGACACAGACTAACTGACTGGATACGTAAACAGGACCCTACATTTTGCTGCTTACAGGAAACACACCTCAGGGTCAAAGACAAACACTACCTTAGAGTAAAAGGCTGGAAGACAATTTTACAAGCAAATGGTCTCAGGAAACAAGCTGGAGTAGCCATTTTAATATCAGATAAAATTGACTTTCAACCCAAAGTCATCAAAAGAGACTCTGAGGGACACTTCTTGCTGGTCAAAGGAAAAATACAACAAGAAGAACTCTCAATCCTGAACATCTATGCTCCAAATGCAAGGGCACCCTCTTTCATAAAAGAAACTTTATTAAAACTCAAAGCACAGATTACACCTAACACAATAATTGTGGGTGATTTCAACACTGCACTTTCCTCAATGGACCGATCAGGAAAACAGAAACTAAACAAGGACACAATGAAACTAATTGAAGCTTTGGACCAATTAGATTTAACTGATATATATAGAACATTCTATCCTAAAACAAAAGAATATACCTTTTTTTCAGCACCTCATGGTACCTTCTCCAAAATCGACCATATAATTGGTCACAAGACAGACCTCAACAAATATAAAAAGATAGAACTAATCCCATGCCTCCTATCTGATCACTATGGAATAAAAGTGGTCTTCAATAGCAACAGAAACAACAGAAAACCCACATACACGTGGAAATTGAACAATACTCTACTCAATGACACCTTGGTCAAGGAAGAAATAAAGAAAGAAATTAAAGACTTTTTAGAACACAATGAAAATGAAAACACAACATACCCAAATCTATGGGACACAATGAAAGCAGTGCTAAGAGGAAAACTCATAGCCCTGAGTGCCTCCAAAAAGAAAATGGAGAGAGCATACATTACCAACTTAATGACACACCTGAAAGCCCTAGAACAAAAAGAAGCTATTTCACCCAGGAGGAGTAGAAGGCAGGAAATCATCAAACTCAGGGCCGAAATCAATCAAGTAGAAACAAAGAGAACCATACAAAAAATCAACAAAACTAGGAGCTGGTTCTTTGAGAAAATCAACAAGATAGATAAACCCTTAGCCAGACTGACCAAAGGGCACAGAGAAAGTATCCAAATTAACAAACTTAGAAATGAAAAGGGAGACATAACAACGGAAACTGAGTAAATCCAAAAAATCATCAGATCCTACTACAAGAGCCTGTACTCAACACAACTGGAGAATCTGGAGGAAATGGACAATTTCCTTGAGAGATACCAAATACCAAAATTAAATCAGGACCAACTAGACCATCTAAATAGTCCCATAAAGCCTAAAGAAATAGAAGGAGTCATAGAAAGTCTTCCAACCAAAAAAAGCACAGGACCAGATGGTTTCAGTGCAGAATTCTACCAGACCTTCAAAGAAGAGTTAACACCAATACTCTTCAAACTATTCCACAAAATAGAAACAGAAGGAACACTACCCAATTCCTTCTACGAAGCCACAATTACGCTGATACCAAAGCCACACAAAGATCCAACAAAGAAAGAGAACTTCAGACCAATTTCCCTTATGAACATCGATGCAAAAATACTCAACAAAATTCTTGCCAACCGAATCCAAGAACACATCAAAACGATCATCCACCATGATCAAGTAGGCTTTATCCCGGGAATGCAGGGTTGGTTCAATATACGGAAATCCATCAATACAATCCACTACATAAACAAACTCAAAGAACAAAACCACATGGTCATTTCATTGGATGCTGAAAAAGCATTTGACAAAATTCAGCATCCTTTCATGCTTAAAGTCTTGGAGAGAACAGGAATTCAAGGCCCATACCTAAACATAGTAAAAGCAATATACAGCAAACCGGTAGCCAGCATCAAACTAAACGGAGAGAAACTTGAAGCAATCCCACTGAAATCAGGGACCAGACAAGGCTGCCCCCTTTCTCCTTATCTTTTCAATATTGTACTTGAGGTACTAGCTCGGGCAATTCGACAACATAAGGAGGTCAAAGGGATACAAATTGGAAAGGAGGAAGTCAAACTATCATTATTTGCAGACGACATGATCGTCTACCTAAGTGACCCAAAGAACTCCACTAGAGAGCTCCTACAGCTGATAAACAACTTCAGCAAAGTGGCAGGTTACAAAATCAACTCAAGCAAATCAGTGGCCTTCCTATACTCAAAGGATAAGCAGGCTGAGAAAGAAATTAGGGAAATGACCCCCTTCACAATAGCCACAAACAGTATAAAGTATCTTGGGGTGACTCTTACCAAACATGCGAAAGATCTGTATGGCAAGAACTTCAAGACTCTGAAGAAGGAAATGGAAGAAGACCTCAAAAAATGGGAAAACCTCCCATGCTCATGGATCGGTAGAATCAATATAGTTAAAATGGCCATTTTGCCTAAAGCACTATACAGATTCAATGCAATACCCATCAAAATCCCAACTCAATTCTTCACAGAGTTAGAAAGAGCAATTATCAAATTCATCTGGAACAACAAAAAACCCAGGATAGCTAAAACTATTCTCAGCAACAAAAGAAAATCTGGGGGAATCAGTATCCCTGACCTCAAGCAATACTACAGAGCAATAGTGTTAAAAACTGCATGGTATTGGTACAGTGACAGGCAGGAGGATCAATGGAACAGGATTGAAGATCCAGAAATGAACCCACACACCTATGGCCACTTGATCCTCGACAAAGAGGCTGAAAACATCCAATGGAAAAAAGATAGCCTTTTCAACAAATGGTGCTGGTTCAACTGGAGGTCAGCATGCAGAAGAATGCGAATTGATCCATCTTTGTCTCCTTGTACTAAGCTCAAATCCAAATGGATCAAGGACCTCCACATAAAGCCAGACACTCTGAAGCTAATAGAAAAGAAACTGGGGAAGACCCTTGAGGACATCGGTACAGGGAGAAAGTTTCTGAACAGAACACCAATACCGTATGCTCTAAGAGCAAGAATTGACAAATGGGACCTCATAAGGTTACAGAGTTTCTGTAAGGCAAAGGACACCATCAAGAGGACAGATCGGCAACCAACAAATTGGGAAAAGATCTTCACCAATCCTACATCAGATAGAGGGCTAATATCCAATATATATAAAGAACTCAAGAAGTTAGACTCCAGAAAACCGAACAACCCTATTAAAAAATGGGGTACAGAGTTAAACAAAGAATTCTCACCTGAAGAACTTCGGATGGCGGAGAAGCATCTTAAAAAATGCTCCACTTCATTAGTCATTAGGGAAATGCAAATCAAAACAACCCTAAGATTTCATCTTACACCAGTCAGAATGGCTAAGATTAAAAATTCAGGAGACAGCAGGTGTTGGAGAGGGTGCGGAGAAAGAGGAACACTCCTCCACTGCTGGTGGGGTTGCAAATTGGTACAACCACTCTGGAAAGCAGTCTGGCGGTTCCTCCGAAAACTGGGCACCTCACTTCCAGAAGATCCTGCTATACCACTCCTGGGCATATACCCAGAGGATTCCCCACCATGTAATAAGGATACATGCTCTACTATGTTCATAGCAGCCCTATTTATAATTGCCAGATGCTGGAAAGAACCCAGGTATCCCTCAACAGAAGAGTGGATACAAAAAATGTGGTATATCTACACAATGGAGTACTATTCAGCCATTAGAAACAACGAATTCATGAAATTCTTAGGCAAATGGATGGTGCTAGAGAACATCATACTAAGTGAGATAACCCAGACTCAAAATCATGGTATGTACTCACTAATAAGTGGTTATTAACCTAGAAAACTGGAATACCCAAAACATAATCCACACATCAAATGAGATACAAGAAGAAAGCAGGAGTGGTCCCTGGTTCTGGAAAGACTCAGTGAAACAGTATTTGGCAAAACCAGAACGGGGAACTGGGAAGGGGTGGGAGGGAGGACAGGGGAAGAGAAGGGGGCTTACGGGACTTTCGGGGAGTGGGGGGGGGGGGCTAGAAAAGGGGAAATCATTTGAAATGTAAATAAATTATATCAAATAAAAAAAAAGACAAAAAAAAAAGGTGTGCACATAGATATTTTTAAAACTAAGTCATCTTATACTATAATTTTATGCCTTAGGATATTTGAACTTGCTGATTATAGTATTTTTCAGAAAATGTCTATGGCTTTCTGCAAATAAACTTAAATAAGCACTGAAAAGTAGGACCTTTATTAAAACATCCTTCCAGAGCCTCTCGAGTCTTTTCAAAACAAAAACTGAAACTTAGTTTGACCTCTTAATACTGGGGTGTTTGCCATGTATTCCAAACGTAAATTACATTAACATCACAAATAAAACTTCCAATGGAACAGCTGCCATGGAAAACTGATTTGGCATGGGCATTCCACTGTGTCCTGCTATCAGCGGCATCAGAATCAGATAAAACTGGAGCTCTTGTAGGAAACTTGGTACTCAAATTGGCAGTTTTTCTATGTGTATATTTTACAGTTTCTGTGCCAATGAAATTAGTGTTAATTAATGCAATCTTAAATAAATCATGTTGCTACCTAAATGGAGTTTTGACTAGAATATTTTTCTACTGAGAAAAAGAACAAAAAGGGATATTTTTTTTTTAAATCAGTCGACGACACAGGCAAGCATTTGAAGGCCACCCAAATGGACTCCTGTGGATTTTAATGTGACTCATCGGGAGAGGTCCTGTGGTGACTTAACATGCACTGAGTTGGCTTGACCCTTTGCTGTGTCTGTTTTACAGCTGCCAGGTTCAGAGGACTTTATGTTACAGGGCATGACGGTGCCTGCTGAGACACTCAGCAAGTTCACAGGCTTGGCTTGTTCAGACACTTGGTACCTTAGTTCTCTTTTACTCTATCAAAGATGTGCTCAGCAGTGGGTAGACAATTAAAGACTGGCTCTCCCTCTCCAAGACTCTATCAGAAGCCTATAGCTCAGATGGAAAGAACCAATCCTACCCTGATTTATTATTGACATGTTTTAGATTATGTGGGCCAAAGCAAGAAAATAGTTGTTCTGATCTAATCTCTGCATCAATTGTACTAAGTCTAGAGAGTTGCATTTCATAATAAACCTTTTACCTTAATTTCTATCTTTTAAATAATTCTCACCCCATCTTCTGAAATATCCCCTGAGCCTTGGAAGATATTATATACATTTATTTAGGGTGAGGCCTAATAAATATTTTTTGCATCTTGGACTGTCATGAGTCTCTGAATATTCTATCATTTTTATCGGGGAAAGGTTATTCTGAATGAATGTGGTTGGGATCTGCTCTGGGAGATTTTATATATATATGTGTGTGTGTGTGTGTGTGTGTGAGAGAGAGAGAGAGAGAGAGAGAGAGAGAGAGAGAGAGAGAGAAGAATAGAGTATGTAAGTATGTAAATATGAAGAGAAATAAGAGTAGAGAGTAGAGGTTAAAAAAATATATGCATACTGTTGTTCTTTCTGAATTTATTTAAATATCAGTGATATGTTCCCCATCTGGATCTACCACCTTTCCAGACCTAGTTTGTTAGCCAGGCTTTCACTACCAAATATGGTAACCCCTGCCTTCCCATCTCCTGTGGAGAGGGCCTCAAATACAAATAGAGGGAAGTGTGTTAATACCAAAACAAGAAACTTTCTTAAGGTCACTTAGAGAGCAGAGAGTGGGATGCAAAGCCAGGTGGCAGCGTTTAATCTAATCTACTAGAGGGATTGCTTTTGATATTTTGAGCCTCTTTCAGAGAAATTTAGAAACTTTTTAGCATTAAACATTTATTTGGAGCAGTAGCTGGTCCAGCTGAAGGGCCATCAGCGGTGGAACCAAGGCGACACAGGGTCCAGTTAGGCCCTGCGCCCACGACCACTGACCTTCGCTGACCAGCCGGGCGGCAAGCAGCTGCGGTTCTGCGGAGCCTTTCGCTGCACGGAAGCCACTTCAGAACTCGGCTTCCCGCCAGTCAGGAGAGACTCACCTCCATCTTGATTCCGGGCTCCAGAGATCGGACAGACTGAGGTACACAAACATAATCCTAGGCCCAACACCGCAGGGGTCTGAGCCTGACGGGCGTTGGCCTGCACCCAGGCCCTGGGCTGTTCGAGTGGCCATCAGGGTGCCAAACCAGCCAGGAGGTTTTCAGGACCCAGAGTGCTTGGGAGGGCAGAGACTGCTAACAAGCGTAGCCTGAGGCTAACAAAACGGGGGTCCAGGCCCCAAAAGGCACAGGACTGACCCCAAGAACTGGGCGGCTTGGTGGGCCATCTGTGTGTCAACCCGCCCAGGAGGTTATTAGCACAACAGACTCTCCCGGTGCTTTCGGGGAGCGCGGACGCGCACGCCCGCCATCCGGGTCACCTGGCAGACCCAATTAACAGTCATAGCCCTAGGGGAACTTTGCTCGGACCTTGGCCTCCCAGGCTTTTGCCTGGACTCAGGGCCTGGGCGACAAGGCTAACCTAGTGTGCGCCAACACGGTTGGGGAAATCGGCTGCCCAGCAGAGTGAGCAGAACACAGGGGAGGTCACAGCAGCATACACCTTCGGAGCTCCCTGGGGGTGCACACGGGTTCCATCTGGTCCACAGACACAATCTGGGGCAAGGCCTCAGGCAGAAGCCCTCAGGTCAACTCTCTCCGCTTCAGATCAGCCTGGGCGGCCGCACCACATCTCCAGGTCCCTCAAGAGGCTAGTGGGGGCTTCCGGGCGGCCAGCTGGGAGAAGTCGGTGTGCTCCAATAAATCCTGCGGGCCCCAGCGGGAGCCTTAAGGTGCCTGCTTCGGGATCTGAACAGCCTGGACAGCAGCACCCTGTCTACAGGCAGTGCAGGGTGTAAGCTGTGCACCAGAGGCCAACGGGGAAGGGGCAGCTTGCACTGGTGAGTCCAGCACTGACAAGACCAAGTAACACCAGTGAGAGCTAGATGGCAAAAGGCAAACGCAGGAACGTCACTAACAGAAATCAAGGCAATATGGCAACATCTGAACCCAATTCTCCTCTACCAGCATGTCCTGGATACCCCATCACACCAGTAAAACAAGATTTGGATTTAAAATCACTGGTCATGATACTGGTACAGGAACACATGAAGGACATACATAAAGAAATTCAGGAGAAAATGGATCAAAAGTTAGAAGCCCTTGCAAGGGAAACACAAAAATCATTGAAAGAAATCCAGGAGAATACAAAAGCCAACAAGGAGGAAATGCAAAAAACACTTAAAGAAATACAGGAGATCTTTGGTCAACAGGCTGAGGTCATGAAAGACGAAACACAAAAATCTCTTAAAGAAATACAGGAGAACTTTGGTCAACAGGCTGAGGTCATGAAAGAAAAAACACAAAAATCTCTTAAAGAATTACAGGAAAGCACAAACAAGCAAGTGAAGGAGCTAAGCAAATCCATCCAGGATCTAAAATCAGAAGTAGAAACAACTAAGAAAACTCAAAAGGAGACAACTTTGGAGATAGAAAGCCTTGGGAAGAAATCAGGGGACAGAGATGCAAATATCAACAACAGAATACAAGAAATAGAAGAAAGAATCTCAGATGCTGAAGATTCCATAGAAACCATGGACTCAACAGTTAAAGAAAATGCAAAATGCAAAAAGCTTGTAACCCAAAATATCCAGGAAATCCAGGACACAATGAGAAGACCAAACCTAAGGATTATAGGCATAGATGAGAGTGAAGATTTACAACTTAAAGGGCCAGCAAATATCTTCAATAAAATTATGGAAGAAAACTTCCCTAACCTAAAGAGAGAGATGCCCATGAATATACAAGAAGCCTACAGAACTCCAAACAGACTGGACCAGAACAGAAACACTTCCCGTCACATAATAATCAAAACACCAAATGTTCTAAACAAAGAAAGAATATTAAAGGCAGTAAGAGAAAAAGGCCAAGTAACATATAAAGGAAGACCTATCAGAATCACAGCAGACTTTTCACCTGAGACAATGAAGGCTAGAAGGTCCTGGGCAGATCTCATGCAGACTCTAAGAGAACACAAATGCCAACCAAAACTACTATATCCAGCAAAACTCTCAATCACCATAGATGGAGAAACTAAGATATTTCACGACAAAACCAAGTTTACCCAATATCTATCCACAAACCCGGCCCTAAAAAGGATAATAGGAGGACAACACCAATACAAGGAGGGAAACTTCACCCTGAAAAAAGCAAGATAGTAACCTTTCATCAAACCCAAAAGAAGTTAACCAATCAAATTTAAAAAATAACGTCAAAAATGATAGGAAGTAACAATCACTATTCCTTAATATCTCTTAACATCAATGGACTCAATGCCCCAATAAAAAGACACAGACTAACTGACTGGATACGTAAACAGGGCCCTACATTTTGCTGCTTACAGGAAACACACCTCAGGGTCAAAGACAAACACTACCTTAGAGTAAAAGGCTGGAAGACAATTTTACAAGCAAATGGTCTCAGGAAACAAGCTGGAGTAGCCATTTTAATATCAGATAAAATTGACTTTCAACCCAAAGTCATCAAAAGAGACTCTGAGGGACACTTCTTGCTGGTCAAAGGAAAAATACAACAAGAAGAACTCTCAATCCTGAACATCTATGCTCCAAATGCAAAGGCACCCTCTTTCATAAAAGAAACTTTATTAAAACTCAAAGCACACATTGCACCTAACACAATAATTGTGGGTGACTTCAACACTGCACTTTCCTCAATGGACCGATCAGGAAAACAGAAACTAAACAAGGACACAATGAAACTAATTGAAGCTTTGGACCAATTATATTTAACTGATATATATAGAACATTCTATCCTAAAACAAAAGAATATACCTTTTTTTCAGCACCTCATGGTACCTTCTCCAAAATCGACCATATAATTGGTCACAAGACAGACCTCAACAAATATAAGAAGATCGAACTAATCCCATGCCTCCTATCTGATCACTATGGAGTAAAAGTGGTCTTCAATAGCAACAGAAACAATAGAAAACCCACATACACGTGGAAATTGAACAATACTCTACTCAATGATACCTTGGTCAAGGAAGAACTAAAGAAAGAAATTAAAGACTTTTTAGAACACAATGAAAATGAAAACACAACATACCCAAATCTATGGGACACAATGAAAGCAGTGCTAAGAGGAAAACTCATAGCCCTGAGTGCCTCCAAAAAGAAAATGGAGAGAGCATACATTACCAACTTAATGACACACCTGAAAGCCCTAGAACAAAAAGAAGCTATTTCACCCAGGAGGAGTAGAAGGCAGGAAATCATCAAACTCAGGGCCGAAATCAATCAAGTAGAAACAAAGAGAACCATACAAAAAATCAACAAAACCAGGAGCTGGTTCTTTGAGAAAATCAACAAGATAGATAAACCCTTAGCCAGACTGACCAAAGGGCACAGAGAAAGTATCCAAATTAACAAACTTAGAAATGAAAAGGGAGACATAACAACGGAAACTGAGGAAATCCAAAAAAATCATCAGATCCTACTACAAGAGCCTGTACTCAACACAACTGGAGAATCTGGAGGAAATGGACAATTTCCTTGACAGATACCAAATACCAAAATTAAATCAGGACCAACTAGACCATCTGAACAGTCCCATAAAGCCTAAAGAAATAGAAGGAGTCATAGAAAGTCTTCCAACCAAAAAAAGCACAGGACCAGATGGTTTCAGTGCAGAATTCTACCAGACCTTCAAAGAAGAGTTAACACCAATACTCTTCAAACTATTCCACAAAATAGAAACAGAAGGAACACTACCCAATTCCTTCTACGAAGCCACAATTACGCTGATACCAAAGCCACACAAAGATCCAACAAAGAAAGAGAACTTCAGACCAATTTCCCTTATGAACATCGATGCAAAAATACTCAACAAAATTCTTGCCAACCGAATCCAAGAACACATCAAAACGATCATCCACCATGATCAAGTAGGCTTTATCCCGGGAATGCAGGGTTGGTTCAATATACGGAAATCCATCAATACAATCCACTACATAAACAAACTCAAAGAACAAAACCACATGGTCATTTCATTGGATGCTGAAAAAGCGTTTGACAAAATTCAGCATCCTTTCATGCTTAAAGTCTTGGAGAGAACAGGAATTCAAGGCCCATACCTAAACATAGTAAAAGCAATATACAGCAAACCGGTAGCCAGCATCAAACTAAATGGAGAGAAACTTGAAGCAATCCCACTGAAATCAGGGACCAGACAAGGCTGCCCCCTTTCTCCTTATCTTTTCAATATTGTACTTGAGGTACTAGCTCGGGCAATTCGACAACATAAGGAGGTCAAAGGGATACAAATTGGAAAGGAGGAAGTCAAACTATCATTATTTGCAGACGACATGATAGTCTACCTAAGTGACCCAAAAAACTCCACTAGAGAGCTCCTACAGCTGATAAACAACTTCAGCAAAGTGGCAGGTTATAAAATCAACTCAAGCAAATCAGTGGCCTTCCTATACTCAAAGGATAAGCAGGCTGAGAAAGAAATTAGGGAAATGACCCCCTTCACAATAGCCACAAACAGTATAAAGTATCTTGGGGTGACTCTTACCAAACATGCGAAAGGTCTGTATGACAAGAACTTCAAGACTCTGAAGAAGGAAATGAAGAAGACCTCAAAAAATGGGAAAACCTCCCATGCTCATGGATCGGTAGAATCAATATAGTTAAAATGGCCATTTTGCCTAAAGCACTATACAGATTCAATGCAATACCCATCAAAATCCCAACTCAATTCTTCACAGAGTTAGAAAGAGCAATTATCAAATTCATCTGGAACAACAAAAAACCCAGGATAGCTAAAACTATTCTCAGCAACAAAAGAAAATCTGGGGGAATCAGTATCCCTGACCTCAAGCAATACTACAGAGCAATAGTGTTAAAAACTGCATGGTATTGGTACAGTGACAGGCAGGAGGATCAATGGAACAGGATTGAAGATCCAGAAATGAACCCACACACCTATGGCCACTTGATCCTCGACAAAGAGGCTGAAAACATCCAATGGAAAAAAGATAGCCTTTTCAACAAATGGTGCTGGTTCAACTGGAGGTCAGCATGCAGAAGAATGCGAATTGATCCATCCTTGTCTCCTTGTACTAAGCTCAAATCCAAATGGATCAAGGACCTCCACATAAAGCCAGACACTCTGAAGCTAATAGAAAAGAAACTGGGGAAGATCCTTGAGGATATCGGTACAGGGAGAAAGTTTCTGAACAGAACACCAATAGCGTATGCTCTAAGAGCAAGAATTGACAAATGGTACCTCATAAGGTTACAGAGTTTCTGTAAGGCAAAGAACACCATCAAGAGGACAGATCGGCAACCAACAAATTGGGAAAAGATCTTCACCAATCCTACATCAGATAGAGGGCTAATATCCAATATATATAAAGAACTCAAGAAGTTAGACTCCAGAAAACCGAACAACCCTATTAAAAAATGGGGTACAGAGTTAAACAAAGAATTCTCACCTGAAGAACTTCGGATGGCGGAGAAACATCTTAAAAAATGCTCAACTTCATTAGTCATTAGGGAAATGCAAATCAAAACAACCCTAAGATTTCATCTTACACCAGTCAGAATGGCTAAGATTAAAAATTCAGGAGACAGAAGGTGTTGGAGAGGGTGCGGAGAAAGAGGAACACTCCTCCACTGCTGGTGGGGTTGCAAATTGGTATAACCACTCTGGAAAGCAGTCTGGCGGTTCCTCCGAAAACTGGGCACCTCACTTCCAGAAGATCCTGCTATACCACTCCTGGGCATATACCCAGAGGATTCCCCACCATGTAATAAGGATACATGCTCTACTATGTTCATAGCAGCCCTATTTATAATTGCCAGATGCTGGAAAGAACCCAGGTATCCCTCAACAGAAGAGTGGATGCAAAAAATGTGGTATATCTACACAATGGAGTACTATTCAGCCATTAGAAACAATGAATTCATGAAATTCTTAGGCAAAAGGATGGAGCTAGAGAACATCATACTAAGTGAGGTAACCCAGACTCAAAAGGTGAATCATGGTATGCACTCACTAATAAGTGGTTATTAACCTAGAAAACTGGAATACCCAAAACATAATCCACACATCAAATGAGATACAAGAAGAAAGCAGGAGTGGTCCCTGGTTCTGGAAAGACTCAGTGAAACTGTATTTGGCAAAACCAGAACGGGGAACTGGGAAGGGGTGGGAGGGAGGACAGGGGAAGAGAAGGGGGCTTACGGGACTTTCGGGGAGTGGGGGGGGGGCTAGAAAAGGGGAAATCATATGAAATGTAAATAAATTATATCGAATAAAAAAAATGTATTTGTGTATGTGTGTGTGTGTGTGTGTGTGTGTGTGGTGTTCCAAGAGTGTAGACGCCCATGGATTTATCCCTGGATCTGAGGTTATAGCCAGTTGTGTGCCATCATCTAATGCAGGAAGGAAGGCATAACTTCTTTATCATATCTGCACATGACATTGATTGAAGGAGGAAATGACAGATAATTCCCTTTTTAATATTGGGATTATACTCCATTTGCATTCAGAGGCTTGTTATTGAACACACTCTTATAAGAGCTAGTTGACTTTTGTTAGGCGCAGACTAAATGATGATGGTGGGATACAATAAGGGCTAAGGTAGATAATAAGCTACCATTAGGAAGGAAAGCTAGCACAAGCCTATACTCATGGGACCTCGAGCTTCTCATTTTCCCCTATGATGGGGAAATAATGAACATACCTGACTAATAGGGAGTAATTCTTAATCTTTCCCCCAAACTATTCCATTACGTGTACATTCGTGCTCATGTATGTCCATCCTCGCTGCTCTCCAACATGTGATAAGCCCTTGATCTGGGCCAACTTTTAAAAAATGTGGCCAGGCAGTGGTGGCGCAGGCCTTTAATCCCAGCACTTGGGAGGCAGAGGAAGGTGGATTTCTGAGTTCGAGGCCAGCCTGGTCTACAGAGTGAGTTCCAGGACAGCCAGCGCTACACAGAGAAACTCTGTCTCGAAAAACAAAACAAAAACTGATGCTATTAAAATGATCTGACCCACAACCTTTCATAATTCTATGCTTTCTATGTAAGAGGGAAGTACAGTGATTACTATTTAAATTTTGTTTTGAGGTATGATCTAGTTATATAGTCCAGGTTGGTATGACACTTTTGAATGCAGACCCTAAATTAATGGACTTGCAGTAGTGAGCTGGTTGAAGGCAAGGGATTTAAAGGCTTAGTTTGGGTCTGTGTTTACCTATAAAATGTATTTGTATTTACATATTTTTATCTATGTGAAATGGCTTTGGAAAGGCTGTTAGAAATAACCCCTGCCAAATTAGTTAAATAATTCACGTAGCAAATACTACAAAACTCGTTGAGGTTTATTAGAATCATTCCTTATGAAACAAGAATTCTTTGACAAGTACCATGAAAAGGCTTAGAGAACATAGCTTAAATTTTTAGGTAGTGGAATTTTAAGGATTCTTTCTTCATTCCTCTTTATTTTTTTCATTTGCAGGTCAGTACATCGAGAAGTTGGGTGTTTGGTTTAATCTCTCTTCTGTGGGCATTAGCAGAAACTTGGTTATGACAAGTACTCTGTCTACTCAGTTGATTTAAATGCTATGTTGGCTGCAACTGAGCTTCAGTGGAGCAGGGCTTTTCTATCCCAAAGGACATTCTGTCTGTGCTACAGCTGTGATTTATTTGCATAGAGTTGACCTTCGATTCAACCCAGCCCTTACTTTTCAAGGGGAATCACTACATCTCAGTGCCTTGGTGAGTCTTCAGAGATGGCTAAGTAATCCTAGAGGAAAACAATCTACTCCTGCCTCCCTAGAGTTACTGAGCATGCTGCCAGTGAGGAGACAATTTGAATTGAATTTGATTGCTTTTTATTAATTATAAATGCAAGCATCATCTGGATTG
The DNA here is from genome assembly GCF_947179515.1 of Apodemus sylvaticus. NCBI lineage: Eukaryota > Metazoa > Chordata > Mammalia > Rodentia > Muridae > Apodemus > Apodemus sylvaticus. Next base: position 53,542,431 of record NC_067489.1, read on the forward strand.
CCTAGGCATTGCCTTACCTTCAATATGAATGAGACAGAATCAAATCTTGCTTAATATTGCCCTCCAAAACCTTTACTTACCTAAGTAATATATTGCCTGGATTATTTAGACCAAGTTCTTGCTTGTTTTTAAAATTATATTTTCAAAAAAATTCTGCTAAAGATAACAGTGCATGGTCAATACCAATTTTGGTCCATCATAAGCATTTATATGATATTTTATCTTGGGTGGGAAACATTGATATTTGTTTTTTAAGAATTTGTATATAATTTGTCATCATTGAAGCATTTGGTGCAGCAGCTACATGCATTTCTATGAGTTTTTTTTTAAAATGAAATGGTGACCCAGAAGCACTAGGTATTCTGATATAATACACTCCAAAATATCTTAGCAAAGCAAAGAAATAAGAGAAGGTATATGAAAAAGTACAGGGAAGGTTAAACAGCATTAACAATTGACATGGAAAAAGACAAATGCATGAAGAAAGCATTTAATTTTTTTCTCTTGTAAAGTTTAAGAGAAATGTGTAGATAAGACCATATACTTGTGTATATGACATATATACCCAAGACATATATACATATAACATATATGACTTATATACATATAAGGTATATGCATATACATATAAGAATATGCTTATGTCTTTGTCCATTTCTACTGTACTATGTCAAGTAGCACAGTAGGTTTGGCATTTAGAGGGCTTGGAGTGTTGATGTGAGATGGAATGAGGTTGAATAGATGTCATAGGGGATATTTGCTCAGGGAAAAGAGAAGCTGGGAATGAAGCTGAGGCATGGAGGACCACAATAGAGGATGGTACACAGGACTGAGACATAGCTGGGCACTGAAGAGGGACTTCAGCAAGGTGATAAGTAAAGCTCATTGATAATCTTCTACATGATCTTTCTAGTTTTTCAAATCTACATAGCAATAATATGATATTAATTCTTATGACATGAAATCATATGAAATTATCATATGATACTATCAATGAATGAATATAACTTTGTGTTTTTAATGATATGTTATTCAAGTTACATAAAAAATTTCTGTCACAAGGGGCTGAAAACATCCAATGGAAAAAAGATAGCCTTTTCAACAAATGGTGCTGGTTCAACTGGAGGTTAGCATGCAGAAGAATGCGAATTGATCCATCCTTGTCTCCTTGTACTAAGCTCAACTCCAAATGGTTCAAGGACCTCCACATAAAGCCAGACACTCTGAAGCTAATAGAAAAGAAACTGGGAAAGACCCTTGAGGACATCGGTACAGGGGGAAAGTTCCTGAACAGATTACCAATAGCGTATGCTCTAAGATCAAAAATTGACAAATGGGACCTCATAAAATTACAAAGTTTCTGTAAGGCAAAGGACACCATCAAAAGGACAAATCAGCAACCAACAAATTGAGAAAAGATCTTAACCAACCCTATATCAGATAGAGGGCTAATATCCAATATATACAAAGAACTCAAGAAAGTTAGACCCCAGAAAACCAAATAACCCTATTAAAAATGGGGTACAAAGTTAAACAAAGAATTTAAACCTGAAGAACTTCGGATGGCTGAGAAGCATCTTAAAAAATGCTCAACTTCATTAGTCATTAGGGAAATGCAAATCAAAACAACCCTGAGATTTCACCTTACACCAGTCAGAATGGCTAAGATTAAAAATTCAGGAGAACAGCAGGTGTTGGCGAGGATGTGGAGAAAGAGGAACACCCCTCCACTGCTGGTGGGGTTGCAAATTGGTACAACCACTCTGGAAATCAGTCTGGCGGTTCCTCAGAAAACTGGGCACCTCACTTCCAGAAGATCCTGCTATACCACTCCTGGGCATATACCCAGAAGATTCCCCAGCATGTAATAAGGATATATGCTCCACTATGTTCATAGCAGCCCTATTTATAATTGCCAGAAGCTGGAAAGAACCCAGGTATCCCTCAACAGAAGAATGGATGCAAAAAATGTGGTATATATACACAATGGAGTACTGTTCAGCCATTAGAAACAATGAATTCATGAAATTCTTAGGCAAATAGATGGAACTGGAGAACATCATACTAAGTGAGGTAACCCAGTCTCAAAAGATCAATAATGGTATGCACTCAATAATAAGTGGATATTAACCTAGAAAACTGGAATACCCAAAACATAATCCACACATCAAATGAGGTACAAGAAGAACGGAGGAGTGGCCCCTTGTTCTGGAAAGACTCAGTGTAGCAGTATAGGACAAAACCAGAACAAGGAAGTGGAAAGGGGTGGGTAGGAGAACAGGGGCAGGGAAGGGGGCTTATGGGAGTTTTGGGGAGTGGGGGGCCAGAAAAGGGGAAATCATTTGAAATGTAAATAAAAAATATATCGAATAAAAAAAAATTCTGTCACAAAGTGACATTCAACTCCAGCTTGGAGTTTAGGCAGTGACATTCCTCACAATGACCAAGGTTGTATCAGCAGCTGGCTTACAGGTTTCATTTTTAGCTCATAGCTAGAATCACAAAGCTGTATGTAAACCAGTGCTAGCTATGGTTCTTTCTCCAAGAGCCACTGTATTGCCTAAAGTTTCTGTTCCAAATTGGACAGAACAAGAATGCTCAAACTCCCTCTAAGTTTCAAGAATGGGTTACCAATTAAAGTTCAGCATTATGGAAATTAGGAAGGCAGAAAATACTCTCTGGAAAACACATGGCATTTTTAGACTTATTTCCAACCTTCAAAGTGCTGAGCCTTTTTGTGGTCAATGTCTAAAGTGTTACACTGCTGCTTCAGACTTTCATTATAAATTGTTTCATTTTTAATATGAAGGGGCATTACTTTTATGGAAAATGTTATTTATAAGGAAAATTGTATTGACTGAACACCCGTCTTTCTATGTGTCTTTAAAACAAAAAGTGCTACATTTCCTTGACATTAAGACGTTTCATGGATGATGATTTATAATATTGAATATCAAAATCATGTTGATTAAAATAACTCCCAGAGTAATGATTACATTTTATTTAATTACATTTAGGCCATTTTCCATATATTATATAACTATATATAACTATATAAATATAATATATATATATATATATAAAATCAACCTTGAAAGTAATCATAGAATCATCTGAAAACTTGTACTGAAATAGTGTTTTATTCTTCAAATACGGACACTCTAATTTTTACCTTTGATCAAAACACTGTATTGTCTCATTACTAAAAGTTATGGAAGTATGACAGTTTCTAGTATTCTTTAATCTATGTTTTGTTTTGTTTTGCCTTGTTTTTGAGAATAGTCTTAACACAGAACAAACACTTCTTAACACACCATCACCTTAAAAGCCAGCCACATACATATTTCTAAAGTAGATTAAGTGAAATCCCAAACCTTAGCCTGTTTATTGCTGAACTTTTCTGAGAAGGTCACATGTGAATAAGAAGGTCACTCTGTAAACAGCTTTGTAATTGTCTAAGTTTTCTCAGTAGAAGACGATCAGAAACAAATACAGCAAGCTGTGTGTGCTACGCCCTGTTATGTAGATGGGGTTTTAAGGCTATGTTTATCAATTTCAGATGGTTAAGGAGGATCATATCCTGTCTTAGTATGTGTGTGATGGCACAGAACGGGGTTACAGAGCTTACCAGAGATATTAGAAAACCCAGGAGGAACTCAGGCAGTCTGTGACCTACATTTGGCAAGTTAGAAAGCTTGCAAATTTTCCTTTCTGTGTTTTCAGACTAATTTCTTTTATTTGTAATGTTCTGCTCTTTAGACATTATTGTTCTTTCATGGTTATGATCTAATTAAGATTTCTACTAAAAGAAACCCACCCTTTCCCTTCGTGTTATGGTGGCTGATGTTTTGGTTCTTCTCTTGCCCCAATATTTAACCACAGCAGTCCCTTGCAGAGGGCGGAAAATCAGAAGCTAAGGGGTCAAAATGCAAGCAAATTTTTTTCCAATTTACATTCTTTCAGTTACTGCTGAGAGTGGGTATATCGTCATGTCCTTGTTATGTCCTGCCTTTAGTGTTCCCTTAAATGACTTTTCTGAAGTCATAGTCCAAAGCAGAGTCTGTGACCTTTAAGGCCACAATGCCCAAAGCTATTGATAGCCATCTCTGTTTTTCTCATACCCTGTTCCAGTCTTCATTCCTCAGGTATCTGGTAACAAAATTTCATTCAATGACTTACAATCATTCAGAGAAGCCAAATAGAAGAAGCCACAACTATGGCTGGCAGGCAGGCATTTCCACTGACCTGACCTCAGGGACCAGCTTACATAGTCGGTCGGGGCTGACAGGTGCACCAGATACACAAGGTGTGTGACATTAAACGGACCCTGTCCATCCTAGATCTCTCCCATTCTCTCTCTGTCTCTGCCCCATTCTCATATGCTCTGTCTCTCTTTGTGTCTTTTTCTGTGTCTATCTGGGTATCTCTCTGACTCTCTTGGTCTCTTTCTGTCTCTGTCTCTGCCTCTCTCTCTCTCTCTCTCTCTCTCTCTCTCTCTCTCTCTCTCTCTCTCTCTCTGTCTTTTTCATTCTCTCTGTCTGCCTGTCTCGATCGCCTCCTCATGTCCCTACTCCAAGATGGTCTTTTGCTCTCTCCCCTGCACCAATAAACCTGTACACTAGATCTGTTATGTGATATAATTTGTTAGCAGGACACTTGTGCACAGCCTACCAAAGTTACCCCCATCCTTCACCACATATCAACTACCAATCACATAAAATAATTTACAAGGTCAAGTTTCCACACACTGTTCAGTGAGCTGTGGAAATTTCCCAACATTTAGAATATATGGATAAGATGATGTCAATATTAACCACTCAAAAGTACACATTCCAAATATTTTCTTTCACTCCATTACAGGTGGAATTGTATGTCATGGTTAATGTGTTTGAGCTGTCCCCTCACCAGTGAGTCATGTTATATGTAATCTGGGTGTGCCTCATGGGGAAAGAACTATAAATAATTAGTGTATAAAAGGAATCTATATTGACTAAAGGATGGGAGCAGTTTTCCCTCAGATGGTTTGTCTCAGGTAATTTATCTGGAATAAAAAGCAAAGGTCCTGGGCATAGAACTTTAAAAAAATCTTACTCTTATAGCACTCTATATTATAATTACATAAGACACAATTTTAATGACAAGACTGAACAGAAATCATTTTGCTCTAGACTTTTCAGCATTGTGGCAAATACATGAAACAATGTAAAATGAGGACAGATTTATTTTGTCTGATGTTTTTGAGGTTTCTCAGCATGAACGGCTGGCTGTTGTTTCTGGACTGACGTGAAACAGAACATAACAGTTTGGTATAGAGAGAAAGAACAACTTACTTCATGGTGTCTGAGATGCAGCGATATGAGTTGGGACAAGATACACTTTGAAGGGACACACCTGACTTTTTTCTCCAGTTTGGTCCTACCCTCTACACTCTCCAGCACGTCAGGGTTAATGCCATTAGTAGGGAACAGAGCCTTCAGATAATGAGTCTGTGGGGGCAGCTACTAGTGATTAACTATCTGCAGGCCCTCACTTCCTGAGTCTTTGTGCATGGTGCTCCATTATTAGCCTGTGAGAAAGCTTTGTCATTGCAGTAGAGCTCCCGCAGACCTCAAGCATCACATCCTTTGTAAATGTTTTTTCTCTTACTTAATCTATCTTTTCCCTTCAGTTAACTGCTGTCAAAGCATTACATATACTGTTCATTTTATCTGAGAATATTCTAATGTTTTCTCCTTTGTTTCTCGCATGACACTGAGCAGTTTAAGTATAGGAAATACTTTATCATTGTATCTAAGAACACTAGGTCCTTAAAGACCAATAAACTGTCTTCAAAGATATGTCGCCACTTTTCACTGGTACATAGAAATATAAAGACTATAATCTATAGAGAGAGAGAATGTCAGAATAACTGTCATATATGTGACCTCAGACTTTTATCATTTACATATACTGAGAATGGTCTCTACCCTCTCTGAAATATTCTGTCAAATTAATTGTTCTGCATTATATAGTAAAATATTTAGTTTGTTTAAAATATTCTACTATACATTAAAACACATAGAATTTATTTCTACCATCCATCTCTACCAATAGTAATGGATTTTTGATAAAATTATTTAATGGAACAACTGAGAGAAAAATAACTTAGAGAGAATGGGATTTCAGACTTTAGGCCAGTTTTAGAATTAACAGAGCAGAGGCGTGTTAACAAAAACCAAGAGCACAGTATAAAACTATGACAGCTCCGGTCTGAATCATCTCATCTAATTTTTTCACAGAACTTAAAAAGAAGAAAAAGAACCTTGAACCAACTAAGTGCATGCTGTCACAGTCACTTATGAGCTGTTCTTTGAATTTCCAAGACACACAGCACTTTGCTTAAAATGAACATGGATTCAAACAATCTAATACTATGAAATGTCTTAATAACACAAAATCAATTATTAGGGGACAGCAAGTACACCTTTTCATCTTTTCAAATGCACAAATATCCATCATTATCGCTAATGAATTATGACTGAGATGGCGGACTGCAAATGACTTAGGGGGCAGTCCCGAGGAATCGTTGGATTGCTAGGGTGGCAATTTATCTTTCATTTCTGTTTCATATGTTGAAGGCAGTTATTTGAGGTTAAAATTTTGTGATATTATTTATTTTAATAGCTTATAAGACAAAATAAATAGTTTAAGGCCGATGCCAAACTATCTAGAGTGTCTCCATTTATACTTAAATGCTTTGTGGGACTCTGTCCTCTGGGCATGACCAGCTGTTCCCCTCTTGAGCTCTCAGCTCTTCTTTGTAACTGTGCGAGACCAGCACAAGAGCGCACTGAAGCTTTGTCATGGAGCCCCATTGCCTGGGCTTATAGAAGCAGTTTAATAGTTGCTGGAGAGAGAGAGAGAGAGAGAGAGAGAGAGAGAGAGAGAGAGAGAGAGAGAGAGAGAGACAGAGAGAGACAGAGAGAGAGACAGAGAGAGAGACAGAGAGAGACAGAGAGAGAGACAGAGACAGAGAGACAGAGAGACAGAGAGAGAGACAGAGAGAGACAGAGAGGAGGATGGGTGGGAGAGACAGAGAGGGGGGAAGGAAGAGAGAGAGAGAGAGAGAGAGAGACAGAGACAGAGACAGAGACAGAGAGACAGAGAGAGACAGAGACAGAGAGAGAGACAGAGACAGAGGGACAGAGAGACAGAGAGAGACAGAGACAGAAACAGAAAGGCAGAAAGACAGAGAGGGGGAGAGGAGGGAGGGAGAGAGGGAGGAATGGAGGGATGGAGGGAGAGAGACAGAGAGACAGAGAGGTAGAGAGACAGAGATCCAGAGACAGAGGATGGGTGTGACAGAGAGAGAGAGAGGGAGGGAGGAAGAGAGAGAGAGAGAGAGAGAGAGAGAGAGAAGAGAGAGAGAAGAGAGAGAGAGAGAGAGAGAGAGAGAGAGAGAGAGAGAGAGAGAGAAAGAGAGAGAGAGAAGAGAAGGGAAGGGAAGGGAGGGAGGGGAGAGAGAGAGTTTTCAGAGATACACCCACCCATTAGTTGCCCCTGCTTCCATCAATCATTCCAAACTGAATTCATTTCTTAACCATTCTAGATTTTGATGGGGTCTTTTCTTTGGTCTGTTGTTGGTGCTTTTTCTGGGATAAATAGTAGACTTTTCTCCTCTGCAGAGGAATCAAATTTAAAAATTAACAAAATCCAAACAAGGACAACACCAATAGTCATGCTACTTTAAAAGGGTCAGAAAAAGAAAAGTCCATGGGGTCCCAATACTTGTCAGAGAACAACCAGAACCCGCTTCCTGCAGAGAGAGGGAGAAAGTCTTTCCCAGGCCTGATCCTTCTAATTGGTTATCTAATATAAAGTCATCACTAACAAATATACATGCAAGCAATACTATACAGACTCAACAGATGGTATTTATATATTTATGAATTTAAATAAATAAATATATTTAAAATAATAAAGAAAAAGATAACATCAATTTGGGGGATAGATTGAAAAGGGGGAATGGTATGAAGTGGTATAATTATAGAATCTGATTAAAGTTTTTGAAAATTAAAAAATATATTTGGATATATTAAGTAAGGGTCAAGTATAAACCCACAGCTGTACTGAGTGTTGTAAACTGAAAAATAGCATAGTAAATGAACTGTTTATATAGGCTGTATATACAGTGTTCTTCAATGGGTGAAACAAATATCTAAAAATTGATAATTACGCAATAATGTCTTTGTTTAAAACTTAATTAAAAGATAATATGTCAGACAAATGCCACATCTTTTAGAAATATATCAATAAAATTACAGAAAATTGAAACAAAAATATTGTTTATGTATGAAATAGCATAAATTAAATTTGTTCACTTCTAGGGAGTACAGAAATGTTGATCAATGAAAAAACAGAGAAATAGACAACAAAGTAATGGATCATAGAAAGCAAAAAGAGTGCAGGGCTGGGGAGAAGGATGCGTGAACATTTAAGAGTATTCACTCCATAATCATGAGGACCAGTCTTAAGAGTACAATAGCAGTATGAGACTGGGTTACCTCACTTAGTATGATGTTCTCCAGCTCCATCCATTTGTCTAAGAATTTCATGAATTCATTTTTTCTAATGGCTAAATAGTACTCCATTGTGTAAATATACCACATTTTTTGTATCCATTCCTTCGTTGAGGAACACCTGGGTTCTTTCCAGCTTCTGGCTACTACAAATAGGGCTGCTATGAACATAGTGGAGCATGTGTCCTGATTACATGCTGGGGAATCCTCTGGGTATATGCCCAGGAATGGTATAGCAGGGTCCTCTGGGAGTGTCATGCTCAGATTTCTGAGGAACCGCCAGACTGATTTCCAAAGTGGTTGCACCATGTTGCAACCCCACCAGCAGTGGAGGAGTGTTCCTCTTTCTCCACATCCTTGCCAACACCTGCTGTCTCCTGAGTTTTTCACGTTAGCCATTCTGACTGGTGTGAGGTGAAACCTTAGGGTTGTTCTGATTTGCATTTCCCTAATGACTAATGATGTTGAACATTTCTTAAGTTGCTTCACAGCCATTTGATGTTCTTCAGGTGAAAATTCTTTGTTTAGCTCTGTACCCCACTTTTTAATAAGGTTATTTGGCTCTCTGGGTTCTACCTTCTTTATATCGAATAAAAAAAATAGCAGTATGAGAACACAGATGCTCCTCTAAATACTTGTAATCCCGGCTCTGGAGGTAAATAGAGACAATAGGGGGAGGGTTTTGATGGAAACATCCCCTTTAGGGCTGTGCTTTCCAAGGTCTCTTTCTCTGCATAATGTCTGGCTGTGGATCTCTGTGTTTGTTCCGTTCTGCTGCAGGAGGAAGCTTCTGTGATGATAGCTGAACAAGACACTGATCTATGAGTTCACACGAATGTCATTTGGAGTCGTTTTATTGTGTTTGTTGTTGTTTTATAGAACAGTAAGTAGTATTTGGTTTTATTCTGGGTCCCTGAGCGATCGAGTCTCAGGCTCTTGATCACCCAAGCAGCTTTAATAGAGTCCATGAAATCCACTTAATGGATTTCATGAATGGATTCCATCTTGTAGACTGGATCTTAAGTCAAATCAGTTTATTAGTTACTCCTATAAGCTCTGTGCCACCATCGTCCTAGCATATCCTGCAGGCAAGGCATCATTGCAGATCTGTAGGTTTGTGGCTAGGTCTGTGTTTGTATTTCTCCTTTAATATCATGAAGGATATCTCTATACCGAACCACTGTCGTTCTATAAATTGTAGGTTGGTAATCATGAAGAGTTCCTTCCTCTACATAAGAATGAAGGCTCTATGTAAGCTGCAAATCAACTTTTCCATGTCCAGCAAGTTGTGTAGGTGATATCTTCAGGAATGGGGCCTTGCCACCAATTTGTGGATAGCAGTCTATTAACTTGGTGACAGCCTGGGTTGTTTGGGGATTTCCATATGTTTCCATTGCCCAGTCAAATTACTAAAATCTTCATTCAGTGACAAAAGATATCTACTTGGGACTCTTGTCAATTCCATTGTTTCATTTATATAACCTTTTATATCTGTACATATTTTGGGAAGTTTTACTATATTAGGTTTCCATACTACCTCCAAATGGTCCTTAATTTTAACTGTCTCTCCCTGTATTCCTTCCCTTATCTTTTTTTCTTCCCTGCCCATTTCCACTTGCTCCTTCTGTTCTAGCCATACCCCATTTATCCATAACTATCTATTTATTTTATTTCCCTTTTGTATGGAGATCTATCTGTCACACACTAGTCCCTCACTCTATACCAAACCACTGTAGTTCCATAAATTGGAGGTTGGTTATAATTGACTTTACAGCTCACAACTGCATATAAGAGAATACATATCACATTTGTCTCTCTGATTTGTGTTACCTTACTCAGGGTTATTTTTTTTTTTTGAGTGCCATCATTTACCTGCAAATTTCATGATTTCATTTATTTTAATGGTTGACTTATACTCCATTGTGTAAATGTACCATATTCTCTTTGTCCCATTTTTCTGTTGAAAGACATCTAGGTTGTTTTCAATTTCTGACTGCTATAAATAGAGTAGCAATGAATATGTGGTTGAGTAAGTGTCCTTGTGGTAGGATGAAACATCCTTTGCCCAAAAGTGGTATAGCTGGATCTTCAGGTACATCAATTACCATTTTCCTGAACTGCCCCCTTGATCTCTACTGTGACTGTGCCAGTTTGCACTCTGACCCAGCAAAGGATCAATGTTCTCTTTATTCTGTCACTCGTTTTGCTGATTAGCCATTTGATGTGTGGAAGATTTCTCCTTTTTGTCCTGAAATTGTTAAGTTACTAGTATGAGAACTCTCTACTATATCTATGTAGGCAGTTAAAGCATGAACTTGCCTCTTAGAACCTTTAAGTTTATTTAATTCTAGAAAAGTCTATTAATTTCCTTCTTAACTTTTTTTTATTTGACCCTTTTATTCATTAAGTAGTGAATTGTTCAGTTTCCATAAGTCTGTGTGGTTGCTATCTGTTGTTTCTGCTGTTGATATCCAGTTTTAATACAAGGAGGTCACATATGATGCAGAGTGTTATTCAGTTTTCACGTATCTCTTGAGGCTTTCTTTGTGTCCAAGTTAAGTATGTGATCAGTTTTAGAGAAAGTTACATAAAATCCTGGGAAAAAGTATATTCTCTTGTGTTTGGTTAAAATATTCTGTAAATATATGTTATAGCCATTTGGTTTAGAGCATTTGTTAGCTCCAGCATTTCAGTTTAAATTTTTGTGTGGATAAACTTTCATTTTTCAAGATTATAATATTGACAAGTCCACCTATCTGTTTGTGCTGATCAGTATGTGACTTAAGTTGTAGTGTTCTTTTATGAACTTGCATACCCTTGAGTTTGATTTGTAGATGTTAAGAAGCAAAATGTCACCTTGGTGGATATACTGACTGATTTTGTCTGTCAACTTGACATAAGCTAGATGTCATCACCGATGGAAGACCTCAGTTGAGGAAATAGTTCTAAGAGACACAGGGCATTTTCCCATTTTTTGATCAATGGAAGATTTCCCAGCCCATTGGGAGTGATACACTTCCTCAGCTGTAGTCTTGGATTCTATAAGAAGCAGGGGAACCACACCAGTAAGCAGCACCTGCCAAGACCTCTGCATCAGCTTCTGCCTCCAGGTTCCAGTCCTGCTTAAGTTCCTGTCCTGAATTCCTCCAAGGATGGACTGTGATTTGGAAGTCTAAGCCAAATAAACCCTTTCTTCCCTGACTTGATGCTTGGTCATGGTGTTTCTTTGCAGCAATAAAACCCTGATTAAGACAATGGATTTTTCTTTGATGTATATGTCGTATCCTTCCCCATCTCTTGTGACTAGTTTTGTGTGAAGTCTTTTTTGTCAGATATCAGATATTAAAATGGCTACAACAGTTTGTCTCAGTTTACTTGGAAAATCTTTTCCTATCCCTTTACACTGAGATAATATCTGGCCTTTGTGTTAGAGTATGTTCCTTAAATGCAACAGAAGGATGCATACTGTTTTCAACTGTCTTTTTATTGAGAATTGCATTAGTGTTGAGTGATATCCATGATCAGTGACTTTTGATTCTTCTCATTTTGCTATTATGGTGTTAGTATGTTGTTGTTGGTAGTGGTGGTGGTGGAAGTGGTGTGTGTGTGTTGTGTGTGTGTGTGTGTGTGTGTGTGTGTGTGTGTGTGTGTGTGTACATGTTTTCTCTGCTTCATTTTCTTGTATGGGATTATTTATTCCTTGTTTTTCTCTTGGGTAGATTTAAAGAGTTAGACTGAAGTTGCCTTCTAGTGCCTCTCTGAGGCTGGATTTGTAGACAGATATCGATTAAATTTGGTTTTATCCTGGAGTGTCTTATTTTCTTCATATATTGTGATGAAAAGTTTTGCAGTATATAGTAGTCTGGGCTGTAATCTATAGTTTCTTACAACCTACAGAACTTCTGTTCACACCCTTCTGGCTTTTATAATTTCCATTGAGAGGTTAAATGTTCTTCTAATAGGTCTGCTTTTATATCCTAACCCCCATCCTTGGTAGATTTTATTAATTTTTCTTTGTTCTGTGCATTTAGTATTTTGATTATTATGTGCCAAAGGACTTCCTTTTCTGGTTTAGTCTATTTGGCATTCTGTATGTTTCTTGTACCTTATTAGGCATCACCTTGTTTAGGATGGCAAAATTTTTTTCTATGATTTTGTCAAAAAAATATTTTCTTCCCTTTTGACCTGGATTCATTCTCCTTCCTCTATTTCTACTATTCTTAGATTTGGTCTTTTCCTGGGTGTTTTGTACTAGGGTTTTATTTTTATCTATTTATTTTATTAAATTTAACATTTTCTATGACTGAGGTACATATTCAATGCAAAAGAAAACTTCCATCTCTTATATTCTGTTAGTGTGGCTTGCCTCTGAAGTTCCTGTTCAAGTTCCTAAATCTTTTTATTCTGAACTTCCTTCAGTTTGGGTTTTTTTTTTTTTTTTTAATTGATTCTATTTCCACTTTCAGGATAAAGTGTCTTAAATCATTTCCTTCCATTGTTTGTTTGCATTTTCATTGATTTCTCTAAGGAGTTTATCCATTTCCTCCTTAAGGACCTCTACCATATTCATATAGGTTATTTTAAGGTCTTTGTCTTGTGATTTCACTTTGTTGCAATAGGATGGCCTACTATGGTAAAATTTCTGGGCTCTGATAGAGAAAAATTGTCCTGGCTATTTTTGATTGTGTTTTTATGCTAGCATCTAGTAATCTGGGTTTTGTTAATTGTAATTGTAGGTGCTACTATCTGATCATGTCTTTGTTGGGTGGATGTTTTGTTCCTTGGTTTCTGTTTCCATCTCTGATTCTTAGAAGAATGTGGTAAATGTGTGTTGCCTGGTAGGAATTTTCTCTCAGATGCTGATAAGTATGTCTACTAGTGTTCTTGATAAAATGTACTTTCAGGTATTGGTAACTGACAGAAACTCTGACCAGCTGGTTGGATGGGACTGAGACAATTCAAAGGAGGGGCAAGCCAGGTGTTCTACAAGCTTAGTCCTCAGGGAATATGGGCAGTGAATGAACCAGTAGTCTGCTACAGAGACGGGGATGAGTCTGGCGTTTGGATTTGAAAGAGAAGGTTGAGATTGAGCCTATGTGCTTTACCAGCCTACTGGTTTTTCTGGCAGGAGTCTCTGATCTTTTCCCAGAGAAGGCTGCTGGATTTGGGGCCAGATAACAGGATGAGTAGGGAAGAAGGCTGGAAGAGGAGATCTGTTTGATTGGCTGGAGATGGGATCAAAGAGAAGGGGAAAGTCACATCAGCTGGCCTGATACTAAGATGTGGCAGAGAATGGGAATTTAATTTGGAGAAGAGGGGTTAGAGGTGACAATCTGTACTTAGCATATGGGATTTCTAGATGGAGTGTTCTGTGGTTTTCCACGGAATATCTGCTGGAGTTGGAGGTTCAGTTAATGTAATGTGTGGAGAGAAGGAATTTTAGTGGAAAATATCTGTGTAAAACAGGAGCAGAGGGCAGTGTATCAGGTGGTCATGGAGGTGAGACTTTGACACTGGATTTGGAAGAAAGGAGACAGAGCTGAAGATCTCCAATCAACCTACCTGCTTCCTTGGCCAGGATGCATGAAATTTGTTTTTGCATTATTTATTTAATATACATGTATATGTGACACTTAACTGTTGTCTGAAATTATGACTCATAAAACAGAGAGTTAAACACACACACACACACATACACAGGCTGTTATGATACCTAAGTTAGAGGGCATATATTTCGCTGCTAGAATATGAAATGAATTGCTTTTTTAAAGTATACATGAATTGATTAAATGTCAAAATGATTCAAAATATAAAGAATGTTTTAAACTTGCAAATGAGTGGGCCGTGATTTCTCAACATGAGCTTTCTGAAATTCAACAGCTGTTCATTTTGTTGTAGAAAAAAATCACTCTATTTGTCTATCTGAGGGTTATTAAGCTAAAAATTTCAAGCTAGAAATATCAAGAAATGCTGGGTCTTGTAAAAATTTAACAAGAACTACTACTCTAAGCAATGGAAATGATGGCCTTCAGATTTTTCCACTGATACCATTTAAAGAAACTCATTATTCATTTTATTTGGCTATTCGTTTGAAACAAATGAGACCTTTAACATATATACCCCATTCATATATTTTGAATTTAATTAAAGAGAAATATGACATTTTATCAATCTAGGACATAAACAATTTTATTATATGACATTTTATAAAGACTGATCATTATTAAAGATTGGTAGGAGTTTTATTATTGAAAACAAAGCCTTTTAAGATTAGTCTATACACCACAGGACAGCAAATACTGCATATGCCATGAAAGGAAAAAAAGAGCTGCAAAATTATATTTTGTCAGTTTGAACAGTCCCAGAACTCTTTTTGCCAAATATTTTAAGTCCAAGAGGTGACCTGAGCTTCTCTGCAATTTTTATTGCCATTATTATTATTTAAAGCGTAAGTAAATGTTAAATCTTTCAGATCTGAGGCAAACAGTCTAAGCTAAAACCATCAAACGCAAAGCTTCCTGTAAGGTTATTATACACAATAATCCAGAGTTATTACTGCAATTGCCTAAAGTAATAGGGTGAAAATATGACCTCCTTGTACTTTCAAATATATTTGCATTGATCCATATTACTGGTCTATATTAGCAGATATGAATGAAGAATTAGAGAAAGAACTATGTAAAGTATCAAGATAGCTTTTTAACATGTCTCAATGTAATACTGAATATTATTCTTTTTTCATTTTCTGGGTAAGAATATTGATGATTTCGTACTACAAATACTTATTATTTTATAATTACAGATAACCAAAACACACTTGAAAACACAGAAACATAAAAAAATCATGTTCTCTATAATTACTCTACTGCGTTAAGTAAATGTAATTATGTTAAGAAACACCATTTTTTGTACATACCATGTGGACGTGTGTCTATACTTGTTTATAAAGAATCTTACACCACTTGGCAGCTTATTCTGGCATAGAACTTAATTAAGGTCAAATATATTTACTCTCCTTATGGGCTGAAACTTTCTTTCATGGGATCTGACAACACTAGCTATGTTCATCATAGATTTATGATGATTGACAGAAAAGCAAGTGTAGGATAGATTGAGTCAATAGCACGATGATCTGCCTAGGCAAGGAGAGCTTTTTGAATATTGTGCCTTTTCTTTTTGGTTAGGTGTATGGTCAGTATACCTATAGACCCTAGCAAGAACATACAGGAGGTGGCTTTCAAAGGATTATATTTGAAATATAATTATATTATATTTTATCTCATCAAATTGTCAAACTAGATACCACAGAAAAACTAACTCCTTATTTTTGACAAATCCTTATGCACAGAACACTGATTATAAATACCTTGTATTTGGCCAAGAGTGGTGGCATACACCTCTAATATAAGCATTGGGGAAACGGCACCAGGAGGACCCTGGGTTCAAGGCCGGATGAAATGACACAGTGTTGCCATACACACAAAATTGCACTGTAGGAAATGTAACTGGATAGTCCCCCTAATTCCTCATTGAGACATACCTACATTCATCTACTTTGCTACCTTTGTATGACTTGTACTTATACTTGTCTAACTCACCATAATTTATCAATTCTTTCAGCTCTATCATATCATATTATAAAGACTAGATTATTTATGGGTAAAAGAAGTCTATCTAGAAATGTTGTATACAGTATGATATTCTGGGAGTTGTGTGTGAGAGAGAGAGAGAGAGAGAGACAGAGAGAGAGAGAGAAGCAGAATCCTGCTATGTAGTCCAGAAAGCTACAGATATAGTTCAGCCTGGCCTTGAACTCACAATCAGCCAGTCTTGGCATCTCAAGAGCTAGAAGCACAGATGTAAGCCACCACGCTTAGGTGAAGGTAAAAGTCATGGAAAATTTGAAAAAAAAAATCTGCAGTTATCAGTTATTTATTTAGAGGAATAGAGGGATAAACGGTATTTTCACAAAGGTGAGATTATCTTACATATTATTAAAATGAATAAACGTACATTTTAAAGACCCATAAAACTGAACAAAAGTATTAGTGAACTCTGCTGTCACAACAATACTGGGTTGTCAACTGGAGCAAATGCAGCATTCTAAGAGAAGAAAGAAGGAAATGTGCAGAAGGATGGAAGGGGCTGAGAAACAGGGTGTGAGGGCCCTTTTTATTCCACTCATTTTTTGGTACAGATCTAAAACTGTCATAAGATCCTTTTATTTAACCTTTTCAAAAGTGTTGTTCTAAAGTAACTGAGAAAAGTTAAATTCTTTCTCAAAACTTTGCAACTGCTGTTAGACTTGACAAACTCAAAATTTCAGCATGTTAGAAATTTAGACAAGGTGCAATTTGAATTTATTATGACATTCTTTAAATTTCTGACACATTTCCAAAATCTTTATTGGCAAGGCAAACTCATTAAGGGGTCTTCCTTACTCTTAAACATACTTTCCTGATTGTCTGCTGCCAATATGCCTTTTCTGTGCTAACGAGTCAAGAATCTGAACATATAAAAATTACCGTCCAGCAAGATGTTTCTGCAGGTAAAGTCTCTTGCCATAATTAACAACCTGAGTTTCCCTCTCACCTCCATACAGATAGGTGTATGCACACACATAGTAATTGTTATTACTCAATTCTATCTCATGGAGTGGGACTTAGATGAAATTAGGTATTGGTTGGTTACCCCCATACACGTTGTGCCACTATTACACTAATGTATCACTAGGACATGATTTTGTGCCACCAATTCACTAGCACTGCACACTATAGTAGTTGATTAATTTGCAAAATAAGATAATTAAGAAAGATATATTAGTCAGAATCTTTGTCATTGTGAAAAATACCTGACATAAATTAAGAGAAAAATTCTTAGGGCTCCCATTTTCAGAGGTTTTGGTAAATAGACCTTGGCTTTGTTGATTCAGTGTGCACAGTGATAGAAAATTTCACACAGATAATCACAGAAATGTGGCAGACACTCTGAGCTTCATGGTAAACAAGAAGTAGAAAGAAGAGAGACTAGAACCCAGGCAAAACATTCAAAGGCATACTCCCAAAGAGCTACTTTCTCTAAGTCTGAAAGTTTTTCTTATTTTCAAAATAGAAGTTGTTTCCAGGTACTAAGAGCCAGCCCATTTGAGAAGGCTAAGGTGCTGATTCCATGACAGGCTTCAAATCCACAGTTAAGGAGACTAGGCCTAAATCTCTGTTTCCAAGAACTGGGCAATTCCAGGCTTCAGAAGTTGCCCTTCCACTTGGCCTGAGGCAAGGACAATAGGTCAGCAGCAGTTTCTAGCTACTTCCTCAGTCAATAGTTTCCAGACCTCCCCAGCAAGTTTCCAGCCCCAACACCCTGGTAATGGAATGTCTATAGAGATGGATCCACCAGATTAACATAGAGGTCACCTTCCCTGGAATTCCATAATGTGCTTTAAACCAGGCCTGCAAGATCTCTCTATCTCAGTAATGGGAGTCCCTAATCTTTGTTTTTACATACTATTTGAGTCTGGGGTGTAATTCTTTGGCAAATCATGAACCCTTACACATTCAGCATCTGGGCACATGGGAGGCACTTCCTATTTAAATCATAGTGGCAGGTTTCATGGTGGTCTGTACTGGTATTCCCTTAGAGATCTTCCACAGCATTTTCCTCACTTGAAATTTTTAGGATATTAGATTCAAATAATATATTTGGGGGTCAAATTTCCAATGCCACAGCTATTTTCCATGAAAATAAACATTTAAAAATATTGCCTCAGGCTTTTATGTACTGAAAATTATCACATGCAAAGATTCTAGAATTATTATATCATTTAAATTCATAATTTATCTTAAATACTGTATCCTCCTAACAAGTGCTTACTTGACCACACTAACTATAAAGGCAAAAAGACCACCATATCGGATTAAGAAAATCCCACTTGGATCTTCAGATCTCCCTCAGCTCCTCCAAAACCGATTTCCCAGTTTTATCCCCAGCTCTGTGGCAGAGCATCTGCTGCAGGCTCCCTTCCCCTCCCTGTTGCCCTCTCTGGTAGTTCACACAGGTCTACTCATCTAAGCTTCTTTTCCTCCACTCATTGCTTTATCCTAGCCACCATCTCCAACAGGCCCTCCCAAGGCGCCCACAGGCCACTCCAGCCGGGGGAAGCAGGCAGGCTAATTGCAAGTCTTCACCTTCTCCCTCCATTCCTCTAATTCCAATCTCCTTGTCTCATCTCCACCTCCATCACAGACCAGTCGCAGCTGTGACCTCTATCGCAAACAGATCACATAGCCCTTCTCTTCCAACCTGCCTTCCCGAACTCATTCCATCATTCCAGCCTCCAATACCAGCTCACATTGGAACACACCATACAGGCCAAAGACACAGGTGAGTGGGCTAACTGCCTCTCTCTCCTTTCCTCTAAATTAAATCTTCTAATCTTACCTCCAGCTCTGTAACAAATCACCCAGTAAAGCCTTGCCTCCCTTCCTGCTTTAATCACCAGTGAATCACATAGATCTTCCCTTCTTTCTTTGACTCATTCCTTAATCAAACCTGAGCAGGAATTCCCTAGGAACCCACAGGTGTCTCTAGCCAAAGGCTGGTAGCATAGCTGTGTATCTTCACCCTGCCCCTCTCTAATCCAATCCCCCCTCCCCCTCCTCAACCCCATCCCCATCCCCATCCCTACCCCAGTCTCAATAGCAGAACACCTGCTGTGGCCTCCCCCAGCCTTTGAACAAATCTTTTCCAATTATCCTCCCCACCCATCCTGTTACCCCAGCCTCCAACTCCAGCAGTCATTCCCCAGAAACCCACCAGCCAGCCAAGCCTGCTGGAGAAGAGAGTAGGCTGCCAGAGAATGAAGTAGGTAGATGATCTTCAACCATTCACTCTCTCTCCACTCTTCCATATATAATCCTCCAGTCTCATCCCAGACTACCTATTGTGGCCTCTCCTCATTCTCTGCCCCATTCCTCGGGTACTAAGCTGATTTTGGTGGGACAACCTGCTTTGCTTTCTCCCCTCCTGGGTACATGCTCAAGCCCTCCTCTAAACCCATTCCCATTCCTAAGTGTCAGCTCCCAAAACCAAGGAAAACAATTTAACCAGCCACATAAATCGTTGGAGCTACAATGGCATCCTGCCTATAAGATATGCTAGTGCAATGGTGTCACAAGTTTCTGAGAGTAACCAACCAATATCTGCTTTTATCAAAGTCCCAATCCATGAGATGTAAAACCCTTTGTGGGTGGTACCATCTCTCAGCTGGTAGTCTTAGGTTCTATACAAAAGCAAACTGAGTAAGCCAGGGGAAGCAAGCCAGTAAGAAAAGTCCCTCCATGGCCTCTGCATCAGCTCCTACTTCCTGGCCTGCTTGAGTTCCAGTTCTGACTTCCTTTGGTGATAAACAGTGGTGTGGAAGTATAGGCTGAATAAACCCTTTCCTCCACAACTTGCTTCTTGGTCATGTTGTGCAGGAATAGAAACCCTGACTAAGATAGTACCCAACACTACTTGGATGCCTAATAATGTGATATTAGATAGCCCAGGAATCTAGGGTAAAATCTATTAAAAACAAAAACAAACAAGTAGCAATAAAATGTCACTCGGCTACGTATATAGATCAGTGCTGTGCTTAGCCATCATCAGAAAAGCTACAACAGATGGAAACAAATAAACAAATACAGACTCACAGCTAGACATTACATAAAAGTGAGAGGTGTTGGAACACTCAGCCCTAAAAGGGATGTCTCCATCAAAATATCCCTTCAGGTCTCTTAAGAAGGGGTGCCAAGGAAACTGTAACAGCCAGAGGGGAAGGAGGACCCAAGAAAACAAGGCCTTCTAAATCAACAGGATCCAAGCACATATGAGCTCAGGGAGAGTAAGGCAACAAGTACAATGTCTGCACCACAGGGTCTGCACCAGAGGGTGTCCTAGAGTTGAAAGAAGTGAACACATGACCTTATCCCTAACCCAATCTCCAACTGGTAATCACTAGCACATGAAAATTTAGTTGCATCCAAGGAAGTCTCATTGGGAAAGCAAACAAATCTTCTGGTAGGCAGCATGCCCAGCAGTAGATGGCCAACAGAAAATAAATTAAATGGCATCTTTGGAGGTTCTTTGTCTTATAATGTTGTACCAGAACTTTTTTTCTTTCTCTTTCTCCCTTCCTTCCTTCCTTTCTTTCTCTCTTTCTTTCTTTCTAATTTTATGTTATTTTTACTTTTATTTTGTGTGTATTTTTCTATATTTTACAATACATATTTTTACATATATCTTACAAATTCCAGCTCAGTGTTTTTTTCATAGGATTCCTGAGTATGCAAATGAGTGGATCTCTGGCTCTGTATCTATGTCTTATGCTTTTTCTTGGGTTCTTTTTTTTTCCATTTGTTTGTTTTGTCCTATCCCAATGTGTTGGTTTTCATTTTGTTATTTTTTTATCCTTATTGGGTAGGAGCCTTTTTGTTTTCTAATGAGAAACAGAAACAGAATGGATCCAGATGGAAGAGAAGGTAGGGAGGAACTTAGAGCATCAGATGGGGAGGAATTGTAATATCAGTCTATTATGTGAAAAATGGAATCTATTATTAGTAAAAGAAAAAAATTAATAAAATATTACACTTTTGAGTGAAGAGACAAAGAAGCAACTATAAATTAAGAGAATTAGTGTTGCAGTAAATAGACAAGTTGGGTTGTTTCTGAATAAAAGTTGCCTCCAAATTAACTGAAGTCTGAAGGTGTGGCTGAGTTAGAGAAGACCATGTAAAGATTATCACTGAATGGTAAGACTGGAAATTCCCATGATCTATGAAATGGGAAAGAAGGAAATAGCACCAAAGAGTACAGAGTAATAAAATGCAAGAGGGATTACTTGATTCTGAGGACAGTTGGAAGGAAAAATGAGAGAGTGGTACACTTAGGAGAATTCTGGATAGGAAAAGTAGGCTTTAAGTTGATGAATACCTACATTTTCCTTAAAATGATATAATACCGAGGGAGTCTATACAATGTATGGAAGGTCTGATTGCATTCTCTCAAAACCATCAACCTTTAGGTGATGAAGCAAACAGTAATCAAAAGAAGATTATACAAAGAATCCCCCAAAGACAAAACTGTTAGATGAAAATCAAGACCACAGTGTAGGGTTATAAAATTTAGCATAAGAAAAATGTTCCATAAAGAGATTGGATAGAAGACTAGGGATAAAGTTAGTCAGTAGAGTACCTGTCTAGGTATGTATAAAACCCTGGCTTCTGATCCCAGCACCGCATATACAGAGTGTGGTAGTGTCCTACTCAACTGTAATTCCAACACACAGACAGTGAAG
The DNA here is from genome assembly GCF_947179515.1 of Apodemus sylvaticus. Taxonomy (NCBI): domain Eukaryota; kingdom Metazoa; phylum Chordata; class Mammalia; order Rodentia; family Muridae; genus Apodemus; species Apodemus sylvaticus. The sequence continues at coordinate 53,564,322 of NC_067489.1, forward strand.
GCAAATGGATTAGAAGTTCATGATTATTTCACCTGACTATACTGTGAATTGAATGTAGTCTGAGATACGTGGAAAACAGAAAGAAAGGGAGGATGAAGGAAGGGAAAGGAGGAAAGAAAGAAGGGAGGGAAAAGGGGAGGAAGAAAAAAAGGAGGAAAGGATGGAGGGAGGGAGAGAGGGAAGAGGACAAAAATCAGAAAGGAAGGAGGAATTAGAGACAGAGAATATAAATATGGAGGGTTAAATTTTCATTAAGAGAACCAAGCTACATCACCACAATGGGCTAGAATGAGCAAAAGTTAATGCAGTACTGTTCTTCTCTCCCTCTCCAACCGACTGCTTCAAAGACTATTGTTCACCATGCACTGGTTCACCATGCACTGGTTCATGGTGAACAATAGTCTTTGAGGTTCATCCTTTTGTTAGTTTTGTTCTGTTGCTTTGATAAAGCCTCTGAAGATATAGCAACTTCTTCAGGAAAGAGCTTATTGGACTTCCAGATTACAGTCCACCATCATGGAAGGCTAAAACAGGAACCCGAGTTGTTATGTGTTTAGTTTTATGGGGTTTTTTTAAAGATGTATTTCTTATATGTGAGTACACTGTAGCTGTTTTCAGACACTCCAGAAGAGGGCATCAGATCTCATTATGGCTGGTTGTGAGCCACTATGTGGTTGCCTGGATTTGAACTCAGGACCTTCGGAAGAACATTCAGTGCTCTTAACCGCTGAGCCATCTCTCCAGCCCCTAGTTTTGTGTTCTGAGGCTTCTTATATAGCTCAAGCCAACCTTAAGCTCATCACCTTCTTGCCTCAGCTTTTCTAGCTAGAATAACTATAATGTACCACCACACCTAAAGCCATTAAAAAAAACAGTTAAATAGCTTTATTTGGCCAGGTGAATATATTCATGTAGGAAGAGAAAGCAGACTCTTAGGGACACTTGGGATATGTCAAAAATAAAACATAGCAAAACCTCTCTGCCTTAGGAAAGCAGCATCTATTCCAAAACTGGAAAGCAGACAAGAAAAGTGGAGCAGGCAAGGTTTAATACATTGACAAATGAGTTAGATATACATGTGAGAAAATGAATATACACCCAGAACAAATGTGATTTCTCTATGCAACACCATCGCAGCTTAGCAAAGCAGTACACTGTCAATGTCCAAATGGTTGTCCTCAAGATCAAGCAGTAAATGAGAGACACTGTAATGGAAGGATTGAGTACAAGCTCCTGCACTGCCAGCCTCAACAAGTTGTGACCAGCCATGCATCCCCAATATACTAATTAAAGAAACCGATAACAGAGAGAATTAATCCAATGTAGACAGTTTGGGAAGAGGAACAAGTAAAGGAATCTGAAGAGCCCTAGGTTTGGGGGTAATGACATGAGGTTCAGTTCTAAATAGACGTCAAGGCAGATGGACGGATAATCAAGCTGCAGGCAGTACTGGTCATCACGTGGTCCCTCCCATAGCCACCTACGGTGTGTTTTGGCTCTAGGCTCTCCTGTAGGGTGATCTTAAAAGTTAGTAGAGCTCTGTGGAATCTCTTCCTGAGAGGCAAGTTCGTTTCCTGCCTGGAACCAAGTCTTCAGTCTTTTCCTTCTCTGATCATGAAATTCCTAGGGAAATTATATTCACTGGCACCCATTTTTCAGTAGTCTGGGAGCCCGTGCAAAGGGCACAAGTTTCTGTTTAAAATATCTTTTCACCCTCTCTCCTCATCACTGCTGCCAAGAACCAAGACAAGTTCACCAGCCTAGGAAGGAGGAAAATTCTGAATCTTAAGTCTTGTTTGTACTGAATGCAGATTGCTTCCACTCCCCGAAAGAGTGATGATAAACTGCGTCTACCCATCATGCGTCAGGGAGTATTTGTCCGTGTGCTCAGGGCTATTCATCTCCTTTCCAAGTGTTGCCTTCACCACATTCCACATTTTCTGATAAGCTCTGTTTTCATTTAGTTAGAATTTTTTAATTCCTCTGGAGATTTCTTCTTTGACCTATACGTATGTTATTTTTAAATAGTTGTTTGCTCTAACAGTAACTGAACACTCTCACCTTCCATCCACCCTTCTATTCATATTTAGCTGAGTTCCAAGGTTGTCTGAGAAAGGTTCTGTGTGATTTTTTTTTATTCATTTTTAAATCAGCAATTGTTTACTGGCCCAAAATTGCAATGTCTCTTGGAGAGCGTTAAACATGATTTTGGCTAACACGTGTACCATGCTCTTGTTGGATACAGCTCTTTGTAAACATTAGTTACACCCTGTTGATTTGAGGCAGTGTTAAATTCAGCTCTGCTTGCAGATTTTCTCACTGCTGGATCTGTTGGTCTATTTCTGATAGCGTGGCATAGAAGTTTCCGACTGTAAGAGAAAATTCATCTCTTTGTCTTTGCAGTTCTTCCAGATTTTCCCTCATGTGTTTTGATGTTTTTATTGTTGAATGGAGACATATTGAAGGCTCTGATGTCATGGTGACCTTTAATCATAAAAGCCTCTTTTGACCTTCATGACTTTTCTTACCATGAAGTCTATCTCACTTGAAATCATACAGCTGTGATAGCTTTGTTAATCAGCATAAGCATGTGACTTATATTTTACTCCCTCTTTATATTTCAAGGAAGCTTTCAGCTAACAATAAAATGGATTTCTGCTTACTTATTTGTTGTTTGGTCCACCTGACAGTCTTTACTCACATTAAGTTTACTGATATTTGGAGTCACACCTGCATGACATCTACGATACCTGTTACTGTTCTTGTTGCCTTTATTTTTTTCACCTAAGTTTTTGCAATCCCTTATGTGCATATGTGATGTACATATGTGTATGTGTGTGTGTGTGTGTGCTCCAACCCTTCCCATGTCATCCTCCCTCAAATTGATGGTCTCTTTATATATATATATATATATATATATATTTGTTTTATACAAATAAAACAAATATATAAAACAATAGTACTTAAAGACAGAGGCTATACACACATATACATATATACATATATGTACATATATATGTGTGTATACACATATATGTATATATAGACATATGTATATGTATAAAACAATATATGTAAAACAATAGTACGTAAAACAATAGTACTTAAAGACAGAGGCTATACACACATGTATACACACACACATACACACACACACATAGATATATAGATAGATAGATAGATAGATAGATAGATAGATAGATAGATAGATAGATACAACCTAACAAGTCCATTTTGTATTGCTTGTATGTATATGTTACTAAAGCTGATTACTCAGTGTTGGGTAAATAATTTTAGGGCTCATCCCTAGAAAAGACTATCTCTTCCTCCCTTAGCACTCATTAATTACCTGTAGTTGTTCACCTAGGAGTGGAGACACATTTGCACTGGGATGCCAACATCTGGTGCCATTAGTTTTGGTCTTATTTATGCAGCTCTACTCTTAAGGTATGATAGATAGAGTTCTGCTGTCATTTCTAGGAAACAAAATCTCACCGCAGATTTCCTGGTCCTCTGTTTCCTACAGGCTTTCTGATCCCTTTTCCATGATGTTCCCCAAGCATTAGTTGTAGAGGTTGTGCTGTAGGTATGTTAGTTTTGTTGAGAGCCCCAGGATATGTTTTTCTCTACATTTTAACCAACAACGCTGTGGATTTCTGTCATGGTCTCCATCTGCTGCAAAAAGAAGTTTATCTAATGAGGGGAGAGAGCTGCACTTAAAAGCAAGTATTAGAATGAGTTAGTGATTACACTGGTTCAGGACAGTGGCAGTAGTAGAGTCTCGAGATTTCTTTAGACTCTAAGAAGTTTACCTCTCTATATAACTTACTGCTATTAATAGCATTCTCCAATTCTGTTATATTTTTAATCCATAGAGTTTGTACTATTTTTGTATTTGTATTTATATATAAATATAAAATCTACATAATTGGACATGGATACAAATAACAATTCATATTTATTTTCACTTATAATTTCTTGCAATTGGAAGTAATTTATTTTTACAATTTCATCTTTGTTTAGAACATTTTTATTTTTGCACACTGTCTACTACATACATAAAACCATTAACACAGATATTATAGTTGCCTGAGTTTACTATTCTGCTTGTTCCAACATCCCTGCTATTTTGGAGTCTGGTTCTAATTAATACTTAGTTCTCTCTTCAAAGTGTGTTTGTTTCCTTCCTTTGTAATTGTTTCTTGAGAGCTGGATATGATTTAGTAGGTAAAGAGACCTATCAATAGATCTTTACAATACCATTATAGAGAGTCTGCCATTCTACAGTCCTATAATTAGATCTTACAATATTGTTATATGGTTTGTCAGGAGAAGCATTCCGTAGTCCTATTATTAGATCTTGTTGTGCGATGACTTTGTACTGTTTGATGACTGCTTCTCATCTATTTGTCTATGGGGTTTGGTTTTGTTGTGTATTTTGCTCCTACTATTGTTGTTTGTTTGGAGGGTTATTTTATTTGTTGTTGTTTGGGTTTCAGTTTTCCATCCCTGTAGATGGTACAGGACAGCAACACTGCATTAGAGTTGAGTATTTCCTTTCCCTCAAGTATGTTATGCTCTGATGAAAGCCTAAGAGTTAGATTCTCCTTAGTTTCTCCGGATCACTGACCTTGTTAAAAACAACTCTGGTAGAACTCGAAGTGGCCACTTTTCCCGTGTACATATATGAATGACTTGATGCTTTGAGAACCTGCTAGAAATTATGGAGCTAAAGTTCAAAACTCTGGGAATCTCCAAACGTAGTCTTTAGCTAGCCATCAGTTACTGTTTAGAGTTTCCTATGCTGGCTTGCTTCCCTTGGGGATTCAAGCGCAGTGGCTTCTGCTCCCAATAGTTGTAAGAGTCTGTATTTGCCTGCCACTTTGTCTTGGGAACTGTAGTCTTTCTCTGGTGCGTCATTTCCTCTTTGCCATGAGAAAAGTTATTGCTTCTACAGTGTATTTGTGTCTTTATTGGTTCTAGGAAGGGAATAACTTCTAAGTTCTTTGCATGTTGGACTAGAACCCTTTATTTTTTATTATTTTCTTTATTTACATTTCAAGGGTTATCTCCTTTCCTCGTTGCCCCTCAGAAACCCCGACATTCCATCTTCCCTCCCCCTGTTCACCAATGCACCCACTCCTGTTTCCCTGTCCTGTCATTCCCTTACACTGGGGCAACAAGCTTTCACAGGACCAAGGGTCTCTCCTCTCATTGATCCAACAAGGCCATCCTCTGTTACATATGCAGCTGCAGCCATGGGTCCCTCCATGTGTACTCTTTGGCTGGTGGGTTTGTCCCTGGGAGCTCTGGGAATACTGGAGTTCATATTGTTGTTCCTCCTATGGGGATGCAAATCCCTTCAGTTCCTCAGGTCCTTTCTCTAGATCTTCCATTGGGGATCCTGTGCTCAGTCCAGTGGTTGGCTGAGAGTGTTTCCCTCTGTATTTGTCAGGCACTGGCAGAGCCTCTCAGAAGATAGTTAGACTAGATCTTTTGTTGTTCACTTTCTACTGCTCTGTTCTGACCTTAATTGCTATGCTGTCAGTCACTTGATAAGATTATGATCCCTAACCATTTGTAGGTCCTAACATTTGTGGAATAATTGGCACTGCACATCACATCACATTCTAAGCACTAGGTCAATATCCCCCAAGAGTTATTCTTTCTTTCAATTAATAGAATCAGAAACATGTAAGAATATATTATTGATAAGTATTGATGCCCAAGCACTATTTCAAATTTGTGAAGAGAATTTAATGTAGGCATTTGTAGCTTCCTCATTTTTAATTTATATATTTTATTTTGTTATTTTATGTATATGAGCATTGTGTCTGGTTATATGTCCATGTACCACAGTAATGTAGTATCCAAGAAGGCCATGTGTGGAAGTTGTATCCCCTGAGATTAAGTACTGAGACCCAGTACTGTGAACTGCCACATGCGTGCTGGGAAGTGAAGGCAAGTCCTCTGGAAGAGTCATTATTTCTCTTAAGTACTAAGACATCTCTCCAGCCCTCCTACTTTCCTCATTTCTAATAATCAGAAATTACTCTCAATATTTTTCTCTGACTCAACTTAATATACACTAACAGTAGCATGCCACATTATTCTTCTAAGTACTAGTAAGTCCTCTTTAGTTGTGAATAGTCTTCATGTCAATCCACTTTCTTTTCTTAACTACTGCTATTATAATTTGATATATATATACATATACATACACATACACAGACACATACACATCATACACATACATATACACATACATATACACATACACATATACATACACATACATATATATGTTGCTGTGCATTTTTAACTTTTAAATTGATGCTTTTTGTACCATTTGCCATTTACATCCATTTTTTCATAACAGCCAGAATAATTAATTTGAAACATAGATCATATCATGATACTTTATTATTCAGTGTCCCCTTCAGCCTGAGGTTTTAGTTAAGCAATAACTCATTCTAACAACTAGATCTTCTTCCATAACTATTTATGACATTTGAAACAAACTTGTTTTATAACTTTTATAATTTTATACTTCATTCTTTTATAACTATGGACATGGCATCTCAGACTTCAAAAGAAGCTATTTTTGAAAAGGCCAAAATTACAGTTGATGACAATTGTGGTTGATTATGCACTCTACTCCTTTCATGGACAAATTAAATACAATCAAACAGAGTTCAAGATAATAAACAAGTTTAAATGTCAAACGGTGACTATCAAATACACCTAGAAATTTTATATGAATTACCAATCAGCATATAGAATTCTTTCCCTCTATAAGAAAAAAATTACTTTAGAATTTTACACATTTTAATTATATGCTCTAAAAGAAAAATAGGTTTCACTCTCAGAGTGAAAGAACCACTCAAATATTAAGAAGGTCACAGCACCATTCAGGATGGTGTCATGGAAATGTGAAATCAGAAGAACGATAATCAAATCCAAAATGCACTTACTGATTCTTAAAATGTGACTAATATAAGCATTATGAACCTCCATTTCCATGTTAATGTAATACATGTAAAAATAGAAATACATGTGTATTAGATTTCTTTCTCAAGTGACTCAGAATTATGAACAATTACTCTGTAAGTGAAGGAATACAGGGTTACTTTCTAAGTGTGCAGTGCAGTCTAATCAGTTTCCTAATCCTCATTGTTGCTTAGAGACACACTACCAAATATGTGCACAAGTCTAATTAGACTATGTTTCCCTTTCATTTGAATATATTTGACAAGTGTAAAGATCTGGAGTTCCTCTGGGACATTTGCATCCTTCTAACTTTGAAATTGAAAAGAAAATGACTACGAAACATATAAGCTTTGTGTATATTACCATGAAATGTGACATTATGGCATTTAAGAGTTGGCTTTCAGAAGAATGCCATTGTAACCTATAGGAGTTTACCTAATGTAAATAAATAATTATTACAGATTGGTATCCAACAAGCTGCATGCTCTCCATGCTTCCTCCCATCCTTGAATCACATTGGTACAAATGAAATTATTTTCTCTCTGACAAAAAGAGATGATTCAAAAGATGCTCAAACCTGGCTTTCGTTCACATTAAAACCAATGCGATTCTGAATCCAAACTAAGATTCCTCAATTCTGTTTATTTAGCTTCAAATTCTTTAAAAATCAATAGGAGGGAAAAAAGCAGCCTTTAACAATGGAATAAGTTATCCTCATACTCTCTGGCCTATGAGTCTGCCTCATGATGGTAAGTGTGGCAAAGTTGGTCTGAGAGTCAGCCTCCTCTCTGGGGACCCTCCTTCTCTTGTAGACAACAATGGCATTGAACAGCAATTGCAATTCCAGTATGCTCTTCTGGGTCCACCCAAAGCTCCTGGCTTTCTCCAGCCATAAATGAAGAAATTGCCTGTGTGACCTTAAAGAATATTGTGGACCTTTACTAACTTGTAAGAAGAATGGGTTTTGGTCAAGAAGAAATGGGGTTTACTGTGGGATTCTGGAGTTCTCCCCTTGAATATCTTGTCTGGGTTGTTGACAAGGAGCCATGGGCAAGGAGATATGTTCTCTGCTTTCTTAGATAGTGTCACACTGGTGTCTGCCCATCCAGAGAGGTCATCCTTGTAAGCTGTGTGTCTTGGTACTGAATGACACATGCTTAACCAGAGTACCAAGGAATCCTAGCTTGGTCAGAGCTGTGCATTTATGAGGCATGCTGGCAATGATTTTGCTTCATTGAACACCTGACCTAGAATCAGAACAAACACAAGGGAGAGGAAATGCGGACACTATATCCTTTGTGCAGATTCCAAGTGGCAAGGAAGCCTTTCTCCATGCCAGGACTCCTTGCTTAACATTCCCCAGTGTCCACAGGGGAGCGAGGATTCCTGAAAGTGGAGGAAATACAGGAAATCTCTGTGGCAGAGCCTTGGGTTTATCTATGTTTGGCCTGTTTACTCTGGGGAAAGCCATTTGCATTCAGTCTAAGGACTTGATGAGACAGAGTCCTGGTGCGGGAACTGTCTACTGACCTGGATTGAGCCTGTCTGAACATCCACAATGGAGACATTTCTGCGGAAGTTTCATGTTGTGTGAGAAGCTTTCAAGAACTGTGCAATACATTAGACATGGAAGATTAGTTACTTGCCCAGTTTAAATCACTGCTCATTGTGGTAAACAGGCTCTTATTTTTTATCACCACAAGTCCTTTCCAGTGTTGATCACCCGTTGTAATAACAAAGCAGAGGTTTCTCTTCTCTTTCTGTTTATTTGTTTATTTATTTACTTAGGAGAAAATGTGATGCCTCCGAAGAGGATAGGTCTTTCCCCTCTACTTAGTTAAAGCACGGTTAAGACACAATTTTGATCAAGGCCTGGACTGAAGAATTACTGGTAAATAATTTAAGCCACTTTCAGTTTTTATCTAATTTGCATTGCTGACGAAAACTGCCTAAGAAAATACTACATATTTTTATGGTACTAGCTTGTGCCCTGGGTGTTGCTGCTGAGAGGCTCATTGGGGACTGAGAGGCCACTGTGAGAACTTTGGGGAATTCATACATTGACAGCCTTTTCTTTTTCTAGAGGAAACACCCACAATGACTCAGGAGGGACTGTTCCCAAGGTACCACACCAGAAAAAAAGTATATTGATGCCTGAATTTCTGTTTGAGGGTATCGCTGATGGTAAGGCTACAGTGGCTGGGATGAAGTTGAAACTAGTGTAAAGACGTTGAGAGAGTGAGATGATCTGGAAGAGGCTGCATCATAGTAAGAAAAACATACTCCCGAAAGCATGCTCATAGATGGGCCACAGGGTATGGCTAAGTTGGACAAAGAGTCTCGCTTCATACTGGTGTTTTCCCTGGAATATACATCATTTTCAAAGCAAATTAAATTTTGTTTACTCCTGTGATAACATCAAAGACATTTATTGGACAGTCAAAAGAATAAGAGTGAGAGGGTGAGAGGGAGGAAACAGAGAGAGAGAGAGAGAGAGAGAGAGAGAGGAAGGGAGGGAGGGAGGGAGGGAGGGAGGGAGAGAGAGAGAGAGAGAGAGAGAGAGAGAGAGAGAGAGAGAGAGAGAGTATTCTTATTGTTGCAAGTATTTCCAGCTTGCCTGTTTATTCTTCCTGGTTTCCCCAAGCCAATCTTGGTGGAGACAGCTCAGAGTCATCAAATAAATATTCTGGTTCCTAAACAGGCAATTGTGGACTTTAAACTTTCTCTCAAAGCTATATTGAAGTATAACTGATAAGCTGATAAACTATATTTAATGTGTAAAGCTGGAAGACCTTGGCTATATGCGACATCTAAACCTAAGGACAGTGTGCAGATATGTGGTGGAGAGACGTGAAAGAAAGAGAAGGAAAATGGTTTGAGCACTTTGAAGAGAGGTAGAACGACAGACATGTGAGTGGAGAGGAATCACCTGTTGTGACCAGCTACCTGAGGTCATGGTGAAGTCCCAGCCTGTGCTGCCTCTGAGAGCCATATCTGGCTGGGTTCATGGTCACGCAGCAGTGGGGTTCTGTGTCAATGTCCATGACTCATATCACCACCAGAGACCATTCAGACATCCATGTTCTGGCTGCCACCTGGGACCATGTGGATACCCAAAGTCAATGGCAGAGCTGACTCCACCTCTCATTGGCTGCAGCACTTCAGAGAGTGGGCCCTGTACCTTACCTAGGAAACTCAGTAGAGCTGGCCCTGGTGGTGTCATTGTAGGTAAGCCAGCCTTGAGAGCATAACAGTGGACTATCTGGCCCTGTTTTTTGTTGGCTGCAGTATTGGGTGAGCTAGCAGGAACAGTGCTGGAGATCTTACCCTGGTAATAGGAATTCAGGGGAGTGTGCTGACCAAGTCAGCCATCACCGAGACACAAATCCAAGGTTTTGAGATGACCCACCTCATTATCTACCCTATCTTTGAACTGCTTGCGGGAGGTGGGAAAGGCTCACCCTGCTGATCCAAAACAGGATGGATCGCAATTGCACAGGGCAACAACAGGATATCCAAGAGGATTCCTGATGAGGACTCAGTATTGATCGGATGCAGAAGCCGGTCGCCTCCTACTAGAAAAAAGACTATTTGCAATGAACTTTTGCAACTAAAGATGTCTGGACAAAGGGTATACTTCATGAGACACAGTGATGCAACTCCAGCTTCCACAAGGAGATTTTGTTTCTTCATTTGTTTTGTTTTATTTTATTTGGGGGAGATATAAGGGTAGACAGCAGATATGAAGGGATGGAGTGATTAATTGAAATGGGTTACATAATGGAAAATTCATGAATAATGAATGAAATGGTAAAAATTATTCAGTCATAAGTGTTGCTCATATGAGTATTTTAATTCTAATATTTAGAACTGCTATTATGTCAGAGTTCTAAATATTGTTTACTGTATACAAGATGTTTATTGTATATAACATCTATACAATGTTTTTTATACTTAGCTTTTAATTGTTTATAAATTTAGCTTATAAATAACCTTACTTAGCACAAACAAAACTAATAGAACTCATAAAATATGTTTTATTAGCTATTATATACTATTATATATAACATTATTACATATAATACATATAATTTTATTGACTATTATATAGACACAATAAAAATTTACTTGCATTTAGATGTGAATATTTTGGCAGAATTTTGACAATTGAATTACAAATAAATCAATGTGTTCATTTTGTTTTATATAGACTTATCATCTAGAAAGAACAAAAATATTTAAAATGATATGTGTTTACAAAAATACAACAAACTGACAACTTTGTGTGTACCAGTACATTTATAATTACTGCTACTAATAGTATGAAAATGATAATAATATGGTATCTAGAACATGGAAGTGAAAGAAAATAAGTCTTTTTCTATTTTGTGCAACTCTTCTGTGAAACATTTTCCCCTTAAACTTGAATTATGGTGATTATCTTGAGTTTGTATAAAAGAGACTGCACTATCACCAGGCTCAAAATATTTTGGGATGATACAGCATTATATTGACAAGTACCTTCAAATAGCCAGAAAAAAAGGACAGTTCCTTGTAATATTTTAAATATATTTCTCTGACTTTGAAGATATTATAAAAAAAAGAGAACAGTTTAAACTTCTGTTTGAACAAGCAACTCTACTGTAGCTTGAGTGGATTTTCCTGAAGAGAAGACATGGAAGTAAGAAAGATGTGCAGTGCAGTGGAATGAATATGATTGACAGATGACAATAGGTGGGGAAATGACTATAATTTATTATATAATGTATTAAAGTGTCAAATAATTTAAAAGAAAATAACTAAAAAGCATTTATCAAGTGAACTTACCAACTGCACTGTCTCATTACTGCTTACCAGCATGATCCACATGGAGCTTCTAGGCTATTCATGTTTTTACTGTACCAGCCTCACATGTATTTCCCAGCTTAATCTCTTGCATGCTTTCACTTCCAGAGAATGAACCAATTCAAAGCTCTACCGAATCCAGTATCTTTTATCACATGCAAATATAACTGTATATTTATTATGAATCAATTTGATCATATTGTATATCTTCAAAGGAAAATGTGGAAATGTATTAGATACTAAAAGGAATATTCTAGTTACTAAAACCAAAAATTTCATTTACTTTTTATACTTTAGAAGGAATTTAAATTTCTAAAGATAGAGAATTAAAATCCTATGCCTTGTGACTATGGGCAAATACACTTGCTATTTCTAATGTGATTGTGTGTGAATGAACCTGGTTGTTGTTTGCTGTGGTGGTGACCCAATGAGTATTCCTAGAGTTACTGACAGAAGCATAGGTGAGGGTTTGTTTTCAGGATCAGACATACCTTACTAGAAAATGTCCATCAACCATTAACTACATGTAAATCCTCAGTTAGGGGTGGAACCTCATGAGCCCCTCCCTTCTTCGTAGCTGGGGGGGAGGGGTGGGGTTGATATACCTAAATTTATGTATAGCTTGTGCTTGCAATCACAGCTGTCATAAGTTCAAGATGTCATGGCCCATGTTTTCACTTCCAGAGAATGAACCAATTCAAAGCTCTACCGAATCCAGTATCTTTTATTACATGCAAATAATATGTTTAGCAACAGCATTCTACACTACACTGTGCCTGACTCGTAAGATTCTTTTGGCTGCTTCTTCTAAACTGTTCTTTGAATCATGAAGAAATGATACCAATGTCATATTTATGGTTGGCCATGCCAATAGACATTTATTCTCAGTACTTCGACCAGTTGTGAATCTCTGTAGTCACCACTGGCTAAGGGGATAAAAGATCCTCTCTGACCAAAGCTGACAGTACCTACCACTAATATATTACCATGAAGAGCAGTGTTCAAAAGGCAATTTAGGGATCACATGTTATCTTAGTAAAAATAACAATAGAAGCTTCCACCACATTCTAAGGACTATGGCCTTCACATCCATGGACTTTTTACTGAGTGCTAGATGTGATATAGTCATCAAAAAAAAAAATTCCTTTGCTACCACTGTTAGAGACTTGCCACTTGTCTAGCTAGGTATTGCTGTTCACAGAGGGCACAGTTCAGTAAGACTGGTGATGACAAATCTCTTCCAGCAGTCTGAATAGTACCTTCTAACACTGTGAGGGCTCTAACCATCAGAGTCAAAGCTTCCATGACTGTGTATCTCATATTCTCTATCTCCTACGATATTCCTATTTGTCAAAGAAGTACAGGTTCTTATAATGTCAATTTTGAAATACCAGTGCCAGTTCTAGTACCTGTTTGACAAATAGGAATATTGAGGTACTCAATGTACAATATAGATAATCCTCAGTGTTAGGCGTTACCAGAGACTCTAATCCTCACTTTCATAATAATGAAATAACTGTCCACCCTTATAGGGAGTTATACCATGTTTTATGCTTTGGATAATAAATGACATAGGAATGAAATAACTGTCCACCCTTATAGGGAGTTATACCATGTTTTATGCTTTGGATAATAAATGACATAGGAATGAAATAACTGTCCACCCTCACAGGGAGGTATACCATGTATTATGTTTTGGATAATAAATGACATAAACCTCTAAAGATACAAAGTGATCATTTAAAATATGTTAGCCTACCCTAGTCTAATGTGAGATTTTTCTGGGTAACTGAATTACTGTAGATCCCATTGATTTCTTATATTCACAACTTTGCGGTACAAAGGGTTCCTCTCAGAAAAAGTTAATATAACTTCTAGGTGCAATTTTAATGAAGTATACAAAAAAAGCACTGAATTACTAATTGTTTTAATTTATTCATTTATAGTTACTGAAACTGATCATCATTAGTAATGCCACCACTAAAACTGAAATTGTTCGATTTCCTTTGGGCTAGTTCTGCCATCTGTCAAATAATTAACATCTGTGGTAGAAAGGTATGGATTACTCTCTGGTTTCTACATTGATTTCTAGCTATCAGGGATAATTCTTATGCTGTCTTCATTACAAAAATAACAAATATAAAATATTTCTGTTGTCTAGTAGAAATTAATAATGTCCTGGAAATAGTAACATAGTACCAAATAGGCCTATTAATGTGTTCAGTTGAATAAATGTTCTTTTCTGTCAGTATCTTTACATCATAAATCCTGACAAAATCTCTTTTAAGCATCTAAGTGGGATATAACAGAGCATTATCGTCTTGCAAGAGGAAGAAAAGCTTATGCAATACAAGGAACTTTTGTAGTTGGAATAAAATTACTTGTAATATGAATAGCATCTACGGAGACACTGGTTTGGTGAGCTTCCATATCAGATTACTTAAGTGTTCATAATTTAACTATAAATTAAGGAATAGTATAGTAAGTAGATTAGGAATCAAGTAGAAGATGTGGTTTGACTTAATCATAATTGATCTACCTACCAAACAAGAGATGTGATCAGCTCTATATAGTTAGGGATGCTGTTTCTCCAATGTGCCTCAGATCCCTGGCCAAACAATGAGGTGCTGTCTTTGAAAATATCGATATCTCAACCCTTCTGTCTTTCCTTCTTTCCCTCTTTGCTTCCTTTCTCCCTCATTTCTTCTTCCATTTTACTTTGTCTCCTCTGCCTTGTTCTCTTCTTTTCCTCCTAGTCTAAGGCTCTTTCTTGTTATTTCTAATACTACAAAACATCTAAGATTACTAACAAAGTTCCAGGTAAAATTTGTAGGACCTACTAGTAGAGATTTGTCTATCATTAACTTGAATGTTTATTTTTATCCTACATAATAAATTATCACTTGTATTTTCACAAAATTTTGGGGGTTAGGGGTATAATTGCAACATAGTCCTTGGCTAGAATGCCTGAGACCCTGGGTTCCACCCTCTGCACCATGATTTATACATACATAAAATTTAAAATTGTCAATTAGAAAAACAGTTCTAAAGCGGAGCAAACATGCAAGCAAGCCAGTATTTTTTCCATGTATTTTAATTTTATTCGATATATTTTTTTATTTACATTTCAAATGACTTCCCCTTTTCTGGTCCCCCACTCCCCAAAAGTCATATAAGCCCCCATTCCTCCCCCTGTTCTCCCACCCACCCCTTCCCACTTCCCTGTTCTGGTTTTGCCCTATACTGCTACACTGAGTCTTTCCAGAACCAAGGACCACTCCTCCGTTCTTCTTGTACCTCAATTGATGTGTGGATTATGTTACGGGTATTCCCAAATTTTCCAGGCTAATATCCACTTATTAGTGAGTGCATACCATGATTGATCTTTTGAGATGGGTTACCTCACTTAGTATGATGTTCTCCAGCTCCATCCATTTGCCTAAGAATTTCATGAATTCATTGTTTCTAATGGCAAGCCAGTATTTTTACACAAAGGTAGAATTCTCAGAAGCTTCAGCGCTGAGATTCCAATGAATAACTGAGTTATTCTGATGTGTATATATGCTTTTAAAGGTCAAATGTTTTTTTTAAGAATAATCTTTACAAATAAATTTACCCAGACTCCCTCAATTAAAAGTGGCCTATTGTGAGCCATGAACCAAAGAGAGGATAACAGGAAGTTCTGATTAAAGATAGTTTCATTAAGACCCAGCATGTTCCAAGCCCAAGACAGAATGCTCACAACATGTAGTAAATAAACTGTAAAGCATGCTTCACTATGTTGCTTATCATTAAATCACCTTGAAGACTGAGCTTCTTAAGTCCAAATCAGTTCCAGCTCAAAGACACTCATGTTTAAGTTCTTTGTTATTTTAACAGTAAACCTAAGAGGTGTGTGTGTGTGTGGGGGGGTATGTTGTGACTCTTCATAAGCCACAGACCTAAAGAGGTGCCCTACATAAAGCTCAGCTTCCTTGTATTCTGTTGAATAGCAATTTCCTCTGAGACTGAAATATTCCACGCTACAGCGAAGCTCCTTAAACCAGAGGGTAAACAACTCAAAATAGCTTCGGTAAGGCCCTGAAACTGACCAGATTCTCTAGGCACTTTCCTCCCAAGAGTAAACAAGCCAAAAGGCTGGAGTCACTGTCAGACAAGACAAGCTGCAAAGAACATTTTGAGACCAGATCAGCTGCCTGGGAACAGCTTCCTGGAAAGGGTTTAGATCAACTGAGTCACTCAGAAAAGGCATTTTTTTACAGTCGGGTTGAGTTGCCTGAAGGCTATGAGGGTGTGTTCCAGATTCCCAGCTTCTGTGGGCTGTCACTCACATGCTTGGGGGGCGGGCTTTGGTGATGCAACTGTCTTTAAGTTGCCTGCTCCTAGGTAATTCTTCACTCACGTTCCTGTAAAGAATCCCTATAAAACACATTGCTTTAGCTAGTTGGTTTTGATGGTATCTGCACTTGGGTCAGTTGCTGGCTCCCTATCGAAGGTGGGCAGATGTGTGTATTGTGTCTCCCCAGGGGAAAAAAAATCTTGTCATATAACACATACAAATATATTAATGTTTGCATTTAGTGTTACTTGATGCAATGAAACAGGCACACATTTTAAATTGACTCATAGTAAATGCTTCCAATTGCCATATATTGTTCTATTGCTTTAACTATGTTGTTACGAGGTGTCACTGATCTTCATCAGTATTTCAAGATCAGAAAGGAGGTGGTAGGCAGAATGGGCAGGTGCAACCTGAGTTCTAAACTCTGCCCTTTTTAATCCCAGTACCTGTGTTCACTCCTTTCACTGGCCACTGGAGGATTTCAAATCCTCCAACATGGAAAGCATGAATCATAAAACACAGGATAGAGGTGAAAGCAGAGACTAAAGATGAGTAGGAGAGATCAGAAGAGGGCAACCTGGTCCAGTGCAGCCAATCCCTAATAGATTGGGGGAGAAAACAATGTTTGATTATGTAAATGTCAGCAAATTTGCCAGAACACCAAGTTATAGCTCCTGACAGCTTCTGGTTCTAAATGTCTTTTGTTCTCTCTAAATTGTACAACCAAAATTGTATTTGAAGACCTTAATTATAATTTTTAGATACTTAACTTATGAATTTCCTGCCTCCAAAATCTGAAGAATTAATGGTAGAAACAAACTTCAAGGAATTTCTTCAATGTCTAGGCAATTGGATACTGAAAATCTACTCCATTGCTGGCTATTATAGAACTAGGATGACATTGATATCTGCAGAGAAAATTCTCATATTATTAATAGCCCATCAACAACAGAATCATATTCTGTTGGCTGTTCACTTGAGGAGGCTGAGCTACGGGTCAATTTTTCTAGGACCTTCAGAGATCTTCCTGTATGATAAGGGTTCCAGTACACCCTCGGAATGAATGAAGCCATTGTTTCTACCAAGCATAAAAAAGGTTTGAAAATACTACATGCAATGCCTTAAGTGTGGAAAACATGCATTTCTTTCTCCTCATCTACTGTGAAATTTGAAAAGACTAATGTGATTACGCATCTCTAACCAAGACAGTTGAATTGCCAAATAGAAAAAGTGCCAATCCAAAGAGAATTTTCTAGGACACTGCCCAACAGTTCAAAAGGAATAAATTACTACCCAAAGATGGAACAGCTCAGCCAAGCACAAAGAAGTTTTCTTCCTTAGATCTAAAGAGCAAATGTACAAGCTTACTGTATTATGCACAACATACTGTTTTCATTATTGTGAAAAATATGACAAACTCAAAGGCAGCAAATGCAGATGTGAGTTTGTGATGTTCCTCCTCGCCTCGGTCCTGTCAAGTCAATTTTTGTGGTCAGCATCATGTTGGCGTATTCCATTACTTTGCTTGAATTACTTTGCTTCTTCCCAGTACTGTATGTTTCATAAGCAATGCAACTGAGTAAGTCAGTAAGTGACCCTGCTGCCTTTGCCTAGACAACCATTCATTCCCTAAGATAAACTTGCAAACAGCCAATATGAGAAAGTTCTTTGGCTTTAAAAACTATTCAGTGATATTCAGCCATGTGGGGGGAAGGGGGAATCCGAAATACACTTTCTTGGCTTACACTACTCAGTGTTCTGGTCCTTTTAATTCCCCAGCATCCTCTTCTGCCATTCCCTTATCCCCCACCAAGATCTCAACATCTAGCTTTTTCTTCTGTTTTATTTCATTAAAAACAGTCTTCTCACTCTCTCCAGCACTGTAGCTTTAGTCCCCTGCTTGTACCGCCCCCTTTCTATCTTTACTAACATCTTTACTATCATCCTTCTGGTTTAAACACAAATAGCACTTCCACAGGTCACTCGCTTCCCCCACCTTACTGGGTTGAGGTGGTCTTCGAAAGCCCTCACACACATGTCTGTTTCCAAATGACCATTCACTTCCCCAGGGAGCTCGCAAGACCTCAGAAGCTAGCGAGGGTTAGTGTTTTGATGCTTGAGAAATACCTGATGAGTAACTTGTACAAATGACGTATGGATGATATACTTAACTGATGCTGCCAAGTCATTGTTTGCAACAGATGTCATTCAATACAAAAACAGGTAAAGAAATTATCCTGATTCTTCTCAAGGTTACGTATAAGAGGTAGATTGCTTTTTCTTGTGCTTCTTGGGAGCAGATAATCACCATGCAACCACTGGGTAAGAGTAATTTTGACCATTCAGGGTTTTTTTTTTTCTGTTTCCCAAAGCTTCTAGTTCTTACCACTTGCTATTCATAGGATTATGAAATGCCTCATTAGTTTCAACCACGATGCTGGTTTAATCATTAATGAGACTACAAGGTTTCCCAATACATATTTGAATTATTAAACAGACTTCTATTTCCATATTGGAGGAATGTGAGGAATTTTGTGCCTGCTTCCAACAAATTTGAAGGCTAAATCTCAGAAACGTGGAACATGAGTATGATATTTAAAGACAGGGACTTTGCTTATTTTTTTTTAAAATAATGGTTCATTAATTTTTTGAGAATTCTATACAAAGTATTTTGATTTATTCATATCTCATTTCTCCCTGTACCTCCTCCCAGATCCACTCCCTCCCTAATCCCTAATTGTAGTTTCTTTTCCTTCCCCCCCCCCCTTTCCCCCCCCCAGACAGGGTTCCTCTGTATAGCCCTGGCTGTCCTGGAACTCACTCTGTAGACCAGGCTGGCCTCGAACTCAGAAATCTGCCTGCCTCTGCCTCCCAAGTGCTGGGATCAAAGGTGTGTGCCACCACCACCAGGCCCTTAACCCTAATTTTATGTTCTCTGGTTTTCTTTTATTTTTTTAAACCTGTCAAGGCCATTTTGTGCTCCCCATATGCTTCTGGCTACTGGGCTGTAAACTGGAAGGGATTCAACTTCCAACAGGCCTCATCCTTAACGAAAATTGAATTTCTCTCTCCTAGGCTTCATTACCTGTCCATATCTCCTCCTTTAGAGGTGGGGAGTGTGAGTCCCCTTCTGCTCCCTGCTGGATCTGTGCAGAAACATTGCAGCTGCTCTGAGCAGTTACTGTAAGGAGCATGGCACCCTGCCCACTCTAGAAGACAGTTTCTCTCCAATGCCTCCCAACCTCTGGTTCTTAAAATATTTTGTAAGGTAAGCCCTTTAAAGGTGATTAACTTAAAATGAAAACATTAGGTCAGATCCTAATCCAATCTCCCTTATCTCCTTATATGGAGACACAAAAGAAGACATTGACCAAACATATGCACTGTAAGAGGCAGCTACCTCTTATGTAATAGGCCTCAGAGGAAATCAAGTTTCTCAGATTTTGATTTTCAACTTAGACCCTCCAGAACCGCAAAATGTAAAATTCTACTGATATTCCCGAAATCTATAGTACTTTCTTACAGAGAAATGGTTCTCAACTTTCCTAATGCTGCTACTCTTTAATACAGTTCCTCATGTTGTGGTGACCCCTAACCAAAAAAATTATTTCATTGATATTTTATAACTGCAATTTTGCTACTCTCATGGATAGTAATGAATAGAATATCTGAGCAACAGGAGATCTGCTATGCAACCCTGTGAATGTGTCATCTGACTCCCCCCAAGGGGGTCTCTAGCCACAGCTTGAGAACCATCATTATAGAGAGTCTAGCAAAGCAGTTGTTGTATTCTGGACTTGAAATCTACTGCTGTGATCTGCTCAGTCATTCATTTAGTGTTTGCAACTAATTACTATCTTTATAGCCCAGAAAGAAATGTGACCATCAAGTGAGAAACCTGTTGTAACTGATTCATTATCGCTAAATAAGTGCCAGGCGTAGTAGTAGATGAATCAAGGAACGACAACTTATTCTCCCTTCAATGGCTCAGGAATGCTGAGTTAAACTCTCTCATAGCTAGAAAGGGGGATAAGAGGCTACATTAAAAATGAAAGCAATTTAAAAAATAAAAATTAAAAACACAGAAACTGGGGTATTAGGCAACTGAGCATCACAGAAAAACAATAGCTTTGGGACTGTATGACTCAAATAAGGACCCAGATTCATTGCCAAACTTTATGGTGATTTGGGGTTAGGTCACTTGTCTTCCCTAAGGCTCAACTTCTTCATCTATAAATGAAAATAAAAGTAATGTTTACCTCATGAAGTTGACAAACGGGCCAAGTGAGGTATCTTACAAAAGTACGGGAATTTACCAGACACTGAAAAGGAGACAGCTTTATTTGGTGGTTTAGTCCCTGGAAGTTCTTGGGAGTGATGAGGAGGTCTAGTCCTTCAACTCCTTCAGTCCTTCCCCTAACTCCTCCATTGGGGTTCCCATGCTCAGTCAGATGATTGGCTGTGAGTTTATGCATCTGTATTGGCCAGGCTCTGGCAGAACCTCTCAGGGGACAGCCTTACCAGGCTCTTGTTGGCAAGGGCTTCCTGGCATCAGCAACATGGAGAGACCCATGGCTCCAGCTGCATGTGTAGCAGAGGATTGACTAATCTGGCATCAGTGGGAGGAGAAGCCCTTGGTCCTGTGAAGGCTCAATGCCCCAGTGTAGGGGAATGCTAAGGAAGTGAGGTGGGAGTCCATGGGTGGGTAGGGGAGCTCCCTCACAAAAGAGGGGGGAGAGGAGAGGATGGAGGGTTTGCAAAGGGGAAACAGGGAAAGGGGATAACATTTGAAATGTAAGTAAATAAAATAACCAATTAAAAATAGCTTAAAATTGTGTCCAATTTATGTCCAATTTGCTGTAACAAAATCAATCTGGGTGCCATTTATTCACCTCATCTTTTGGAAGTCTAAGGTTACAAGCAGAATTATATTTAAAGCAGGCAGAATTTGTAGACAATAATGAAGCACTCAACAGTAAAGAGCAAGTGTGATCTCTTTCGCTCTCCTTCAGAGACACTAATGTAGTGGCTAGGGCCTACCTAATGACCTCTTGGATCTAAATTACTTCCTAAAGGTGCTGCCTCCAGATACCATTAGCAAACGACGTTAAGAATTAAGTTTCCAGTACAGGAATTCTAGAAAGTCAGATGGTTGTAGGTAGAAGAGCCAAGACGTCAGAGTTACCCCAAACTGCCTTCTTGGTTTTGATGTTCATGTTGCCGCGCTACTGCTGCTTGTCTATTTCAGTGAATAAATTGTTTACATTTTCCATTGTTGACATTGAACAAATGAAACTAACCAAACATATTTAGATACGATTAGATGCACGCATGGTAATTTTATCAAAATAAAATCGTTATTTAAAAAAAATTAAATTCTACTGGAAAAATTAGCCAGACCCAAGTCAAAGCCTTCTCCTTCAGGTTCCTAGATAAGTGATGCAGGTGTTGGGCCAAGTTCTCCAGACTCCCCAAACCTGTTTCTCTCATCTGGAAAATAACTCACAATAATAACTACCTCAGAGTTTGGCTGTAAATAACAGATGCAATTATACATGTATGGTACTTAAATATAATAGCGTTTATGTGTTGTACTCTGGTCCCTGGCCTGTGCCCTTGAATTGTATTTATTGAAGTTATTATGGTCTTCACCACAGCTTTATGAAATAAGTACCCCATTATTCTCATTTTGCTGGTGAGGAAGTTGGTGGGGATTCTAAATCACTTGCTATAGGTCATACGACAATAGGTGTTGGATGTGGCCCCAGGAAGTCTGAGCTATTAGCTACTTTGAGATGTCTACCTGACCCTATCCCTAGTAAATGATAAATATTCAACACTTGTGTTTCCCTAGGGAATAATTATCCTTTCTTAAATTTCATAGTCTTTTGGTTTCAGATCTTGCTTAAAAGCTGAGAATATTCTCATAAAGTTATGTTAGTGATAAACCTTGGATTTTTCATCTTTCAAGCCATGAATCACATTTTTTAGTAGCAATTTGCTGGGGTGGTAGACAAATGTGGCTCATGTAAATGAAAGTTAATTATGCAATTCACACAATTCACAGGGAAGTGGAAACAACATTTATCAAAATCCACAGGGGAGTCAAAACATCTTTACAGAATAAAAAATGTTTGGGTATTTTTGTTTTTTAGAAAAGAATACACAATGAGTAGTAGATATTTTAAAACAAAAATGTAACTTTCTTATAAAATATATTAAACATTTTAAATCTTTTTTTAAAAAAATATCTTTTTTTTCTGATCTTAATATGTAAAGAAAATCACCACAGTAGCTGAAATCACAGCATTTAGGAAATATTTTCCATCTTCTCCTAGCATAACTCTTGCTTATCTCTGCTTTTATTCTTCCAGCCTGTACTGAACACACACACACACACACACACAAATATGAAAGTGTACACACACACAAATACACACATACAAACCTGAGAGTGTGCACACACACAAACACACACACACACACACACACACACACACACACGAGAGTGCACACACACACAAACATACACACAAACACACACATACACATACATGAGAGTGTGCACACACACAAACACACACACATACACACAAACAAACACACACACATACACACACAAACATGCACACACTGGGTCAGATACTGGAAGACAAAGAAAAAGAACCAGGCTTCTGTGACGGTACTCAGATTGTAAACTCATTGCAGTCATTCTTGAACTGGATTTTCTGGGACAGGGATTTGGTAGCTGGAGATGAAAGCAGGTGAGAACAGGAGGAGGATGTGGAGGTGAGCAAACCTGGCAGGGCAAGGCTTTGAGGGTGGAGACTGGAGTGTGTTGTAACTGATACTGCTTCTGGGAATGTAGTAAGGGGCTACTGGATGTGCGCAGTGTTGATTACGTCATAGTCAGTACCCTGGAGTTAAAGAATTTTAATCACTACAGTGGGGCAACATGAGTCAATCTATGCCATTAGAACTTTTTTCTGGTCTGAGCACAGAAGCAAACATTGAAGGGCAAATCAAATCGATTCAGCAGCCTAAGTGCTGTTGCTATCACAAAGGACGGGTTTGAAAAAGCCATTGGTGGTGGGAATTGATAGGGAGGGTTAAAGGGGAACTGATTTTGAAACCTTGGTCCCCTTATGTGCTTTAAAAATTAAAAGTCCCTGTTTCCCCTCTCTCACGTGTATGATTTATGAACAATCTAGAAACAATTTGTTAAGATTAATATTTATTGCGCTATTATTCTGTGCCAGGCCCTGTGGTAATGGTTCACATGCATTGCTTAATTCTTACTTAACAAATAAGGAATCTGAGGCAAGATAAAGGGAGGAACACCCTCCGGGTCACCTTCAATCTCGCCCATAGACCCCCAAACCCCTCTTCTTTTCTCCTTGGCACCAGTCGTGTTAGTCTAAATCAATCCTGTCCTTTCTTTAAAAGAAAAACTTTGTCTCCTTCTAATCTCGCCAATGACTACCCAGCCCGAGTGTAATGATGCCCTTGACAGTAAAACGACCTCTCTCCCTTCATCAGCCACTTTCTCCTAACACTTCAGCACCAGGTGCTGTGGCTTTTAAATTCACTCATACTGGCTATTACTGCTCTAGGTGATTCAAAACCTTGTGCCAAATTGTGCACGCATCTGCATCAGAACATTAGGCATTAGGGACTACTTGGTTTTTGGAACATTTTCTCTCTGCTAAAAGGCGGCAAAGCTGCTGTTCTTCAGACAGCTTCACTCACAGTTCAATAGCTGGGGTTTTTGTGTGTGTTTGTTTGTTTTTGTTTTTTCCAGCTCTGGCCAGATCCTTCCTGGTGAAGATGTGTTTCTTTTCTCATGCCCTCATGCCTTCAGCCCTGCCTTTCTTCTTCTTCTTCTTCTTCTTCTTCTTCTTCTTCTTCTTCTTCTTCTTCTTCTTCTTCTTCTTCTTCTTCTTCTTTTTCTTCTTCTTCATTTTTTTAAATTTTTATTTATTTATTTATTTTTGCTGTTGTTATTTCTGCTGTTCTCAGTCAACATCAAGCCTCATATATGGCCAGTGGTGAGTTCCACTGCCGAGTCCCACATCCAAATGCTGGACTAACCAAACTTAGCAGCTTACTTGAAAAAAAACAAAAAACAAAAAACAAAAAACAAAAAAAAAGAGGAGGGGTTGGGGTTGTCGGGGCACATGAGGAAACTTGGAGGGAGCAAGTCATATTTCCTTGTTATACATGCATGAAATTCTCAAGAATAAAGAAAAACAATTAAAATACAGAGCCTCTTCCTCTTCTCAGTACAATGCTGGATATAAATATGTTCCTATCTTCTTTTCTCAGCATTTTTTTTTCAAGATCTACTTTCAAGGCAACTTTGAAACCAGTTGGCTTCACACCAACTCTGTGTTTTCTGCAGCCTCCCCAAACACTTCCCTGAGGAACCAGGCACATTCACCAAGGTTTCCTTCTATAAGCAGGCAAAGTACACAAAGAACTCATTCTGCTGTTAATCTAGGGCTTCCCGGCATGCTCAGATTTCTTTGTGTATGAAAATAAATGCCAATGAATTAAACTGACAGAATGCACTTTGAAGCCTGCCGCGGTGAACGTGAGAAAGGGAGACGACGCTTAATCAGTGGACTTGTGTCCTGGCAAACAGTCACCCTGGCACAACGTCGGGGTTCCAGTTCCTGCAGGTCTGGGGACCACAATACCAAATCTGTATGCGGAGCCTTAGGGCCAAGGTGGTCCAGTAGGTGAGCTTCCATCAAAATCGCGATGTGCAAGGCTACCACTGCTGTTGACAGTATAAGTGAAGGCATAACTAAGGACAATTCAAGATGACACACAATTGACACTGATCTAAAACAGAAACTCTAAGACGCTTCTTAAAACTCTGGCGTTGAAACATGATTCAGGATTTGGGGATCAGAGCAAAATTAAACTCTCATTGTTTGTACAAAACACCAGTAAATAAAAGTGTTATCCTCACTTCAATCCCAAACACTATTCCTTTACAAAGTTATGAAAAAGCTTAACACACACACACACACACACACAGCAACATCCCTAAAAATTTGTTTTTGATCCTTCTTTTGCTTGCTTGTAGTTTAATATTTACTGAGGATGTGAGGAGAAATCCAAGTTTCCAAGCCTCTTCGCTCCTCTCCTATAAGCTTAGCCTTTGAGTAGTTCAAGAAACTTTTTCAGAAAGTTTGTCTTCCTTCCTTTCAGCTTTTCCTCTGTTCGCTCATCATCTTCGCACAGCCAGGGGCTTGAGAGCAAACCCTGCTGGGGAATCTGCAACAGCTGAAAGCCTAGAAGGCAAAGATCACCTCCTGTCGACCCGGTGCTCAGGGGCAGGTGACACAGCGACGGTTTCCTAGGCGCTGGTTTGACAGTTTCATCCCCGCCCACTGGCAAGAGAGCTCCCAGGGCCGCTGCACACGCGCACCGAGTGGGCCATAAAAGCTGCAGCGGCGGCGTCCAGACAAGGAGCTCGCCCACCACCCGCAGAGACGCGACCCGCCATGCACGTGAACGGCAAAGTGGCCCTGGTGACCGGCGCGGCACAAGGCATAGGCAAAGCCTTCGCCGAGGCTCTGCTGCTCCATGGCGCCAAGGTAAGAACTTCTCAGTGTCCACCCACAAGCCGCCGCCGGTGCCCCCGGGGTGCCGAGCCCCAGGCTCGCAAGCCGACCTCCAGTGCCGCTGGCAGAGAACCCGAACTTGGATAAGCACAGTCTGAGGTCTAAGAAGGGAGCGTCTTGTTTATCTCATTGCTTGTGTGTCTGTGGCTTGGTGGCCGGTGTTTCCTTCATACAAGTCCTGCTCCCTCTTTTCTTGTTTGTAGGTAGCATTGGTGGATTGGAATCTCGAGGCAGGTGTAAAGTGTAAAGCTACCCTGGATGAGCAGTTCGAACCTCAGAAGACACTGTTCATCCAGTGCGACGTGGCTGACCAGAAACAACTGAGAGGTAAGACACGGGGAATCAATCCCTAGAGACTCGGGAACACACCCCGAGCAAGCAGCAACCTGAAGACTTCCAGGTAGGAGCAGACAAGGCTAGGAGCCAGCATCGCTCTCTCCGGGGAAGCTGTGACCTTCTAGCTCCAATGGATAGTTCAGCTGCTCCAATGCTGGGCTTCTTTCTGACAACCCAATGGCCATAAAAACTAAGAGAAGACAGGACTGCCTAAGAAATCCTTTTGTTTTAGTCACTTGGCAGCACAGAATGTAATCAAGTCTTGCGTGTATTCGCAGACAGTGCTGCTACAGTTAATTACCCAGTGAGGGTACAGGCTGAGGAATTGTGGCAAGCAGCTCTCAGAGAGCTGGAAGACTTAACCAATGACAATCAAATTCAGCGTGCCTTTTTCTTAAACACTTCAGACTCCAAGTTCCAGGTCACGGTCACAGGCAAACCAATTGCTTTTTAGCCGGATCTTTGCTCTGGGTTTCCCCCTTCTAAGATGGCACTTAAAATAATAACTGTGTGGCATTAGAATTTAAGAAGAAAAGGCTCTATCGCTTTCCCCCAATGTTTTCCTGTTTTTCTGTGATCTCTTAAAATAGATCCATCTACTTGTCAAACATCAGGAAGAATATTGTCACCAGCGATGAACACTGGCTGTGTACAGGGCTCAAAGGATTTTCCTAAAGATAATTTCTCCGGGAAAATATAGAAAAGATAAAAAAAAGATGTTTCAAAAGGCATTATTCAAAGAAACAAAGTAAATCGGTAGGCACCTTTTTAGTGGAAAGTCGGAAAAGAAACTGGATTTCACTCTAGAGTTTCTATCAATGGAATACTGAGATCTTGGTTTTCTTACATCTTAGCATAAATGTAATATTCTAAGAGTATTAATGAATAAAAATGGACTGATCCAATAGAAGGCTGTGGGCCTAAAGATAAAGAGTAATTGGATTAAAAAGAATATCAGTAAAATCTGAAAATGCTAATCTGTCCCATAGCAGAGATAGCCTGCAGGAGTAGCAGAGGTGTTTAAGAGCAGTCACAATAGATCATTCTTTGCCAGAGGATAGTTGTATTGATAGCATACCATTTAAGGTCAAAGGCAGTCACATCCAGTCCCAACATTCATGCTGCTGGAATAGGGACCAGTCAAGATAACTTATATGGCTTCACCCATGGTATTTAACGTGTTATCCTGCCAGTGTTTAAAATATTATCAGGGCTATGACTATATTTCTTAAATCTAAGTGATAGCAAAGGAACCTCAAGCACAGAGTTGATGGCCCAGAGGGCCTGTCAATCATAAGACAGCCATCCTTGTTTAGAGACCCTCACACACAAAAGGAAGGATTCTCAAAACTTCAGAACTGAAGCTTACCCCGCATCTTTTAAGACTGTTTAGGTACACTGCATTCATAAAAAAACACAGAGCCTTTCAAAAGGGTTCCTGGACCCATCGATACATGTCACTATGCAAATCAGCACAGAACGTTCAGACAAATCATAAGGAGAACCAGAGCCTGAACATGGTAGACGAGCTAAACTTTCAAGTCCCTTGAGCTGAAATCTCAATGTGAGGCCAGACAGCAGATGGTATAGGACACTTCGGTAAAAGTCTAACCAGTGATATCCAGGAGGGAAGAAGATTAAGGAGAAATCAGATGTATGTATTCAGTAACGTAATTTCCCACAAAATTGGGGTGTCCCTACAGAGGAACGTGCACAAAACCTAGACCTTTGCTAGAACCAATGTAAGACTTAAGAAATGGTTTTAAAATCCCACTAAAATGCAAATGAGATGTACATAATATCATTATTTATATACATATACATATATATATACATATATATATCATTGTTATTGTTGTTTTCCAGTTGGATCAGTAAGTATGAAATGAGGCTTATGCAAAACTTTGACAATGTGTTTAACAATTCCCTTTCAAGATAATTGTCTCCCCAAGTATATTTTATGGTTGTTAATAACTGTGAATTTATTTCAGTCAAGATAAAATTTGGGTTGATCTGTCAATTTCAAAGAACCCGTTTGCTCATTTGCAGGCCTGAGAATACACATCTTCCATAGGAAAGGGTAAATATAGTTGGCTACAGTCTGAAGTACTAGAGTCAGAGTGAAATGACCATGGAACTTGTCAAATCTCTAAAAGTATTTAAGAGTTTCCCAAGGTTAGATAGAGCCCAATTTGAACTAGCTATAGAGGGTTTTCAAGACTTTGGTATACAGTTGACACTGAAATGAGTGTGATTCGGGTCTGGGAATCTATTAATAACTTTCCCAGTTGACCACCATTTTATACAAAGCCATACTGTAAAGTAGCAATTATAATAGGAGAGAAGAATGAAATAGTAAACATGAAAGCAATATTGACACAATGAATTCAACTGAATAAAAAAATCAGCTTTTACTTATTAGAACATCAAAGATTCCTGAAATACGATCATAATGGATTTAAATGCACGAGTACTTAAGTTAGTTTAATGCTTCACATATAAAGTGTTAAGAGGGGATATTTGAAGGACTAGAGGCATAGCCTTGTAGTAGAGCACTCTTCTAAAATGTGGAAGGCCCTGGACTTGACCCTTGCTGCAAACAAACACAAAAAACGTATAGTCTATACCAAAGTGTTCTAATTACTTGTTAGGAAGAGAAAGATAATAGCCGCCCAAACTGACCTCAGGAGTGCTCCTAACTTGGGATGCTCACCTCTCTAGTATTTACTCATCAATTTATTGATTATAGGACTTTAGTGTGAGTTCAAGTCATCTAAGGATCTGTTGAAGTAAGTTTCTGATTTAGTAGGCATGCAATGACTAGACTGTGTTTCTAACACACAGGTAACTCTAGGCAACAAAACTCGTCCAGAGACCACTTACTGAGAACCAGGTTATGACGTTAATTCTTATCACATGCTCAAATAGGTGATAAAGATCTAGCTGAACCTGATGATGCAAGCCTGCAATTTCAGCTAGGAATGCTAAAGCATGAAGATTCCAACTTTAGGGACAATCTATGAAATTTAGTGAGACCCTGACTCAGAATAATAGGTAAAAGAAGACTGGAGTATAGTAGAACTCTTTGCCTGGAATATCATAAAGCTCTTTCCTAGAAGTCCTAAATTCCTCCTCTAGTACAATAATAAAGTAGAATAGAATCATAAAGTAAAACCAATAAAATTCATTTCCTCTTACGGGAAATGGTTTCAATGCATATAAGGAAAATGAAAATCTCTCCTTTTCTTTTGTTAGATACTTTTAGAAAAGTTGTAGACCATTTCGGAAGATTGGATATTTTGGTCAATAATGCAGGAGTGAACAATGAGAAAAACTGGGAACAGACTCTACAAATTAATTTGGTAAGCTATATTAAGCTCACTTATTGTCTAAAAGTATTTAGCACCACTTCTTTACACATAAAATATTATTATTATATTCATAGAACAATAATAACTTTCCGTAGAGAAAATCAGAAGTTACAGAGAGCTAGAAATCAGACATTTTATTAATATGAAGATATTTGATATTTGTAATTATGAGAATCTCTCTTAAAGTATTAGAGAGAGAGAAGGAGAAACACAGTTCACTGCATTCTCAACCCATAGGCCCAAATGGCCTTCCACTGGTTTTCAGATGTTCTACAAGCTAAAAATTATTTTTACATTTTAAGTGGTTGAAGGATTAATAACAAGAAATACATGAATAAAGGAAACTTCAATTTCAATATCTATAAATTTTTATTAGGATGCAACCCTGCGGTCATTGTTATGTATTTCTGTGCCTGGCTTTTTGTAATAATGGCAGAACTCAACGTTGTAACAAAAACCTTATGGCTTGCAAAGCTAAAAATATTCACTGTCTGAGATTGCTAAACTCTGACTCAACTTGCTTATTTAAAAAACAAGTCTTAAATTTTGGGAAATAGATCAGAAAACAAGGTTAAAGAGACAATAGAACTTTTTAGTTCGTAAGACTGAAATCCATTCCTCCCTCCCTATTTCTCCCTCCCTCCTCTCTCCTCCCTCTCTTTCTCTTGCTTCCAACCTCCCTGCCTCCCTTCTTTCCTTCCTTCCTTCCTTTCTTCCTTCCATCTGTCCCTCCCTCCCCTCCTTCCATCCCTTCTTCGCCCCCCCTTCCTAGTCTCCCTCACTTCTTCTCCCTGTGTCTGTGTCTGTGCTTGTGCCTGTGCCTGTGCCTGTGCCTGTGTCTATGTCTGTGTCTATGTCTGTGTCTGTGTCTGTCTTTGTCGTCTGTCTGTGTCTGTGTCTGTGTCATCTGAGGCTGTGTCTGTGTGTGATTTCCACAACATTTGAAGATGGATGAGTTAGGTCTGAAGTAGAGTATAAGTAAAATTTTAAGGTGAAGTTTCCAATGCATGCAATGTAGCAGGAATGGGTTGATTATAACATTTTATGAACACCCTCATAAACAAAGCTATTAAACATAAAGCTATTAATGTTTAATGAAGCCCAAACCTTTCTCCAGCATTGCAAGGAAACAAGATCAAAAATAAAACATAAGAAGTGTGTTAGCTAAAACAAAATGTCAGATGGATTTTATATGTATTCAGTAACTTAATTTCCCATAAAATTATGCCCTGCCTAGCTCAGATTATTTTTACAAATGTGCAAAGCAGCAGCTTTCAAGTACAAGATAGCCACTTCATGTGCAAGATGAATGTCTTCAAAACTTCTTCTTCTAGGAGATAATAAGCTTAAAAACGGGAACTAAATGGAGTTAGAGAGATGGCTCAGCAGTTAAGAGTGTGTGCTGCTCTCACAGAAGATACAAGTTCCCAGAACACCAGTGGCAGCTCTGTGGAGCTACCCTGTGACTCCAGTTTCAAGCTACTCAAAACCCTGCTTCTCTTCAGAGGCCTGAGGGTACCAGGTGTGCTTGAGATTCCATACTAAAGCAAGCAAATGATTCTTAGTCATAAAGTATTTCATTTATTTTACCTTTTTGGGGGGGGTCTGGAGCAGAAGGAACTCATATGGCTGTTTTATTTGTTATGAGTATTTGCTTTAATACTTTAATGCTCTTGTGTTCTACTACTTTCCTATTCCTTTTGCAAATTAATTGGTTAGCTGTAAAGTTTTATTCTGCTAAGAACTTATTTAAAAGCATACTTCATTTGCTACTTGATTTAAAAAAAGGGTTTTGAATATACAAAGACTGGAAAACTGGAAAAATTTAAGAGTATGTTCCTATAACCTTATGCCAATTTCCAATCACATTTAAACACAAGGACTTTATTTTTGTCTACATATCCTCATAAGAAAACACAGACTATATACCAGCAATTTTCTTTCAACATCACTAATGTCTTTAAAAGTTTTATCAGAAATACTGTGGATATTATTATCACCTGAGAATGGCCTCCTAGATTCAGTGCATTTCTAATGAACAGTTATTGTGTCCTTTATCTGAAAAACCAGGAATCAGAAACAATACACAATGAAAATGCATAATATAGAGAACATGAAACAACAAAGCTAGTGTCACAACATATTTTTTTGAATTATGAATTTTGAATTTGCATAATTCACCAAACAGGGGCATATGTGCTTTTAAAGGGAGCTGTTTAAACACACACACACACACACACACACACATGTTAAACTGTAAATGGGAAATTCAAGAAGACTTGGGAATTTTTATTAAACCTCTTTCTATACAACTAAATCTTCTGTGTTCTCCCACATTGAAATTCAGCCATCCTGGGTTGTTCATGGAACCTGCTGGAATAATCTATCTTCTTAGCTTCAGGTATTACTGCCATGACCTTTGCTAACTCATACAGAACCTACTTCTCTTGTAGCTGCACACCCAAGACAGACAAACCCACTGGACTAACCCGTTTCTCCAACTTGATTATCACAGTTAGTTTAGTGCAAATATTTATCTATGGTTCACATTATCCTCTAAAAAGGAAAAAAGTCTGTACTAGGTGCATTTTCTTTGCCTTGATCTTGGGCAATTTCTCCCTTCTGAATGCTTTCCCATTAGCTCCCATATCAGAGAGGAACCTCTGCGGTAAAGAACTTCATGACCTAGGTTTCTCTCCCCTTCTTTTTCCTATACCATTTCCTTTTTGCCCCCTCCACTGAGGACTGAGTTCACTGTTCATATATACTAAACAGACATTATACTGTTGTTGTGTACTTCCATTCCCAATGCATCCTACTAAGAAACACCGTACAGCATATTCTCTTTCTACCATTCTCACGGAACTCTACAGTATATAATTGTATTAGAATTGTTTTTAGATGCATGATTTTAAGAATCACTACCTAACACTTTTGAGTGCATCTCTGTATTTAAGTAAACTCTGGTGATTTGCCAAACTGTCCATGTGTTCTTGCACTTCCTTTATTCACTAGGATTTCTCCTTTCTTATTCTTCATCTTGCTGATGTCATCGCCCTTCACATACAAGGAACACACTCAGACATCGTCCGGTCTATTGTTTCACAAGTCTTTTTTTGAGCTTCTTCCTTTATAATGTCATTTAGCAGTGTCATTTGCAGCCTTGGCTTCCCACCCCCACCTCCCACCCCAGCTCCCCAGAGCTCACCAAAAATGTTCTAAATGGAGTGAGTGTGTGCTGAACTACAAAAGCTCATTCTGGCAATAGATCAATACCTATTGATCAAATCTGGCTGGTATAACTTTGATTATTGGTAGAGCCATTCTATAGTGTGATTATTTCAACATTTTTGAGCTTTAGTAAACAAACTATTCATTTCCCTGCAGATGAGAAATACAATCTAATTTAGATATATAATTAACATATACTGAACCTTTTAGTATATTCAAATGAAAAACAAAATAGAAAGCTGTTGTTGCTGGATTTCTTTCCAGAAATATGAGTTTTCACTCCTCCAGGAGGGAAGGTGCACTTTTGGAAGTAGTCAAAATTTAAGTTTAGTTTTCAAATCTAACAATTCATGAACTCTTCAGTTTATTTCTCTGACCTTGAATTTCACTATTTGTGAAAGAAACCCCATTGACTCTAAGGACAGTTAAGCTTAAATGGATCACAATCTTTGTGAGGAGGACAGCCCAGTGTTAGGACATAGACATTCAATAAAACATATTTCCACTCTAAGTGACTGAATACATGTTTGTGCACCATCTCTGCTTCATACAAGGTGTATTCCTCTGCCATGATCATGCCTCTAATAAGGAAATGGATTGAGATAACAGGTAGAAATGCTGCTGCTTAGGAAATCTTTATATATAAGTTGATTATGGATTAATCAATGAGAACTTAAGAAATAGACAATCTCCATGGGGTTTGAGTTAAGCCCAGGAGGAGGTGTTTGCCATATGGCAGACACCAGACAAATGATGGGGAAGAGTAACATTGGAGGAAGAGTGAAAAAACCTCAAAGTATGAGACAAAGCAGACCAGACTCTAGCCAACACCCAAAATAGAAACATGGATGAGAGAAAAGGGAAAGTACTTCTTTCTGAGTCAGGACTCAGAGACACGGTTATCCCCAGTGGAACCTCCTGGTGGCTTCTGGGGGATGCACTTGGGGTGGGAATTTGGGGATGCAAAAAATACAGTCTCATTAAAGGGTGAACTAATCATCTCTCTTTAGGTTTGCTTAAAGAAGCATTGTTCTTAATGTGTTTCCTTTTGTTGGCCCCAGACAAAGGAACAAGTATCTACTTGCCCCCACTGATACTCTATAACAATGAGAGTAGTTGTTGAAATATATTGAGCAGAGTTTGCAAAATTACAAATATCTCTAGCAACGTGATAGACATGTTTAGCACTAAGACAAGGAAAGACTAAAAAAAAAAAAAGAACTTAGACATTAAAAAGTAAACAATGAAGGGGATTTCAGAAAAATAATCATCTCTATAAATATTCTTTGGGAACTGGCCTAGAGAAAATACATGGGCCCTAAAAAGCAAAGTTGCATGATTCAGACGC
The DNA here is from genome assembly GCF_947179515.1 of Apodemus sylvaticus. Classification (NCBI taxonomy): domain Eukaryota; kingdom Metazoa; phylum Chordata; class Mammalia; order Rodentia; family Muridae; genus Apodemus; species Apodemus sylvaticus. Next base: position 53,598,420 of record NC_067489.1, read on the forward strand.
CAGAACATTCTCATTACATTGTATAAAAATCCATAGACTATGAACTACCTGAGAGTGGATAGAAATGCAATAAAGGGAAATAAAGAAATAACACATTGGGAATTTCAGTAGTGAAAAAAATTATCTTTCTGAGTGTTCATGTATATGTACCATGTATATATACTGTACAAATATGCAATGGCTAGTAAGAAAGGAAGCACACAGTTAGGATATTACCACCTGTCAATTTTTCTTTATTAATAGAGAATTATTCCCAGTACAGTTGAATTGAAAAGCATTGGTGTAAACTATAGAATACTGAAATTAGCCAAAAATTCTAGCACTTGGAATAGGTTATGATTTTAATTTTAGTATTATGTATAAAAGTTGTCCCTTTGCAACCAAAAGTATTGAATTAACATTACAATTTAATCATTTTCTCAACAGTTAAATATTTTCTCTTTTCTTTATTTAAAGAGTTTTTTTTTCTTGGAGTAAAAAACTGAATTTTAGCTACATTCAATATATATTTTAAATAATAGTACAGACCTAATTAATATTCTATTTAATGTAGACATATATAACTTTATCTAGATATTGATTCAGTGATTCATTACATAACAGAAACTATTGCTAAAATCCAAGAAATACTTAAAAGAAACATTTTGTTCTATGGTCTTTCTAAATTTTTATATTTTTGTGTGTGTCTATAAAATCTGGAACAAGGAAAATATTGTTATCATACTGAAGTAAAATACCATCTATGTACAGCCCAAACAGTAAGTACTACTTGATGTTTCTTCCATCAATGCTTTTGCTTAAAAACTTAGTTCTTAAACTTACATGGTTGAGGAAAATATTCCATCCCCTAACCTCCCTAGAAAATATGGAAATGAATCTTCTTTTGTAAGATTTAAAACTAGGGAGCTGGAGAGATAGCTCAAGAGCTAAGAGCATTGGCGTGCTCTTACAGTGGATATAGGTTTGGTTCCCAGCATTATACAAGAGACTTACCATTCTATATACCTCCAGTCCCAGGGATCTGGTGGTGATGCCCTCCACCAAACCTTCAGAGGTACCAGTCACCTCCACGGTACATATATATACTTGTAGACAGATACATACAAAATGAAATAAATATATTTTTAAAGGACTTTAAAATTGAAACTTAAACTTTTATACATTTCTTACCTTTCTTCATCTTGTAGATTTTGGAAACACAGAAGCAGTATGTCAGCAAAAGCTTTAAATATTATAATAAAGTTTACATTATATTTATAAATGTAAACTAGAACCTGGTTCAGACTTGCTGAAGAATTAGGCAGAAACTAACAGAATCTAACTTGTTTCAGTAATTTCAGACATTTACATATTTGTTTCCTTCTTCTATAATCCAATAGGGTTTTCTTTTCTTTTTTTTTTTTCCCCTTTAAAGGGGAACTGTGATAATTGATTCATTCTTGAACTCCACTGGAAAATGCCTTAAATGAGTCAAATTTTCAACTTCGCTGTTGTAAAACACTGTTAGGAAGGGGGCATGTCCCCAGCACTTGCTAACAAAGGATGCTTTAATATGAAAAGAAGTCACACACTAACCTGGACTCTCAGTTTCAGACTATTGACCTTTTTCTATCCATTGCTGTATAAAGCAAGAATTAAGCTGTCAAAAGTGAATTTTTGTTTTTCAAAGCATGAGCTGAAAGAGAAGAGGAAACATGTCAGTTTCCTCTTGAGTTATTTCTGTTGTAGTAAATTCTTAAAAGTCAGAATAAAAGTGGAAAGCGTCTTCACTGTAGGATGTGAGTAGGAAAACATTAGACTATGAGGATGACTCCATTTCAGCGTGGAAGGACATAAACATTAGATATGTCCAGAAACCATGTCCACGTGGCACAGCACAAAATCTCTCAAACTAGAACTAGAAAAGAGTTACCCGATGCCCCCAGACCGAAGGACACGGTCTGACAATCAGTGCAGTCATTGCAATCCGGTCCTCTTTCACCTCACCCACCTGCCATGTTTGATCCTGGTGTCCCAGTTATCATGCTCATAGCATGGCTGGATTTATGGTGTTGATGTCAAGGGGATAATGTAGCCATTTCTTTATATCTTTCTTTAAAACTACAAAAACAAAATTTCACCAGAGCCAATTCTTCACCTCTTCCTGCAACTTTCCAATCTCTAGTCTCACTTAGCCAGAGCTGGGCTGTATTCTTGTTCACAGAACACTATAAGGAAAAATGGATTTTCCCAGACTCAGTTATATCAGCCAGTGTCTACATTAGTCCTAGGTAGGTCACATTCTTCTGTGGTACATAAAAAAGATACACACAAATGTAAAATAGATAGTTTATGCCTGCAGTCCCAGCACATTGGATGACACGGCAGGAAACCCAACTTGAATTCAAGGCTAGCTTGGCTTACACAGTGAGTTCTAGGCCAACCTGGGTCCTAGTGTGAAAAGCACAGAAGACCCTGGATAGCCAGCCCAGTCCTGAGAATGATAGTTGAGGTCTCATGATACTTGATTTCAAGTTACACTACTGAGTTATGGTAATAAAGAACAGAATGAAAATAACACAGAACGGGTGTGTAGATCAATAGAAAAGAATAAAGAAGTCACTTTATGCCCACATATCTGAAACTATCTTAATTCTTATAGAGATGCTAAAGACAAACAATGGAGAAAAAAAGGCTTTTCACCAAGTGATATTCAGAAAACTGGGCGTATGCATGCAGAAGAGTAATATTAGATTTCTGCCTTTCACCCTGTACAAAAGCCAATGCAAAACACATCTGAGACCTTAAGACCTAAAACTCCAACGCTAATTAAAAGAAAGACACTAAATAAATTCTTTGAGATACACACATACACAAGAACTCGATGAAAAAGGCTTCCTTGGGAACAAGTAGTAATGAGTGACAGAATATGTGTAAGTCAAAAGTTTCAGAGCAAAATAAACAAACGAGTGAAGAGACAGCCTTCAGAATCAGAAAAATGCTTTCCTAATTATTCATCCAATGCAGTGGTTTCAACCTGTGAGTCATGACCCCTGTCTGGGTCAAACAACCCTCTCACAATCGTTGCATATCAGATATCATGCACATCAGATATTTACATTAAGAATAATCACAGTAGGAAAATTATAGATATGAAGTAGCAACAAAAATAATTTTATGATTGAGGGTCATTACAGCAGGAGGAACCGTATTCAAGTGTCACAGCATTAAGAAGTTTGAAAACCACTGCTCTAATGGAAGATTAGGAGCCAGAATATATGAAGTCCTCAAAGAGAAAACCACAATCACAAAGTAAAATACAAGACATCATCGATAAACAGGTTAATGAAATGAACAAATACTACTTGAAAGATGAAGGACAAATATAACCCACAGACAGAAAATGAAGAGTCAGCACTCTTGGTCACCAGGAAAATGCAAATAAAAAGTACACGAAGACTCCACCATGTCGCTGCAGTCAGAATGACTGTCAAAAAGAAAGCAAATAAAATAATGCTGACAAGGACGTAGGGAACAGGGAGCCCTTGTACTGTGCTGATAAGAACGTACTCAAGGACAATTTAGGGTTTTTTTTTTTTTTCTGTTGCCAAAGCACTCTCCCTGAAGACATGATTACCTGTAAGGATCGTCTGCATGCACATAAATAGAGATGACCACAGAAAGTGAACTCAGGGGCATCCGGAGGTTCCTTGTCTCACAGTGTCATGTCAGACCTTTTATTTTATTTTATTTTATTTTATTTTATTATTTTATTTTATTTTTTACATTATATCTTAATTTTATTCTAGGTGTGTGTGTTTGTGTGTTTGTGTGTGTGTGTGTGTATGTGTGTGTGTATATACACATCTCTTTTTTTACCCTACAGATTCTTTCAGTCTTTATTATAGCTTCCAGTTTAGTTGTTTTTATAAACTGTTGAGTAAGTGGGTCTCTGAGTCTGTATCTCGTTTTTGTGCTGTCTCTTGGGTTTTTCTTCTGTTTCTTTCTTCCTATTTCAATATATTGGTTGTTTATCATTATATTATATTAATTATATTACATTCCCTTAGAATCGTGTTTTCTAATGAGAAACAGAAAGGAGTAGATCTGGATAGAGGACAAGGTGATAGGGAACTTGGAGAAATAGAGGAAGGAGAAAATTGTAGTCGGGATTAATTATGTGAGAAGAAGTCTATTTCAATAAAAGGGAAACAATGTATGTGGAATAACAGTGTAAAAGAAGCCAGGCTTTTTTTAAATGACTATTGCTAATATTGAATTACTATATTGTACAGATCAAGTTTTGGAGTCACATGTCCTGGTTAGCTATAACAGTCAATTTAACACTGCACTGTACAAAAAAAATTAGATGAATATGAGCAAAATCCATGAGTTTGAGGAGAGTTGGGAGGGTATCTAGGTTACATAGTAGTATATAAGACAAAAGGGGAAGGGAAAAATTCTTTAATTAACTTATAATCTCAAAAATAAATGAAATAATGATACAAATACATCATCTATCTTGTTTTCAAATATTTAAAGTATACATATATTTAATATTCATATATTACTAAAGTCAAACCAATTGATGAATTAATAACCTACCAGAAACATATTTGAAAATGTGTGTTGGTATATGATTTTAAGAATATGTGAAACCTTCTCTTTTAGTAGTCTGCTACATATAATAAGTTATCATTGAATAGTCTTCATTTGTACATAAACTTGAAAGTAAAAGGGCCTATCCAAAGTAGAAGCAGCCATCCATAGACCCTGCATACTGGTTTGAATAAAAACAATACTGTTTTTAATTTAAATAGATGAAATAAAAGTTTATTCTATTCACTCAACAAAGAAACAAGGATGGGAATCATTATGTAGATTTCTCAAAATGAACAAAACAAAACAAAATACCCTAAACGTAGAGCTACCAGATGGAGTACTATGACTTCTGGTTGTATACACAAAGTATTCTTAAGTCAACAGATCACAAGAATATCTGCCACTACCCATTTATTACAACATTACTCAAAATAGCCAGTTAACCTGCACAGGTGCCCAGCAACAGATAAATGAACAAAGAAAATGTAATACATAAATGCAATGGATTCATTCAGAAAGAAGGAATTTATGTCCTTGGAGGAAAATACACCAAGCTCAGAAAGAACACCGTGTTTTCTCTTATTGGGAAATCCTAGATTATTTATGGAAACACAAATATATGTGAGGGGGTTGTATGCACATATATGTATATACATATATACATATTTATATGACATAGAAACATTAAGCAACGTGAGGAAGAAGATTAGCAGAAAGGGAAGGAAGAAAAAGGGGAAAAATTAGGGTGAAGATATACAAAATATATATTTATGAGAAATTGTTATTATTGATTTACATATAATAATAAATAATAAATAATAATAAAATGTAAAATTAGATTCAATGAGCAACACAGAAAATGAAATACACACACAAAAACACACAGTATCATGTTACTTGTCATTTTCTTTATATACTGATGTGTGTGTATATGTGTGTGTGTGTCTGTGTAATCAACTTTGTCCATTCTTCTGCAATGCAAGAACCATGACAATTATACAGTGTAAGTGAATGTAGACTGCTTCAATATGAGAAGCACATACTGAGAAGAAACTTTTTGTCTTTAACATGTAGAAAAGAAAACAGAATGAATAGAATTTTTATGGACTGGTGGGAGTTGATTCAAAAGAAAAAAACATGACGAGAGTAAATCTTTATCATAAGAATCACATTTGGCAACTAAGTTAAAGTATGTAGAAATATGATAAGCTACACATATGTCAGGCAAGCCAAAAGCAAATTGTGATCAAATAAAAACCTTAGAGCATGAGGAAGCTCTCACTGATTGTTGAAGATCTCCCTAGATGCCAGACTTAGCAATGTCTTTGGCATGGGGGCATATTTATCATGTGGTAATGATATGATGAAGATGTGTCACTTTTTCCATTTATGCTCCTGGATTAGGTTTCTGTTATCAGTGGGACCTACCTTGGTTTGGATTACATGAGTAAGCAAAATGGAGGTCACGGTGGCATCATCATCAATATGTCTTCACTAGCAGGTAAGAATTTCCTATTTGAGCAGGAATTGTTCATATTGAATCTGAACCACAAAAGTAAATCTGTGAGGTATATTATGAATCATCAAGACAAGATTGGATTGAGTCTGAATTGTTTATTTTCTTAATGATTCTTTAGATTTTCTATACATAATACAAAAAGTTTGAACAATGCACCTGATACTTTTCAAAGTTCTCCCACCTGGGTGTTGCTTTAGAGTGTGTGTGTGTGTGTGTGTGTGTGTGTGTGTGTGTGTGTTTATGTCTGTTTGCCCATGAGTGTGTGTTTGTACATGTCTTTATGTGTACATGTATGTATATGTGTGTGTTTGTGTGTGTATGTTTGTATGTGTGTATGTGTATTTATGTGAGTCTGTGTCTGACTGTGTGTGTGCATGTATATGTGTATATATATCTGTGTGTCTCTGTATGTTTGTGTGTGTATTTATATATGTATATCTGTTTGCCTATATGTGTATTTGTATATGTCTTTATGTGTTTGCATGTGTATATATGTGTATATGTGTGTTTGTGTGTATGTGTGTATATGTGAATCTGTGTATGTCATTGTGTATATATGTGTATATGTGTCTCTCTGTGCATATGTGTTTTGTGAATGTGTGTTTCTGTGTATATGTGTATATATGTATGTATGTGTTTGTGTGTGTCTCTGTGTTTGTGTCTGTATTTGTGTATGTGTGTTCCCACTTACTATTTTTCAAAGGTAATTTTAACATTTCCAAATAGTAGTACATGTAAAATAACTTTTGACACAGTAAAAAATAATAATGTGATATGAGGTGACCTCTACTCCCTTGTGAATTTAGTAGGAGTCTGTAATTTAAAACCATGACATTTGTATTAGATGGTTTCTGCCAAGCTGTTAAAAGAAATATATCCAAGCACACCCTAATTTCAAAATATAATAGGTTTGGTCAACAGCTGTACATTATCAAGGACAAGATCCCTATACCTGGTGCCTATTCTTTTTGGGAAAGAATGGTTTATCATGCTCACACTTTCATATAACAGTTCATGGTCAAAAGCAGTGAGGGGAGGAACTTATAAAGATTAGGAACCTGGAAGAAGGATCATGGAGAATTGCTGCTTACTGGCTAGCCCATCAGCTTGCTCAGACTGCTTTCTTGCAGAATTCCTGGGTACCTATTCTATACGAGCAATTTGGAAGGCCAAGCTGATAATGGAGCTTCTAGATTTGCTCTGTAATGAGTAGACTCCTTTCTGCACAGTAGAAGGAAGAAAGGAACATGAAGAACACATTACAGTTCTTCTAACCCCCACCCTGACGCCACTCAAGCCTTGGCAGGCCACACTGTGCTCACATTACAGTGTAGAATTAGATCCCATGGTTCATCTAGCTATGTGAAAATCTGGAAAATATACTCTAGTCATACATATAAGAAAAATGCTTTCAGCTAACAGCTGTCTTTTGCCACTTGACAAGCAATCCAAACGTGTTTTTTTTATTCAGAGCAAAATACTTCAATATCAGTTAAACATTGTGTTCTTCAATAACAGCCAGGAATATCTGATGCAACTTAGTCAAGAAACTGTACTGTAAAAACTCCAGTTGGGGATGGATATGTTGTTTCAAACCCATAACCCCAGCACTTGGTAAAGCAAAGGTAGGAAAGCTGACAGTTGGAGGTCAGTTTAGCCAGCATCAGGGCCCCCTCTCAAACATACAAGCAACTAGAATTCTAAGGAAAAAAATCTATCAATGCTTCGTGAAGGAAGGGTCTAAGTGAAGTCATAAAATTTAAGAAGTCTGATTACTATTGATAGCAAGTTTAAACTATAAAAATAGGAGTACCTAATTTACCTGATTGGTCTCAGTGTAGTAACTTCAGGATAAGAATTATTAATACACACACGCGCACACACACACACACACACACACACACACATACATCACAGCCATTCTTTCTACCTCTGGTATCAATGAGGCAAGAATGGCCAGCAGTAGTATTTGGAGCTATCTATGACTCAGTCAACCCCTGGTTATCAGAATTTTCTTAATTCCTCCAAGAGTCATTATCAGGTGACCCTTGAGCCACTATAAAGCTACCACTGGTATATTTATAAATAGCCTTCTTTAGGAACTCTGAAATGAGACTGACATCTTATTTTTTGGGTTGCTTAAAATCAGAATGGCATGCCTCACATGATTACAAAGCTGATCCTATAAAGCACTAAGGATAACTGGGTTACTTTGTCTCCTGTGCTATCTACCTATAAATGGCAATGGTTCACTTCTTCAGATACACTAAAAGGAGAGAGCACGAACCATACTTCAAAGCAGTGCATGCTTTAGAAGGATACAAATCTTAGTTGTATGCAGGGCTAAGCCCTAAAGACAAATTGAAAAAGTTGATTTTACAGTATTTTTTGAGATGAAACTATAAGAAAATTATGTAAATGATGAGCGAATTATAAAGGGATATTTCCCATTTTCTTGAAATTGCACACATATGAAATCTGAGGTTGTGATCAATTGACAATTGGGATGATTGATAATCTATAAGTATATCCTCATGGGTCAGGCCTATCATCTCAGCACTCAAGAGTTTAAGACAGAAAGATCAAAGCTCAGGTTCTGCCTGGGTTAGGCAATAAGATGAAGAATAAATATGCTATGTATATGAGCAAATATATTGCTATGTAAATGAGCAAGACCATGTTCCAAATGTTACTTTTAAACAAATGTTACATATAGGTGACTCAGCACCTAAATGCCCTTGCTGCTCTTGCATAAAAGGAGAGTTCCATCAGGCAACTCACTGTCAAAGGCAACCCCACTTCCAGATGTTTTAGCCTCTGCAGGCATCTGAAAGAACACATGTGCTTTGGATTGCTGCTCTGTCTGCCTTTCCCCCAACCCTCTCATCCTCCCACTCTCTCTCTCTCTCTCTCTTTCTCTCTCTCTCTCTCTCTCTCTCTCTCTCACACACACACACACACACACACACACACACACACACACATGAATCTTTGTAAAATAAATGAGCCAGGGGAGCTTGGGGCATATGGGTCAACAGTACCATGTTTCCTTATGCATTGTTAAAAATTCAGTGATAAATTCAGTTTGAATTTTTAATTAACTTTCTGGCACTATTACCATAATGATTATCACATCATTCGAAATTCCTCTCTCTTTGATTTTCATCCTAACATGTAACACTGCTTCAAAAAGCTAAGCAATGGGCTAGGCTTCTCTCTGTCCGCTGTGTTGGTTTTCTTGGTACACACAGTGCAGCCTCCGCACTTACCACGCTTGGTGTCACGCTCTTCTTCTCCCTAACCAGACTTCTGCTCTCACTTTCACACTTCCCACCCAGAGCTTTCATTGACACAACTTCATCCCAACATGAGAGAGGAGCAGTCAGGAAGAGGTCCAGTTTGAAGACAGTCTGAGCTCATCTGAGACTCTTAAAGAAAGGCTTAAATATATAGCTCAGTAGAGGAGCAGTCTCCTGGCATGAATAAGAAGTGTGTGTGTGCATGCGTTGATGCATGTGTGTGTGTGTGTATGCATGTGTGCATGTGAGGGTGTGTATGCATGTGTGCATGTGAGGATGTGTATGCATGTGTGCATGTGAGGGTGTGTATGCATGTGTGCATGTGTGTGTTTGAATGCATGTGTGGATGTGTGTGTGTGTTTGCATACATGTGTGAATATGTGTGTGTGTTTGCAGATATTCAAGCACAAAGACAAGCATGCACACACTGTGCTTGCACATACACATACACACACACACACACACACACACATACAAACAGAATTTTAGAATAATAAGAGGTAAGGGAGAAGCCCTTATTCTTTATAATTTTCTCAGAAACTATCAAAACCTGTATGACCTTGATTCACAGTACATAGATTGAGGTCATCAAACCAAAAAAAAAAATCTTAGAAAAATTATTAAATAGAAAATACTCTTTAATTTAATTTTATATTATTAATAATATAATTATAACATTTCCCTCCATTTCCTTCCTCCATTTCCTTCCTCCCTCTCATCTACCCCTTCTCGCTCTCTTTTAAATTCATGGCCTCTTTTTCCATTAATTGTTGTTACATGCATATCATTTCTAAATATAAGCTACTCATCCTGTATCGCCTTGCCTGTGTCTGTGTGATCAGGGCTGACCACTTGCTATGGATAAGCAATTGAAAGGCTCCTCTCGGAAGAAGATGATTTCTCCCACTCAAAGTGCCTTTAACATTTGCTTCCTGTTTGTTTTGCAAGTTTCCTTTACAGGATCTTTTTTTTTTTTTTTTTTTTTTTTTTTTTTTTTTTTTTGGTCACTCTAGTGCTTGCAGAGTTGCCGGCCATATTCAGGTCATCATGATGATTCCTTAGCGACTTGCAGAGTCTTTCAGTGTGATGGTAAAGCCTCAAGCTGTCATACTGGCTTGGTAGAGAACCTCATGAGAGGAATTCCCACTGACGCAGCTTCAAATGCAGTTAATGGCTCTAAGGAGCAGAGCCAGGGGAACCTGGCTGCAGGAACGAATGTGCTTTATCTGCATCTTGGGAAGGGACTCTGGTCTTTGTTGAATGTGCAGACTCTTCCATAGGAGTTTTTGTTTAAACAAGGCATACAAAGACTCATTTTGTCATACTCATTCTTCAGCACATAAAAAAAAAATGTTGGCATGAACAACAGAGAACTGTGCTGGGATAAGACACCCCAACAAGTCAAGTGGGTTTCTTGGAATGGGGAGATAGCTCAGAGAGTGAGACCATTAAATCCTCAACATTCATGCAAAGAAGCTAAGTATGGCTGCCCATGCCTGTAAACCCAGTGTAGAAAGGTAAAGATAGGAGGATTCCAATAGCTCACTAGCCATAGAGCCTTCCCCAAAACAAGCTTCAGATTCAGTCATTCAGATAATTCACGGAATTAGCTTTAAAATTCAGTGAAACCACTAATCTCAAAGGAACCATGTCACATGAAAAACATTGTAAGAATCAGTGATAATAAAAGAAAATTCATCTTGCAATATTTTAGTGAATGTCATGAAATGTATGAACTGTTCCTGTTATCTGGAATTTAGTCATTCAGATGAATGCTGCCAAAATGATTATATGAGTCTACTTGCTGACCAGCACTGCTAAAACTCCCCCTGATAGCCCAGAAAGACTAGAATCAATTTTGCTAGTCATAAAATAATTAAAAGACGTATATGAGAAAGGACTGGTAAGTAAACTTAAATGTTTTTAAGATGTGATCAGATTAACTGTTTCATAGTATGAGAAATAAATTTCTTCTAGAGCTGTGCATTAAAATACATTCTCGTTTTAATGTGTATAAACATTACTGCAAGCTTTACTTAGGAATAGGACTTTGGGTGATCCTGACACTCTATTTCCAGGTAAACACTTCATGAAGCTAGCCTCCAGTGTAACTAGAGATACTGGCTGCTTAAAGTCCATCTCTGTTTCTTATAATAATACCAGAGTAGGGACTGGACATTTAGGAAGCTCTAACAGCAAATTTCTGAAAATTAATCACTAGAATGTACTCTCGGATTTATCATCTTGGAAAGATCTTTTACTATAAAATATGTAATAGTTATAAAAGACTCTGTCACTTTTTTTGCCATATCACACCTTCAAATATAACCTCACAGCAAACCTAACAATAAAGAGAAAAGCCACATGGGAACTGAGGATGGAACTAACTCAGTCCGTGGTTTGCTAATTAGGATGATGTAGTAAGTTTGTAACACTTCAGAAAAAAAGAAACTTGTTTTGTTTTAAAATGCAAGCCAATGAATGGGTAAATAGGTCAATAAATCAACAGCTCCAAACTTTTCATCTTAAGAGAAAATGATGAGTGTTTGCATCTACTGACATAAAAATGATAACAAACAGTAATTATGTTTGATAATTTTCTTATGGCTGTGACCAAATAACTGACTTAAAACAATGTGAGTCTAGAAGGATTTCTTTAACTCACAGTTAAGGGATCTAAATCATTATGGCATGGAGGTAGGAAGCATCCTTGTAAGAATAGAGCCTTTTGACATCTGGGCAGATTAGGAGGCAATGAAAGCAGAATTCTGGCACTCGCACCCCCACCCCAAACCTTTCACACACCCCTCCCTCCTCCCTCTCCTTTCTTCTCTCTCTCTCCCTCCCTCCATCCCTCCTTCCCTCCATGTCACTCTTCTCATTAACCCCCTCCTTCTCCTCCGTCTTCCACTCTCTCTCTCCCCTTTTCTCTGTCAAAACTCAGTCCAGGATTCAAACTTTCCTAGTTACACCTCTATTGACTCGGCCTTAGAGACACACGTGGAAGTATGTCTCTAGATGAATCCAGGTCTAGTCAAGTTGATAATGAAGACTAACCCTCACTATGATAGTTATTTTGGGTGGAACATCATATTATGCATATTCTGTGCATTGCTTTATTGTAGACCGACAGTGGCTATTATTAGGATCCTGGCTTGCATAAGAAAGCACTACTGTATGGAACACTTGTCTCTGCAAAGTTGATATGGCTCATGGGATCATAATTCTATATTGAAGAGCTAAAATCAGTATGCCTGACACCCATGATCCAATCCACTGTCGTAGAGCCCTTTCCTAATACACTTAATTAGAATGATATCATTACCTGGCCAAGTGGCGCTGTATAATAATCCCACCATGCAAAATGGTGAAGCAGGAGTGTCTTGAATTCAAGGCTAGCCTGGGTCAAATGAGTTCCAGACTAAACTGGGGTACAATGGCCAGATTCTGTCTCACATTAAGTGAAACTAAGAACATTGGTTTCAGCAGGCTACTTTGTATAGAGAAGTGTTAGGTACAAAACAAACTTGGGCACAAAATACAGAGAATTTCCATACATCCCTAGCACCATTAAGTAACAGTTTCCTTCACTATCTGCACCTTTACTGTAGTGGTACATTTGTTATAATAGATGACTATATTCTCACACACTATCACTTAATGTTTATAGCGTATATTAGGATTTACTCCCCCACCAGCACCACCACCACCATGGAAACATATGTTTGATTAGATTAAGAAGCCCATGAAGTGAATGAGAAGCACAGTCTTTATTTTTACCAAGTTTAACTGAAATTTAGCATTCCCTTAATCATGAAGGAAAGAATGGTACTATGACTTCCTTATAAGGCTTACCCTTGAACAGATAAACAATGACTTACATTGGCTATTACCTTATTGTAATACTCCACTCATTGCCTTGATAGCAGTCCTCCATGCTACCCATTTATCCCTCCCCTATCCAGCACTGGCAAACACTGACCTTTTCACAGTCTCCATCATTTTGCCTTTTATAAGAAGTCATAGCTTGAATCATAGTGTATGTCAATTTTGCAGTTGAGCATTGTTCCTTCACAGGTTAGATTCTGCCTCGTCTACTCATGACTTGATACCTCATTTACTTTTAGTGCTGAGTGCATTGTACACTGCTTTATTTATTCTCTCACTCACGAAAAGACATCTAATTTGTGTCTAACTTTAGGCAATTGCAAATAAGACCACTGGAAGCATCCAGGTGCAGGATTTTGTGAGGACATAAATATTTAATTACTTTGGGTCAGTGCCAAGAAACATTTGTATTGTAAAAATACATCTTGTCAAAAACTGCCAGGCTCACTCCATTGTGTCTATACCATTTTACCTTCCTGTCAGCAATGAATAGGAAATCCTATTGTTCTGTCTCGTCAGTGTTCACAACTGTTAATGTCTGTATTTGGGCTATTTTAATTATTTCTGCCAAAGGAACTAAAATTTAAGTATGAAAATAATTTGTGGCTACCTATGTACATGTGACAAGGGTAAAGTAATTGAGAGTATGTCATTCAACAACAGTGTGTACAAAGAGGACGAGAGACAACACTGGAAATGGGAGATTACCACACTGTAGTTTGCAGTTTCATAATAAAATGAGGTTGAACATATTTTCATATACCTCTTTGCCATATATATATATATATATATATATATATATATATATATATATATATATATATATTTTGCCATATATATATATATATATATATGTTCATTTCTTTCTGTTGAGTTTTAAGATTTGTTAAGTATATTTAGTTAACAGTTCTTTAGCAGGCATATGTGTATATATACATATGTAGTCTCCCAGTCTATGCGAAAGTTGTCAGGTTCTAGAAAAAGGAAGAAGATGTCATACCTAAATAATAAAATAAAGTTTAGAGGCGACATTTTTATGTAGTACTAGTCTATCCCATTGGTTATAAGACTTTTAACTTGGATATGGTTGTTTGGGCTTAATTTCACTCATGTATATATTGGAAATGAATTCAGGGCAAGCCAAATATTTAAATTAGTACACCTACAATTTAGGTAAAGAAACCTGGCAGGAGAGGTGGCAGGAATTAAGACAAAGCTGTCAGGAATGCAAAACAGATGAGAAGTCTTTCTCGAAAACTAGAGCTTAAACTTGAGAATAATTGCCACCCCCACTCTCGTGTGTGTGTGTTTGTGTGTGTGTGTGTGTGTGTGTGTGTACATACACACAGACACATGCACATGAAACTAAAAAAGAGACTGGAAGACTGTATTTTCTGTACAAGCCGATAAAGTCATCCAGAACAGGAACATCCACAAAAACAGGGTCAGAGGCAAGTCTGGAGTTGTTCGGCATGATTCCAGATCTAGCCAAGGAGAGCAGCTAGGAGCAGATACTAGTATATGTGAGGGAGTAGGAGCCTAGCCTGAAGGAGCAAAGGCTTGCAAAGCACAACTGTGTTTGCTACTAAAGAAGAGATCAAGCCAAATGGAAACAGAAACTGATTTGCATTTTCCTTCAAAACAACCCTGAGATTCCACCTCACTCCTCACTCGGGTCAGAATGGCTAAGATGAAAAACTCAGGAGACAGCAGATACTGGAGATGATGTGGAGAAAGAGAACACTTCTTCATTGCTGGTGGAATTGCAAGCTGGTAAAACCACTCTAGAAATAAGTTTCACGGTTCCTCAGACAATTAGACATAGTACTACCTGAGGACCCAGCTATACCACTCCATACCTAGAAGATGTTCCAACATGTAATAAGGACACATGCTCCACTATGTTCATAGCAGCCTTACTTATAACAGCCAGGAGCTGGAAAGAACCCAGATATCCTTCAACAGAGGAATAGATACAGAAATTGTGGTACATCTACACAGTATATTCAGCAATTAAAAACAATGAATTCATGAAATTCTTAGGCAAATGGATGGAACTAGAAAGTGTCATTCTGAGTGAGGTAACCTAATCACAAAAGAACACACATTATATGCACTCACTGATAAGTGTATGTTAGCCCAAAAGCTCAAAATAAACAAGTTACAATTCACAGACCACAGGAAGCTCAAGAAGAAGGAAGACCGAAGTGGGAGGCTTTGGTTTTTCTGAGAATGGGAACAAAATATTCACAGGAGCAATTATGGAGACAAAGTATAGAGCAGAGACTGAAGGAAAGGTCACCCAGAGACTGTCCTACTTGGGGATTCATCCTATAAAAAGTCACCAAACCCCAACACTATTATGGACGACAAGAAGTATATACCAAAAGGAGCCTGTTATAGTTGTCTCTGAAGAGGCCTTGCCAGAGCCTTACAGATACAGAGGCAGATGCTAGCAGCCAACCATTGGACTGAGGGCAGGGTCCCCAATGGAGGAGTTGCAGGATAGACTGGAGGAGCTGAAGGGGTTTGCAGCCCCATGGGAAGAACGACTATGTTGGACAACCAGATGCCCTAGGGTTCCAAGTGATACACATGGTTCCAGCCAAAAGTGTAGCAGAGGAATGTCTTGTTGGGCATCAGTGGGAGGAGAGGCCCTTGGTCCTATGAAGGTTCAATTCATGCCCCAGCATGGGGAAATCGAGGGGGCATAGGTGGGAGTGGGTTAGGTGAAGAGGCACGTTCTTAGAGACAGGGAGTGGGAGGATGGCTTGGGGGTTTTGGGGAAGAGGGGAACCAGGAAAGTGTATAACATTTGAAATGTAAATGAAGATTATATTCAATAAAAAAAAAGAGAGATAAAACAGAAACTGAACTAATGTGTGAATGGAATCCCAGGGTCACACTTTACCCATACCAGTACAAATCTATCTGAAGTAATGCAGATCAATAATCCACTCTACTCATGCAAAGCTTGAGAAGCAATAACTAAAAAAAAATATCAACTGGGTGATGAAAAATATTTACTCCATTTAATCAAATGATCTAAAATAACCAGTGCATAACTGGAAAGTAGAATCCTCTTTATTTTGAATTTTATTACCATAAAAAAGGAAAGAACCCAAATATTTACTGCCAGGTAAATGCACAGTATAGATAAATGCTATATTGTTCAGTGGATTTCTCTTTAGAAAATCATAATAGTAATGATGAATGAATCTCAACATTAACTATCATAAATGCAAAATAATCAGATAAAATTTCAATGATAACATAGAGATAAAATTCTCAAAAATGCAAAAACACTACCATAAAGCATATCAGTAGTTTCTTGGGTCACAAGAGAAGGGCAGATGGCAGGGATCAGAAAGAATTATGGGTGATGGGCTTGTTCATTGTCCTGATTGTAACCATAGCGTCTTTTATTTATACATATGTCAAAACTTACCAAATATTATATACCTGAAAAAAAGAATACGCTGTTTTATTTTATGACAATAACTCAGTAAAGCTGTAAAACTTAGATACAGTGAAAACTTAATAAGAATGTTAAAATAAAATCCATAAACCCAATACTATTTTTTTTTTTAAATAGGAAGAAGTCCACTGTGGTTTGATAGCTCATACTTTTAAACTTGAACTTGCAGGGTTGAGGTAGCAGAGTTGAAAGTTCAAGGCCAGGTTTATGCTGTATAGAAAATTTGAGACCAGTCTGGAGAACATAGTGAGACCTTGGTTGTTTGGTTAGTAGGTTGTTTGGTTAGTAGGTTGGTTGGTTGGTTGGTTGGTTGGTTGGTTGGTTGGTTGGTTGGTTGGATGGATGGATGGATGGATAGATAGATAGATAGATAGATAGATAGATAGATAGATAGATAGATAGATAGATAGATAGATAGATAGATGGATAGATGGATGGGCGGATGGATACATACATACATGCATGCATGCATGCATGCATACATACATACATACATACATACATACATACAAAAGCAAACAAATTATTTGGAATAAATTGATTACATTTATAGTTCTACTTCTAAATAAATGATATTAAGTATTTTTTTCTTGCTAATGATCACAGCCAACAAAACACTATTGAATATATTACTCATATGTGACACTCTGAAATAACTATAGATCATAATATCAACTTTCCATATCTAACAAAAATCCATCATCTCATTTACTGATATTTATGAGCAACATCCATATCCTTGTCATGGCTGTGCTGATTAGCTTACCTGTGATTAAGATGCACTTCTTGACTCCTACAAGATGTGAGCACTGTCCTCCACAAGTCGCCTTTGTCCCATAAACCTTTAATGAATAGGTAAGGCAGGAGTATAAACAGTATCATCTAGCCATGCCCACTTATTCTTTTTATCTTATACTCTAACGTCTCTGGGTACCCTATGGTGACATTGTAAATTCTTGCTGACTGCCACTGATACAAGTAATTAACTTGCAAGTTTCCTGACCCAAAACAACAAGAAGGCCAACATGTTCTAGTCCCTTGAGATCACTGTGTTCTAGGTGTGATCTACCATGCTCAGGGATTTAAACTGCTCTTGAGCAAACATGCTTCATAAATTGAAGCCTGGAAGGCACTCAGGGAGTGGCTAAGGTCTGCGTTTATTGCTGAACTTTGGCATGACACTCTCAACTATGTGGTGGTGTTATGTGACTACTTAAATGGGTGGAGACTGTTACATCTCAGCAGAATAATTTGACACTAATATGACATTTGATATGAATCTCACAGTAACAAAGGGTCAGTCACTAGTCATTGACTGAGAGAAATTACATAATTAATAAGAATTAAAAGTAGATCATCTAAACCAGGCAAGTTGGTACCCATCCATAATCCTGGTACTTGCAAGGCTAAGCCAGGAGGATTACAAGTTCAAAGACAGCCTGAGTTGTACCGGAAGATGGTCTCGAAGGGAAAATTAAGTTAATGCAAAAAACTCATTAGACACAGAATATATTACTGACTAAATTTGTCTGTTTGGTTTCAATGGCTGTGAGGAAGAAGCTTCACAATAACTTTCATTGCAGTTAAAAGGTTCTGGAGGATGTTGGTTTGAGATTGCTTTACGTTTTGCTATTGTACAGAAGTGTATGTTTTCACACTAGTGTATTTTAAAGATTAATCTTAAATTGATGTGACCATAGAACGCCATTTGCGTAGTCTTTATAATATAGTTCACTTTTCAGAACATCAACTTATTTAGACTTTTTCTTTGTTTCAGGGCTCATGCCTGTCGCACAGCAACCTGTTTATTGTGCTTCAAAGCATGGAATAATCGGATTCACACGCTCAGCTGCGGTGAGAAAATCATAGTCAGAAACTCTTTTCGTCCTTGCTTTCATAAATGAAACCCAAATTTTATAGACTGTAAGAACAAAAGTTCAAAATTCAACATATCTGGCTGGAAGATGGAGAACACAGCTTACTGAAATCTTTATTATAAAAACATTTTCAATCATATAAAAGACTAAATAAAGAATATATCATTGTTAAATAGACAAGAAATGAAACTAATGAATATTTTCAGGATAAATAATGGAGAGATACTCTTTTTAAAATTGTATACAGTTTCTGTAATATTAATGTCGAGAGTTCTTAAACAGAACACTTAAATAGAATTTTGCCTCCTGTTTAGAAAATGTATTACAAAACATAAACACAGAAAAAATAAAAGTTGGGAAACCTCTGAGGGATAGGATGGAAGGGCCAGGGAGATGCAGTGTTTTTCATTAACAAGGAAAAAAAATAAAGAGAACTGTCAGTGCTAATCATCCCAAGAAGAAAAGCAGGCTTCACTCTTAATTTGGATTGATTAGAGACCAGTGCTTTATTTGAAAATATTTCAATGATTTAGAACAAGATCAACCATTACAAAGCAGGAATTTAACTTTATGACAGAATATTTCTACAGTTGGCTCTCATTTTTCACAGCAGCTACATGCAAATACTGAATTAGTAAGTGCTGAACTAACATTTCCTGGAAAAATAAACCGTAAAATGATGAAAGACCTGGGTTCATAACATTTTAGTCAAACACTCAATATTTAACATAGTTTTATGTGCATTTCTGTTTAATGAAAAGTTGCCTTTATATATTGTAGAAATATTGAATCATAAGCAATAAAACTTCTCTTAGGATGTTTGCCTCAATAAAGCCTCAGTTGCCTAGCTTCAGATCCTCACAGAGTTCAATAAAAAGAGCACCTTAGATAACTTTGTAAGTTTTGCAGTTTTTTAGTGGTGTTGTTTTGCAAACAATTAATTCAGTCAAGCTATGGTGAAGGAACTCTGTGCGTCAGGTATGTCTTTATGCTTTCTGTGCCTGCCCATTGGCAACTGTTCCATATTTCGGAGCACATCTGACTCATATGCTTTAGATTAGCCTTTTAAAGAATTTTTATTCCAGTTTGTCTTGTTCTGTACTTTTGAAAAAGCTGAAGCCTGAGACTGTGTACTTTTGATTGGCAGATGGCTGCTAACCTCATGAAAAGCGGTGTAAGACTGAATGCTATTTGTCCCGGCTTTGTGAACACACCCATCCTTGAATCCATTGAAAAGGAAGAAAATATGGGCCAATATATAGAATATAAGGACCAGATCAAGGCTATGATGAAATTCTATGGGATTTTGGAGTAAGTAAAACTTTCCACAATGGAACCAAGCATTATCTATACAAGCAATCAGTTTTTTAAAGGTTTCAGTTTTAGAAAATAGTATATACCTCAAAGTTTGAGTTGAACCACCTTTAAAAGGAAAACTAGGCACAAGGAATAGAATTACATGTAAGCATTATGGAATTTACTTTGATGAGCCTTTATTCTATTTCCTTTCTATATGGAACCTTCCAATGCAAGTATAGTTTACATCCTTAAACTTCAAGCAATAAGCACATAAAACCCCTGTGAAATGTTGTAAAGTCCCAAAAATTTCAACCACGTTCATAAAAGCAATTAATCATCACACACACAAACACACACACACACACACACGCACACGCACACACACGCATGCACACATACACACACACATACACACACACACACACACATGCACACACGCGCGCGCACGTGCACACACACACACATCCAAAGAACTGTGTCTTAGTTAGAATGGATGAACCAGCACAAATACGAACTCACAGAGACTCTGGCTGCAGACACAGGGCTTGGGCAGGTCTGGTCTAGATGGGGTCCCACTACTGAGAGAGAAAGTAGACAAAAGTCTCCATCCCTAATTCTGAAGTTATCTCTAATTGAAAACTACTGACAAATGAGAAAAAATGATCTTCCATAAATGCTATTAATCAATTCTTTTCCTCCCTCAATGGTATTTCTGTCTGGTATGTCTGATGACCACTAATCTAGCACAGAAGAGAACATGATTTTTTTTATCAATATAATTAATGACCTCAAATACATTCGCAAATGATCACTAAATATATTATATAATTTACTTATCATCTCAATGAATAAAAATTGGAGATAACAATACCTTAATAAAGTATGTTTTCTTATAACCAGAAGTGTCTTAGAAAATAATGTGAAGTTATTTACTTTGATTCTTTAATTTCAAAATACAAATGTCTCTTTCATTTTAGCCCATCAGCCATTGCCAATGGATTAATAAATCTCATTGAGGATGATGCTCTCAATGGTGCCATTATGAAGATCACAGCATCAAAAGGAATTCATTTTCAAGATTATGACATCTCTCCATCCTTCGTAAAAACTCCATGAACCTCCTAAACAGCAGCCATAACTGAAAATAAGCACAAGTGACTCACTCAGACTGCATCTTTACTAATACAGCTTTTTCAATGAAATGCCATATGATGAAACCTTCATATATCTGATGTTAATATTTTTCAAAATGATTAGTTGAATGTATGGTTAAAGCTGTTTGATAAGCTAACAAAAATGCAGTGCAAACCAAAACTGGGTTATAACCTATATAATCTTAAAGACAACACAAAGAATATTCAAGAGATATTCTGCCTTTCAGAAAACATATTTATAACAGTGCCTCATAAATATTAATGGTTTTCAGAAAGTCATCTTAAAGGAGATACTTGAATAGTTATTTAAGTCAAAGCAGATTTTAAATGATTCACTTTGTATGTTTGCACTTCAAAGGGGGCCAGCTCCTTTACAATGGAAATATTTAGTAATAAAAGCTTGTACATGATCTGCAAGCTCAACATTTCAGCTCTTTGAAGTAGTGGTGTGTTTGTGGGACAGTGTTAGGGAATGTCCTCCAGTGTGGCCATGTCCCAGTGACAAGTCTGATGTGTGGGAGTATGACATTGTTACTAACACTGAAAATTCACAGTTCAGCCCCAAATCAAGGAAGATGATTTATTTTTCCTTCCTAACTTAAAATTTGTAATGAATTCCAAAACCCTCAGGAATGAAACTTTTAAGTCATAGCAAAATGGGGGTGGGTGTAAATTTATATATATATTGTATATGCTTATTATGAAATGATACAAATGTGTTTTCCAGATTATTTCTCTGTTGGTTTGTACCAATTTCAAAAGTGCCTATCTTTCAATAAAACTCTTGTATTCTAATTGACATAAATTCCCTGTTCTTTTTTAACCTCTTTTTTAATTCCCTTTTTAATGCGCATCGGTGGTTGTTTGAGTGTATGTTTGTGTGAGGGTGTTGGATGCCCGGGAACTGAAGTTACAGACAGTTATGAGCTGCCATATGGGTTCTGGGAATTGAACCAGCATCCTCTTTGAATGTTTGAATGTCTGAAGTTTCACCTACTATATTGACATGTACCAAGAAATCAGTATCTGTGAAGAATTAGTAAAAATGAATTACAAAAAGATATAAACACATATGCATATTTCATTTGTGACCAATCAGCAAGTACTATTACATACATGCAGTATGCCTTATCTTATTACATATTTTTTCCTATAAAGTGAAGTTACGAATTAAACTTCTTACTTATGGATAAACATTTTCTACGTGTAGATACCAATGTATGTTATACTTTGCATTAAAAATTCAAATTAACTATAAATGTATTTAAAATCAAATACCACATAAAACCAAAATATTGTGACATTATGCTAAACATTTATTTACTTAAAATTTATGTTCTATAAGTAGCTTTAGATAAATCATTTTTTAAATGTCTTGCTCTCCTTTTATTTTCTTTATTTTGTTATTTTATTAGAAATTTGCTTTATTTATATTTCAAATGATATCCACTTTCCTCATTACCCCACTGAAAATGCCCTATCCCATCCCCCTCCCCTGCTTACTAACCCCCCTCACGCTTTCCTGACCTGGCATTCCCCTACACTGGGGCATTGAGCCTTCACAGGACCAAAGACTTTCATTGATGTCTGAAAAGGCCATCCTCTGCTACATATGTAGCTAGAACCATGGTCCCATGTGTACTCTTTGGTTGTTGGTTTAGTCCCTGGAAGCTCTGGGGGTACTAGTTAGTACATATTATTATTTCTCCTATGGGCTGCAAAACTCATCAGCTACTTGGGTCATTTCTCTAGCTCCTCCATTGGAGACCCTATGATCAGTCTATTGGTTGGCTGTGTGCCATTGGTATTTTGATCTACCTTCTAAGAAACATTGAAGTATCCACACTTTGGGCTTCCTTCTCCTTGAACTTCATATGGTCTGTGAGTTGTATCTTGGGTAGTCTAAGCTTTTGGTCTAATATCCACTTATCAGCAAGTGCATACCATGTGTTCTTTTGTGATTGGGCTACCTCACTCAGGATGATATTTTCTAGTTCCATCCATTTGCCTAAGAATTTCATGAATGCATTGTTTTAATATCTGAGTAGTAATCCATTGTGTAAATGTACTATAGTTTCTGTATCCATTCCTCTGTTGAGGAACATCTGGGTTCTTTCAAGCTTCTAGCTATTACAGATAAGGCTGCTATGAACATAGTGGAGCATGTGTCCTTATTGCATGTTGGAGAATCTTCTGGGTATATGCCCAGGAATGGTATCGCTGGGTCCTCAGGTACTGCTATGTCCAGTTTTCTGAGGAACCACCAAACTGATTTGCAGAGTGTTTTGACCAACTTGCAATCCCACCAGCAATGGAGGAGTGGTCCTCTTTCTCTACATCCTCCCTAGCATCTGCTGTCTATAGTTTTTGATCTTAGCCATTCTGACTGGTGTGAGATGAAATCTCAGGGTTGTTTTGATTTGCATTTCCCTGATGATTAAGGATATTGAACATTTCTTTAGGTGTTTCTCAGCCATTCATTATTCCTTAGTTGAGAATTCTTTGTTTAGCTCTATACCCCAATTTTAATAGGGTTACTTGACTCTCTGGTGTCTATCTTGAGTTCTTTGTATATATTGAATATTAGCCCTCTATTGGATGTAGGATTGGTAAAGATCATTTGCCAATCTGTTGGTTGCCCTTTTGTCCTATTGACAGTATTTTTTGCCTTACAGAAACTTTGTAATTTTATGAGGTCCCATTTGTCAGTTCTTGATCTTAGTGCATAAGCTATTGGTGTTCTATTCAGAAAATTTGCCCCTGTACCCATGTGTTCCAGGTTCTTCCCCACTTTCTCTTCTATGAGATTCAGTGTATCTGGTTTTATGTGGAGGTCCTAGATCCACTTGGACTTGGGCTTTGTACAGGAAGATAAGAATGGATCAGTTTGCATCCTTCTACATGCTGACTGCCAGTTGATCCAGCACCATTTGTTGAAATGCTGTCTTTTTTCCACTGGATGGTTTTAGCTCCTTTGTAAAAGACCAAATGACTATAGTTGTATGGGTTTGTTTCTGGGTCTTCAATTCTATTCCATTGATCTAGCTGACTGTCATTATACCAATACCATGCAGTTTTTATCACTATTGCTCTGTAGTATAGCTTGAGGTCAGGGATGGTGATTTTGCCAGAGGTTCTTTTATTGTTGAGAAGAGCTTTTGCTATCCTAGGATTTTTGCTATCCCGGATAATTTTGGAAATTACTCTTTCTAAGTCTGTGAAGAATTGAGTTGGAATTTTGATGGGGATGGCATTGAATATATAGATTGCTTTAGGCAAGATGGCCATTTTTACTATATTAACCCTGCCAATCAATTAGACAACGGCGGTTCCTCCAAAAACTGGGCACCTCACTTCCAGAAGATCTTGCTATACCACTCCTGGGCATATACCCAGAAGATTCCCCAGCATGTAATAAGGATACATATTCCACTATGTTCATAGCAGCCCTATTTATAATTGCCAGAAGCTGGAAAGAACCCAGGAATCCCTCAACAGAAGAGTGGATGCAAAAAAATGTGGTATATCTACACAATGGAGTACTATTCAGCCATTAGAAACAATGAATTCATGAAATTCTTAGGCAAATGGATGGAGCTGGAGAACATCATACTAAGTGAGGTAACCCAGACTCAAAAGATGAATCATGGTATGCACTCACTAATAAGTGGTTATTAACCTAGAAAACTGGAATACCAAGAACATAATCCACACACCAAATGAGGTACAAGAAGAACGGAGGAGTGGCCCCTTGTTCTGGAAAGACTCAGTGAAGCAGTATAGGGCAAAACCAGAACAGGGAAGTGGGAAGAGTTGGGTGGGAAAACAGGGGGAGGAAAGGGGGCTGATGGGACTTTCAGGGAGTGGGGGTCTAGAAAAGGGGAAATCATTTGAAATGTAAATAAAAAAATATATCGAGTAAAAAAAAAAAAACCTGCCAATCCATGAGCATGGGAGATCTTTCCATCTTCTGAGATCTTATTCAATTTCTTTCTTCAGAGACTTGAAATTCTTTTTTTTTTTTTTTTTTTTTTTTTTTTGCCATTTCTATTTTTTATTGTTTTGTTACCAGTTATCACAAATCCAAGGATGAGCACAGCACGGTCTCAGTAGATCAGCCTCTTCTGTGCAGTTTAAAATCTACTCAAGGATCTCACATTTCTTTCTTTTTTTATTTTCTAAATTTTTTGTTTACATTCCAAATGCTTTCCCCTTTCCATTTTCCTCCTCCCCATAGGCCCTATACACCCTCTTCTCTCCACCCATTCTCCAATCACCTCCCTCCTTTTTCTCTGTCTTGCTAATCCCCTACAATGCTGGATCAAGCCTTTCCAGGATCAGGGCCCTCTCCTTACTTTGTCATGGGAGTCATTTGATATGCTAATTGTGTCTTGGGTATTCAGAGCTTCTGGGCCAATTAATATCCACTTATCAGTGATTGCATTCCATATGTTTTCTTTTTTGATTGGGTTACCTCACTTAGGATGATATTTTCCAGTTCCAACCATTTGCCTAAAAATTTCATGAATTCATTGTTTTTAATTGCTGAGCAGTATTCCATTGTGTAAATATACCACAATTTCTATATCCATTCCTCCATTGAGGGACATCTGTGTTCTTTACAGATTCTGGCTACTATAAATAAGTCTGCTATGAACATAGTGGAGCATATGTTCTTATTGCATGCCAGAGAATCCTCTGGGCATATGCCCAGGAGAGGTATAGCAGGGTCCTAAAGAAGTGTCATGTCCAGTTTTCTGAGGAAACGCTGGACAGATTTCCATAGTGGTTGTATCATCTTGCAATCTCACCAGCAGTGGAGGAGTGTTCTTCTTTCTCCACATCCTCACCAACCCCTGCTGTCTCCTGAGTTTTTATCCTTAGCCATTCTGACTGGTGTGATCTTTCACTCGCTTGGTTAGAGTCACACCAAGGTATTTTATATTATTTGTGACTATTGTGAAGGGTGTTATTTCCCTAATTTCTTTCCCAGCCTCTTTATCCTTTGAGTATAGGAAGGCTGCAAATTTGTTTGAGTTAATTTTTAAATCCAGCCACTTTGCTGAAGTTGTTTATCAGGTTTAGGAGTTTTCTGGTGTAATTTTTGGGGTGACTTAAGTATACTATCATATTATCTGCAAATAGTGATACTTTGATTTCCTCCTTTCCAATTTATATCCCTTTGACCTCCTTCAGTTGTCCAATTGCTCTGGCTAGGACTTCAAGTACTATATTGAACAGATAGGGAGAGAGTGAACATCCTTGTCTAGTCCCTGTTTTCAGTGGGATTGCTTCAAGTTTCTCTCCATTTAGTTTGATGTTGGCTGCTGGTTTGCAGTATACTTCTTTTACTGTGTTTAGGTATGGGACTTGAATTCCTGATCTTTCCAAGACTTTTATCATGAAGGGGTGTTGGATTTTGTCAAGTGCTTTCTTAGCATCTAATGAAATGATCATGTGGTTTATTTCTTTGAATTTGTTTATATAGTGGATTTCATTGATGGATTTCTGTATATTGAACCATCCCTGCATCCCTGGGATGAATCCTACTTGATTGTGGTAGATGATTGTTTGGATGTGTCCTTGGATTCAGTTGGCAAGAATTTTATTGAGTATTTTTACATCAATATTAAAAAGAGAAATTGGTCTATTGTTCTCTTTCTTTTGTCTTTGTGTGCTTTAGGTATCAGTGTAATTGTGGCTTCATAGAACACATTCAGTAGTGTTCCTTCTCTTTCTATTTTGTGGAATAATTTGAAGAGTGTCAGTATTAGGTCTTCTTTAAAGGTCTACTAGAACTCTAAATTAAACCTATCAGCTCCTGGGTTTTTTTGGTTGGGAGACTATTAATGACTGCTTCTATTTCTTTAGGGGTTATGGGATTGCTTAGATCGTTTATCTGATCCTGATTTAAATTTGGTATCTGGTATCTGTCCAGAAAATTGTCCATTTCAGCTAGATTTTCCAGTTTTGTTGAGTATATGCCTTTGTAGTAGAATCTTGTAGTTTTTTTCAATTTCCTCAGTATCTGTTGTTATGTCTCCCTTTTCATTTTAGATAATTCTTTAATATCATAACTCTATATAATAGTTGAAAAATAGTTACATTGAATACAGAGTAGGGGGTCTTTGTTTCCTTAATTGTATTTTTCAGTGAAAATCCTTATATAATTTATATGTAATTTTAACTATTTAAAATAGCTTTCCCTATAAGTGGAATTAGGTTTTTCAGAACAGAGAACATACTAATACAAACTCATGAAAATAAATTGAGGACTTGAGAAAAAAATTGAAATTTTTGGCCACCCTAATTTTTCTCAAATAAAAAACATTAAATAAAATAAGTATTACATGAACACAAACATTGAGATACCATGACTGCCTATCTGATAACCAATATGGCTAATGAGTAATAATGAGTCTGTTACATATATAACGTGGACATGCTGAACAACATTATCCATGTCTCAAGCAAGAAAAAAAAAAGAGAGAGAAGACCCAATGTTTTTTTTTTTTTTTCATGCTACATAAACTGGCCCTAACTTAATAGTTATGAATTGTTTATTTCTGAAATTTTTTAATATGTTCAGATCACTAAAGCCATGGATAATGTAGGACTACTGTACTGTAGGAAATGCATTCTCACATCTCAGGGCCTTCACAAAACAGGATGGTAACTATTTTGAAGAAAAGTATTCAATGTAGGTATACTGTAGGCAGCATTCAAGGTAATGGTTCAAGGGTTCATATCACGTAGTGTTCATAGCTCCACCATGGTTCAAAGTCTTACCTATTATTCAGATATGACCAAGGCACACCTGTTTCATATCTACTTCATTCTATAGTAGAGTAAGTTTCAAGGCTACTCAAACGGCCCCACCTACAAGCAAAGGTGGCATGGTATATTGTTTTGAAACGTGATCCCTACTTGCAAACTCACTTTAGAGCAACAAGGCTACATTTGGAAAGAGAATATGAGGCATTGGTTTAAGGGAAGAGCTAAAGTATCTGAATTTCCTCTCTCGTCTTTAAGTTTAAATATAATACTAGTTTAAATCACTGTAATGTGGGTACTTTACATTAGCTTTTTCTTGATGTTGCAAACACCTGGAAAAAAAAAACCAACTTAAAAGTGTTTATTTACAATGTTTAGATCTTGGTTGGTTGTTTTTGTTTTTTGACTTTTTTAATTCATTTTTATTCCTCATATTAATCCTTGGTCAGATATATTGCTGGTAAAGATTATCTCACATTATTTAGGTTTTGTCATCTCTTAATTGACTTTTGTTTCCTTTGCTATACATGGGGTTCCATGCCTTTTGATGAAATCCACATCGGTGCAGCTTTGTAAATTTCTTAGAAGAGGTCTTTTAGCCCACAGCTCAGCTGCCCGAGAGTTCACTAGATGCTGCAGCTCTTGTGGGTGCTGCCATGGTGCAGTTCCAAGTAGGAGAAAATATTCAGAGGAAGCTTAGTGGAGTGTGGAGCAATTGCATCTTAAAGACTGGAGAAGCAGCTGCTGGGGCGATAGAATATTCCTGTTCCCTTTATTTTTCCAACTATAATCACTAACTAGTTCCAACATGGCTGCTAGGTAGCCATCTTACCTGTTCACCTTCAATTCTTAGTAAAAACAGCAGATTTACTAAAAAGAGATAGTAAGGTGGATTGCAGTATTAGTTACCGAAGAATGAGAATGGGTGTGAAAGTCTCTTAATATAAAACAATGTAACTTGCTGCATCCATTTCCTCTTCCTAAAGATCTACTAGTCTTTGGCAGCATTTTCCTATACTAGCACATTTAAACCTTTCAACCAGTCATTCTAAAATAGTTTCTCGGATAGTTTCAGACCGTCCTATCCAGAAACACATATACACGTTTGGCATGAGATGCTTGCTGGGGAAAAATGAAACACATATCAATTCATTACAGACAGAAGTAATTATTACACAAGGGTAGGACTTGGTGGACCAACGAGTGTGTTGGTTCTGTTTCCAGGAATATGGGTGATAAGTTACTCACAGAAGCAGGGATGATTCCAAGGCAGCTGCATCACTGGAAAACTATTGAAGCAGGGAGATGACTCATGAAACCTGGGGCTCTGGCATGCTGCACTTGGCTTGCTCACCTCAACAGGTAGAGGAGTGTTTTCTAGGCCGTTCTCCTCAGGGGAGTCTCCTCTAAATAGCTTGGCTGGTCAGAGACTCCTGCCCCTGCAATTTTTACTGAGTCTATAACCTTGGGGAGGGGCTTTATGAATCCTATAAATCTTAGTTCTCTTAGAACCTGTAAGGGCTCTATTTTAAATATTTATGCTTTTATTTGTCTGTCTGTTTGTCTGTTGGAGATGATAACCATTTCCCTCTTCCCTTTCCTCCTTTGAAAAATTTCCACATTTTGCCCCATCCCCCTTGCTCTTTTGAATGCATGGCCTCTGTTCCTTTCATTATTGATATTGTGGGTGGTGGTGAAGGTGGTAGTGTGTGTGTTTGTATAGAGAGAAAATTGGATAACCAATTGTTATGTCCTTGCCCAAGGAATCCTGTTTTTCTTTCTTTCAGTACTCCTAAATTACCTATAGTTCTTTGTCTAGGGTCAAAGGCCTCATGAGCTTTCCCTATACATATAAGTATGTCTACTGGTATTTCCCTTGTTTAAGTTGAATTTCTCATATGTAGGCAGTCAAATTGGTAAGACTTCATAGATGTAGCTTTTAATACATAGCTTGTAGCATAGATTGTAGCTCCTGATACTATTAGGACCTTTAGTAGATAAGTTCATTAGAAGTAAAGAAAAAGTTACAGGTAGGACGACCAAAAACAAACAGTTCTTGACTTATCATCTTTCAATGAACAGTTTTTAGCTTTATGATGGCCAAAGAGTTATACATTGTAACTTGCACAACTGAGAATAAGCATTGGAGAAATGATGCTTTTCAACCACACTGGCCTATTTTCTTCAACAGAAGGAAATGAATGTCACCTATTCATCTGGAATGCCAGATTGAAAAGTGACCAATAAACCTGGTGATTCTTTGCTAGCCCTTTAGGAGCTATCCTACAGCTGAATCCACCCAATATTCTGACCATTGTTCAGACCCTATGCCTGCAGTGAATGGAACATGTTCCTATGAGAGAAGCCCCATGAGCTTTCCATCCTCCACCCATACAATCACTCCTTTCTGTTATAGATCCTTCTTAGGCCCTAGATCTGAGCTCTGTTTATCAGCCAATGAAATTCATTCTTTTTATAGGTAAAGGTTGTAAGTTGGAAGTTCCACTGTGTTTAAGCATGTAAAAGAATAAACCATGATGTCAATCCCTGGAGGCCAGGACCCAGTGTCTGAAAAAGAGGGCCCTGTCTCAACTTTCATTCTTCACCTGTCACTGAGTTTCCTATGCTGGCCCAGAAGCTTTGGGGGCATCCTGACAATACACAGCCAACTAAAACAATATATTGAACTTTGAGTTTTAATATTTTTCAGATTGTGCCAATGTGCATGATAATACTACATTCTCTTATGAGTATGAAACAACAAGCAATCACAACTCCTATTTCATCACACACTAATAAGCATAAGAAAGCAGTACCTTCAAATGGATGTTACACTATATTACACTACAGGACTTTACACAGTAGATAGGCATACTCACTCCACTTCAACTTCTGTAATTTTAACTTGGGTATATTCATCAACATGTAACTCCACTGAAAGTTTGAGGTGTATCTCTGGCGGCATAAATAATCTTGTTGTGTGGTGATCATTCTGCCCACTGATCTAGCACCAATGACTGCTTTCAGCATGTAATGTACAGTTTTCTTCCCTAGTATCTCCTTTCTTTCCTCTCTTTTCTGATTATAGTGGTTTTACTAGTTTCTCTGAAACTCAAGTATGCCTAACATTTCCTCTCTCATAAAAGTCTCTCTTACCATGTATTTCTAAGGTTATCATGACTGTGCTGCTGTTTTCCCATTTTGGCTTCCATATCTATTACTGTAAATCAACATTTCAGCCACTCTATGTGGAATTGCCATACAAAAGAGAGACTAGTTATAGTTGTGCTCTAGGAAGGGTTTATGAACTAGTGCATGTAAAAAGGATGCATCATGAAGTACCATCAGAATTATGGTACCTAATTTAAAAGCATGTGGTTCCCAAGCAGGAAACTCACTAATAATTGAGATGATTCAATTGATGAAAGTAAACCACTGATTAGGTTCTTGTATTCCTCTATAAGCAAGGAGTAAGTTCAAATGACTTTTAATGCATTTTTAAAACATGCTATTTACAACACAGAACAATGACTTTGCTGGTTTATACAAAGTAAAAGTCATTTACAATTATACCTTTATTATGTTTTGAATCCCAAATGATTGGCTCTAGAATTGTTATTCTACTTTGCTTTCCTTTTTACAAACATAGTGTTACTTGTCTCCAATGTTTTCGCAATCTGAATTGTTTTGGTAGGCTATCTTATGAATTGCATGACGTTACTTTCACTGAGGCAGCCCTGTGATAAAGGCCATGTAGGTGTCTAATTCTCTAGACACACTCTGGCTAAAACCTTTCTAATGAGTCATAGTAGCCATCTAAATTTAGATTAATATAACACAAATCTTTTTTATGGTGAGAGCTATAAAATCCTGACTGCTCCACTGATTCTTTCCACGGGAAGTATGGAGACAGGAAGGTTTCTATCAGCGAGCTTGTTTGGAGTATCAATTTTCTTAAACAAATTTCATTGTCCTTATCTGGTGGTCACCAACCTGTTAT
This sequence comes from Apodemus sylvaticus, assembly GCF_947179515.1. Lineage (NCBI taxonomy): Eukaryota > Metazoa > Chordata > Mammalia > Rodentia > Muridae > Apodemus > Apodemus sylvaticus. The sequence goes on from NC_067489.1 coordinate 53,630,289, forward strand.
GTAAAAACATGGTTATGTTTTTCCTCTTCCTGTATCTTAATCAGTAAGGGAGTAGTGTACATTTATGGGAATAACACAGACACCTAGGATTTTATGGGGGTGAACATGATGCAACTGAGGTTTATGAGGCCATCAAGTCAGAAAAAGTAATCTTTTTGGACTAGACTCTTAATTACTTTTCTAATATTTTTTTCTCTGACCCACATCCACTGTGCAAAGTCAAGCTTTGTAACATTGTATACTCATTTCTTGTAATAAATCTCAAGCCTATAGTTTTTACCACAGTTAATTAACCTCCAAATACTGTTATTGAGGTGATTTATCTTACCCCTATCATTTGGTAGTTTCTCAACTCACAATCTTGTCTGCTATTTCCAGAAGTGTGAAACTGGGCCCTCTAGCCTGACATGCCAGACATCCCCAGTCGGCTCACAGGTAAGTGTCTTGTCCGTGTCAGAGCCACCCCTTATCAAATGGCATGCTTCTCACCCTGTATTCTGGCTTTTGTCCATGGGCTATTTCCTTTGCCCATGTATTCATAATTCCATTTTCCATGTGTTGAAGCTGGGCAATGGGGATAAAATTCTTTCATATGGAAGAATATTAAAATGGCGGTGGAGTAAGATGGGTGCATAGGTTCTAAAGCAGAGATACTAGGAGGAAAGTTCGACATTTGTCAAAGAAATGTGCACTTACAATTTAGTCTAGCATAAAAGCATAAGGAATAGATTTTTGAATTCAATTCTCTGCACACAGATTTTCATAATCACTGTTGATTCATATTCAATGAAACAAAGAATGTTTTTCAAACTATAATCATAGCACTTGAGAAGGAGAAGCAGGCCTCCCCATGATGAAGCCTTGTCCTATCGTGGCATACAGCAATGCATGTGATTTGTGAGTTGATCTGGACTGTGAAGGAAGAAGTTCAATAGTCATAGTCTGAAAAAGCATTGTCATCATCTCCAGACAGCTCTTTCTTCTCGTGTTCTAAAACCTTCCAAGTCAGCCCTCCAAGAAGATGGGCAGATTCCATTCTATAATATAATTTCAGAGCACTGATGGGTCTCAGCTCCCTATGAACTTTCTTTTTGGTAACTCAGATTGGAATGGGTGACTAATGAAAATGACTAACGAAAATGTTAAATATTCATCAATTCTATCTGTGTCACTGCAGTTAATCATTCAAGTCCTGAAGATAAGAAAATAAAGCACATGGAATAACACACCAGAGAACTCCTCCCTCTCCTTACTCCCCCTCCCCCCTCTCCCCTACTTCTCCCTCCTTTTCCCCCTTCTCTCCCCCTTCCCCTCCCTCCCTTTCCCTCTTCCTTTCCCTTCCTCCTCCTCTTCCCCCCTCCTTCTCTCTCTTTCTCTCTCTCTCTCTTTCTCTCTCTCTCTCTCTCTCTCTCTCTCTCTCTCTCTCTCTCTCATACACACACACACACTGGCTTGTGTTAAAATGTAATATAATGAGATAAAATGAGGAGAAATCAATCCAGGCTGAATACAAACATCAATTTTTGCGAAATATTATTCACTTTAAAACAGTTCAGACTTCAGATATTTCTGAGGCAAAGGCTAGCTCTTTGTCATGATCTTGCTTCTTACATGTCTTTATAATAAAGGGAAGACCTTGCTCTTCTATGCATACATTCTCCATATAAATGAAATTTATATTTGCCCTTTCTACTCAGCAAATAAAGTTCATAGTTGTTTCCTCATTTCAAAATATGGACATTATAGTATGTATGTAGGAAAAACACCACATGACCACGATTAGAAAAACAAGAGGCAGATATGTCATTTCCTAAGTTTGACACCAGAATCCAATTTGCATATTTCTTAGCTGGAAATGCTTTTAATAGGTATTTGAAGACATGCAGTGTAACAAAGTCTAAAGACAAATAAAAGATGGCTGTTCAGCTAAGAATGATAGCCCTTGAATGTTAGAATACGTGGAAGCAGGAGAACCTAGAAAGCCAATGACTTAGATGATCTGAAAAGGACTCTGAATAGAATCTAGAAAAATGGCAAAGATAATTAATTTTATTATTGTCAAACGTGTGCTTACATATACCCCAATCTTAATCTCGGGATAAACATTGCAAAAACTTGGTTTGGATATAATCTTGATTTCTTTCCTCTTGAATTAGTTTTACAAGGCTTCTCAGAATTTCCCCCATAGAACTGGGAGTTGGACGTACCATTTATTATATATTAAGTAGTATTTAAATGGTATAACTTAATTCATAATTTAAGTCTGTATATCTAGTTCTATAAAATGAATGAAATGTTGACTTTTAGAGAGGATGGAGGAATTCTATTTGCCATATATTAGTCAGACATATTTTTTCCTGTTTGGTAAACAGTGAACTTTATACCTGTCTTTCATTCAACTATTCAGAATTTCAAAGGATGGACTCTACTACAAAGAACCTTGTGAATAATAGTTGGTTATATTCTCAGAGTTTATTCTACCAGATTTTCCTTTAACGATGAACCTTCCCTGTTGTACTATAGCATCCCGGTTGTACTATAGCCGTGAAGTCTTGCAAGGATCAACTCTATCCCAGCTTTAACCTTGTACATTTCTCCTACTTAAAACACAATAGTTCTGTAGTTTGTCCCACCCCAGATTAATCCACATAGGCTTTGTTTCCAGGCACGGCAATTGTCCCAGTTAGAGTTAACTCTCAGAAAATATGGCTCATTGTTTGTAGAAAATGTTGCTCTTGTTAGCTATAATTAACAACCATTATGTGTATATGATAGTAGTTGACACAAAGATGGATATAGAAGAACAAAAGAATTCAGAGAAGGTCACAACCAAAAGAGTACAACAAAGAGGACTGCAAATCTGACCTAGTCTAAGGGTGGGTGGATTTTTCATGCATGGAAAATGATAAATTTGAATTATCATTTATGGTAGTTTGATTAGAGGTCGGTTAATTGCAACAAATACAGTGTTGCTAATAGGTAAATATCTGGCAAGCTATTTCTATGCAGCAAAAGAATAATAGACTACAGTAAAGGTTAAATTAATGGCTATGATCTCTTTAAATTCTTATTGAAAATAGATATTTTTCTCAAAATATATCATAATTATGTACTCCTCTCCCTCTGCTCCTCCCAGTTCCTCCCTACTTCTTCTCTCCAGATAAACCCCTTTCTGACATTCATTAGGAAACAAACAGGCTTCTAAAGAATAATAATAAAGATAAATAAGATAAAACAAAAACTAACACATAGAAAATGGACGAATAAACAGAAGGCATGAGCCTAAGAAAAGGTATAAGAAACAGATACCCACTAGTTCAATCACTCACCAATCCCATAAAGACACTAAACTGGAAGCTTTAAGATATATACAAAGGACATATAGAGGGGGAGAGAGAGAGAGAGAGAGAGAGAGAGAGAGAGAGAGAGAGAGAGAGAGAGAGAGAGAGAGAGAGACTGCTTGAGAAAATGAGATAAAAATAAAAAGATTTTTATCACTTTGCCAAGATATTTACTTTGTCATTATTTATTTATTTATTTATTTATTTATTTATTTACATTCCAGATTTTATTCCCCTCTTCCAGTCCATCTTCCAATTGTTCCATACCCTATAACTCCTCCCCAACCCCCTGTCTCCATTAGGGTATCCCCCACCCCCCTACCCCCACTCCTCACCCCACATCCAACCAGATCTCTAAACTCCCTGGAACTTCCAGTCTTTTCAGCATTAGCTGCATCTTCTTTGACTGAACCCAGATCCAATAGTCCTTTGCAGTATAAACATTGGGAGTCCCACATCAGCTGGTATATGCTACCTGGTTGGTGATCTGAGAGGCCTTGGTGTTCCAGGTTAATTGAGACTGCTGGTTTTCCCACAGGGTTTCCCTCCTCCTCAATTTTTTTCCAGCCTTTCCCTAATTCAGCCACAGGGGTTAGGAGCTTCTGTCCTCTGGTTGGCTGCAAATATCTGTACCTGACTCTTTCAGCTGCTTGTTGGGTCTTCCGGAGTGCCGTCATGATAGGTCCCTATGTTTGTTTTTATAAAACAATAGTATCTGGTTTAACTCTAAGTTCCTGAACTATCTAGTTTCAGGTTCTTGGTCATCCACGCAGTGCTGGATATGAGTACTATCTCACGGAGTAAGCTTACAGTCATATCAGATATTGGTTAGTTACTCCCACAAGCTTTGTGCCACAATTGCACTATCCTATCTTGCTGGTAGGACAGCCTTGTAGATCAAAGATTTTATTGCTGTGTTCACGTTTACCTTTGTCCTTTTGCTAGCAGGCAGAATACCTTCCTGTACCAGTGATGCCAGCATGTACAGGTAAAAGATCTATGTAGGCACTAGCTTAATTTCTCCATGTTCTATGTGTTGTATAGGTATTAGCTTCAGCAAATGGGTGTTTTGCTGGGGATGAAGCTGGGGATTGCATTTGGAAGAGAGAGATAAAATGCAGATCTGAAGCTTGCCTACTTGCTTTGATGGCTTCCTTGCCTTGCTGGCAGACTCTGCTGAAGGGTTTCCAGAGAATTCCTGCTGTAAGTGAGAACTATGTTGAGTGGTGATGAAAAATAATGGTGATCTAAGTGAGCTGCTAGGGATGAGGGCAGAGAAGAGCTGGAGGCCACCGGAGGAGGTATTCCATAGAGATGGGGTGAGATAGGGCCTGGGGTTGGAGGAGAGAAGGGGAAGGGGAAGACCTGCAGTCAGATTACATGCATCCCTTGCTGAAGTGGCCTGTGGGTTAGCAGGGAAAGCCTGATAGGGCTGGGGAGTGGGATAAAATGATGAGTGTGGAGAGCAAAGAAGGAGGGGATAATCTGTGTTGTTCACTAGAGATGGGGCAGGGATTGCCTGGAGTCCTCAGTAGACATATGCTACAGAGCTGAGGAGGGTATTAGGGGATTTTATTCTGAAGAGAGGAGGGAGAGGTGATGATCTGCAGTTAGCCTACTTGTTTCCTTGGCATATGCATCTGAAGTGGCCCCAGGCATTAGATACTTGTATCAGATATAGGTATTAGATATTAATACCCTACTGGTCCCCTACTGGTATTAGAGGATGGGGTCATAGAATGAGTGGAGAGAAGGGAAGTTGGAGAAGGGACCTTGTCCTACAATATGTGCGAAAACTAACTTGAAGCCACTCATGGTCTAAAGTATAAGCTATAGAAGCACAAAACTCCAGGAAGAAACAAAGAGGAAAAGCTGCTTGCTGTTAATCAATGCAGTGGCAGTTTTGAGAGGAAGTCAAAGGCATCAGTAACAAGGACAAGACTGAACAGGTGAGCCCACATCATGCTCAACGTCTGCTGTAAAACAGAGAAAATGACTGGAAAAAATAAGAGGCAGTGTATGAAATTGGAGCAAGTATTCATAACCCATAGATTTGACAAGGTAAACTGACAAAAAGTTGCAGAACTCAATAAAAAAATTACTAATAAGAACTTTAAAAACTGATTTATAAAATATGCAGAGAATTCGAATAAAATATAAGCAGTCAACTAATCAGAGAGATGAGCCTACAAAATGCTCAAGAGCAAAAGTGCTTGTCAAAAAGACAACCTGAGTTCAACCCCTGAGAGCCACATAAGAGAACTGGTAAGTTGTCCTCTGATCTCCGTGCATGCACTGTGGCACACGTATCCAAACATGTGCATACGTGAGAAATAAAGAACCACTTAAGTAAGTCTTCCACCTAACCTGACAATCCCTTAGAATACTTTATTAATTTTTATGTTAGCATACAATGTACTGTGTTTCATCATAACATAGACATTTATTACCAGTATTGTTACATTGATTTTATTTTTGAGAATTTCATACATGAATACTGTATATACATCACCTCCACTTTTCTGGCTTTTCCCATGTTCCTCCTACTTTCTCTCAAGCTCATTAACTCTTCATTATTATTATTACAAGCATACACACACACACACACACACACACACACACACACACACATATATATATATATATATAACACATAAAATATCCTGCGGGGTCTATTTAGTGTCTCTCGTGTGCTTTTGTGTTTAGAACTGGCCAGTTGGGATTAGATAACCTATCAGAGAGGACTCTTCTCTAGAGAACACATAGTATCCCTCTCTCAGCATCCATCAACTGCCTATGACTCTTTATTCTAGGGTAAGAACTTGTAAAATTCTTTCTACATTAAGAACTGTCAAGTGCTGTTGTCATTGTGCTGGTCTCATTTGGGTGACCATATAGTTGTTCATAGGTATAGGGATAACATTGTAGATGAACCATTTAGGGAGTGATACATCAATATACTTCTGATTGTGTATCCAAGTGAAATGAAATAGCTATCTCAAAGAGATAAGTGATTCCCCTGAAGCATTGTTTCAATAGAAAAAAATATGGAAATAATCCAAGTGTATATTGACAAGTTAAGAATACAACCTGCCCAGGAATATTAATCAGTCGTAAGAGAAAGGAAAGTCTGCCATTTATGCCAATAAGCTTGAAGCTGGATGTCCAAAATGCCATCTGAAATAAGTCTGACAGAAAATAAAAAATACTGCCAATATTTTACCCTCATGTGTAGAATCTGAGAATACAAACACACACAGAAACCAACAGTCAAAAAACCAACCAAACAACCAAACACACACACACACACACACACACATACACACAAACCCCACAAACTCCTGTAGGCAAAAAGAGAGGCCAAAAGAGGAACACTAGTGGCCAATTGCTAGATTGTAGGGAAAATGAGAAATATAGCCAGATTGTAATTTTTAGGGAGGAGTAATTTCTAGATATTTATTGTATATCAGGTGACTATGGTTACTAATACATCATGTACTTAAAAGTAGATGAGAACAGATTTTTAAGGCTCCTTGGCCCCTATTCCAATTATCAACACACAACACACACACACACACACACACACACACACATACACACATGTATATCCAAGCAATAGCTGAGTAGAAAGCTAATTTGCCTGTGCCTATCATTACATATTAATAAATAAGTATATTAGTTACTTTTCTATTGCTGTGATAAAACACCACAACTGTGGTAACTTATTTAAGGAAGGATTTATTTGGGGTTAAAGGTTCATAGGGGTAAGAGACCTTCACCATCAAGTCAGACAAGCACCACAGTAAGCAGGCATGGTGACTGGAGCAACAAACTGAGAGCTCACATCATAAATTGCATGCACAAAACAGAGAGAGAGAGAGAGAGAGAGAGAGAGAGAGAGAGAGAGAGAACCAAAAATGACCCAGTCTTTAAATTTAAAAGCTTGCTGGCAGTGATGTACTTCCTCCAAGAAGACTGCTCCTCACTGTCCCCAAATAGTGCCCCCAACTGTATACCAAGTATTCGAATGTGTACGACAATGGGTTACATCTCATTCAAACCACAATAAGCATATCAAAAACTTACATGTTCATGTGTGTGTGTGTGTGTGTGTGTGATGGGGGGAGCAATTAGGTACTTTTAATCAAGAGGAATATCAAGTAGGGAAAAAGTAACCAGTTAATGAAAACCAAGCATGCTTGATATTGATTATGTAGTCATCAATTCACCTGTATGTTATAAATGCTTGATACTAGGTTTGAAGAGTATGCCCAGAAAGGTGAAAGAATCATTTTGGATATTAGTTGATTTAAAATTTTCAATCTACTAACCAGCTTCTCTATTACGTAAAATGCGTAACCTTGTTCATTCAAGTTGAGACATTGAAAGTTCTTAGTACACAAAACTACAATCTTTGATGGGCAAGATAGAAACTATTACTTGACATTAAACAACTCAGCACACGTTAGTTTTATCAGACTCTCCCCCGGTAGAGATAAGAAACCAAAGGAAACGGAACACAAAGTTTATCTGCTAGAGGAAGGGCAAGGAAGAAAGTGTTCTGGGACATCAGATCTTGCCTAGGAAGCAGATATGAATAGAACTAGATAAATGAGCACAAGCGGAGGGGAAGAAAGACAGTAAAGAAACAATCTCCTGTGCCACTTCAGCTATTGCCACCTGCCAGTGCCAGTCCTGGCTTGAGAACGCTGATACATTAAGTCTTAACTCTTGGACTACTTATTTACACGAGTATGAACTCAGGCACCAACCATTGGCAAGGCAATAAGAACACATTCGAGAACTAGCAGTGAGTTCATGCCCAAAGCTTGCCACAAACAACCTGAAGAGACACCAAGTCCTAAAGCCTGAAGCTCCCCTCCCTACTTCCTTTCCTTGGCCCTCACTCCACCCTGCAGGACCAGTCAGATTTTCTTGGCAATCTGTCTTTACAAGATGTGTGCATGACTTCTCTAGTGCTTTTTCCATCCAGTTTGGCAATTAACCAGTTCCATGTAACTCTCTGCTTGTGTCACCAGAAGTGACTCAGTACTAGGACAGCATCTAGACATCACTAAAGCTCTTTCCAATGGTAGGTAATAAATTTTACTTTCCCAAGATTTGTTGTCCTTTCGTACATCTTTTGCTACCTTTTTTTCCTGCCTAGAACATCAAGTGAATTTAATTTTTGGATAGAGTTCTAGGTGTTCCTGTATGCTTTGAAAGAAAATCTTTATAAAAAGGCACTTTAAGAATGTTCTCTTTCCCTAGGATAAAAGTATTAAAAGTAAATATTTGGGGCTGGATGTATAGCTCAATTGATAATGTGTTTTCCCAGCATGCATGATCCTAGCCCTCTCCTGCCCTTCATACAGTACATAAATCTGTGATGGCTCACTCTTTCAGTCCCAATACTTGGGAAGTGAATATAGAATAATGGGAAACTCAAACATATTCTTGATGCTTATAGTTCTTTATATAATGTTGAAGCTGCCTGAGCTTTTTCCAAATCCATATAAGCATGCCTATTGTAGTTGTCCTTGTTCAGCTCAATTTAAAAGAAAAGAAAAATCCTGAAATACTGAAAGAGTTCCAGGCTATCCTGGGACATAAGGACATATGAAAAACTATCTTTGAAGAGGAGTAATTATTTTCATTTTCTTCTAAGCCCAGATCAGAAAGAAAGGGAAGAGGTAATACATTAAAGCATAAAGCTAACATAATATCATGTTAATCCAATGTTTTATTTTTAAAATACAACATAAGAAAATGCTTTGAAGGAGTTAAATTATAGAACTGAGGGAAAATGATGCTGTATAAAGTTGTTAGAAATAAAAGAAAGTCTTCCTTTCAAGGTCTAGTTTACGGGTTGGTCCTAGGGAGACCACGCGAACCTCATTTGAACCGCACAAGTCATTTTCCAGCACAGTAAGTTCAAAGGCTTCCAGTTTTGAAGTGCTGGCCTTCTCTCTTTACTTTGTTTAATCAGGACATAGTTTGGACTGCACTGTTGAGGCTTCTAGTTTTCAGATCATCTCTGCCAGCAGCCTGACCTCTGGGGTTCTGGCAAAAGTAGACTAAGTGTGGTAAAATATCAAAATTTCTGAAGCCATAAGAGCTACAAAGGTTGCATTTTCTTCATTATTTACTCCACATCCCTGTTTCCAACCTACAAATTAGTAATGCAATTCAGGAAAGAAACTTGGAGCTTCTGAATCAAACGGAGTAGAACATAAAATCCTAGACTCAGAAAACAAAAGTTCATGTACAGAGCTATGGAGGTTATTCATAATTATGATGGCAAAAAATAAATTTACACCAGGAAGTTGTCTTGCACATTCTCAGCTGCAAGTCTCACCGTGTCCCATCGCTAGTTAATAAGCATGTGGCATCTCATAAGCAAGAACTCTGAATCTATTTGGAGAAGACAGGTGAAACAGCTACAGAATGGACTTGAGGTGGTACCAAGAGGCAAAACCCATAGCTTACTTTTGTCCTCTCAAAGATGATTTGGTTGTGTAAGTGTCCACATTAAAATGCAGTAATTATTGAAGACATAAAGGAATGATGCTTTTAATGGCAAGTTTTCAAAAGTAATAGAAGAGCAATTACAGAAACCATAGATTCTTGGTGGAAAAAATAATGACTATTAAATTTCTTAAACTCACCTTTTTCAACTAAAAGACTCAAGATTCTTCGTTAATACATCATTGTACTTATTTTCTAATAGCTCCAACAACAGTAGGCAATAAGGTTTAAAGACATAATTATTATGATTTATGTGTGTGTGGCTCTACCTGTGTAAATGTGTGTGCACAGGTGCCCATGGAGATCAGGAAAGGGCATTGGATCCCTTGGAGTTGGAATTACAAGTGGTTATGAGCCACCAGATATGGTCCTAGGAAGTAACTAAGTTCCTGGAAGACTAACAAGTAGTCTTAACTGCTGAGCCAGCTTTTCAGCTCAGACAACACTTTAAGTTGTAAAAACGCATGTAACATATTTGTTGCTCAATTACAAGTCTCATACTTGAAATATAAGACAGGCATTTGGAAATGCAGGCATTACCGATGGTATTTTTAACTTGCAATATACTCTAGCTCTTGGTGACATGACATGTGACCTTAACTTTCTACTTCCTCACCTTCTTTCTGACACATTCTCCAAAACTGACTAAATTTTCTGGAGAGTGGAAAAGTTACTGGTTTAGGGAAATATTTTTTAAAACAAAGAGTTTCAATTTCTTGTTCTGATAATAAAAAGGATAAGACCTTGGGTTTGAAATATGTCGCCATTAAAACTTTGTGTACAATGGTTTTGTTTTGTTTTGTTTTGAACAACAGATTGTCTAATAGCCCCATGACATACTTACAGCCTCTTGACTCACTAATGGCTGAAACTGGAACATGAGCCTCCCATACAAGATAAGTACACTCCTCTGGGTTGATAGACTGCTCAGTTCCTGAGGACTCCACCTCAATAATAGCAGAAGGTCATGCCACTTTAGGTAGCTTTCCCCATAGGCATGAGCTCTGTCCCTTTCTGACAAAACCAATTTTGATTTTTAAAGAAAGCCCCATATTTTACCCTCACCTGGGAAGAGAACTGTCACCATCAGGTTTCACACTAGGCTAGGTCAGTTGCATAGACAGACTTTGCCAAGCCCTGGTTATGTTCTTCCAGATGCAGATAAAAAAGGACCTTATCGGCATCTTACCCAAGAAGCCAGGCTTGAGGGGCAATGAATGCAGTTGTATTTACTGTAAACCACTATTGTAGTTGGAGGTGATGACATGTCTCAAGTTCAGCATTTAAAGGCAAGAGCAACAGAACTATAATGGCAGATTCAGCTACATAGTGAGTTCCAGACCAGCCTACAATGCATGATACTCTTTTCCTGAATATATGAATGAATGAATCACTTACTTATTAAACCTCAATTTTCATACAAAAATGGTAATGATAAAACTAACAATAACTATTATGGAGAAAAATGTTGTGAAAGAGAAACTACATTCCTTTAGAGCAATATCTAAGTTTAATAAATACTCAAAATTTTTCACTATTGTTTTAATCTGGGTCATTTCCACTGTTACCTATACTCTATTTCCAGTTATCTCAAAGATGTCATGCTGATCTTAGATATGCCAAGAAGCAATGTGTCTGTCTGTTGTCTTCCGTCCTTCGAACCACCTGCCCAAGCATCTGCTCCCGTCACTTCCCTAAACCTCCCAGACAGAACACAGAGAAACTCAGCAGAAATACTTTGCTCACGATAGATAATTATTCAAAGCTGTGATCATTTTAAAAGTCTGGCTCTTCTGTAACACACGATTTGTGATCTGTGACAAACTGATAAAAATCATTCATTATATTTCCAGTTGAAATGTAACAACATCCCCTTCACATTTAAAGGCTTTATGTGTGTGCATGTGTACATGAAGGTGTGCATGATTACATATATGCATGTGTGTGTGTGTGTGTGTGTTACTCTGTTTCAATTCGCGATTTCCCCACTATACAGAAGTGCAAATGGCTATACATTTTGTAGAAAGCTAGATTTCGGCTTTTGATTTTTGATCTCATCTCTGATAGTTGTTAAGTAGTGAGAAATGCCTGTGGCTGGGCAGTGAGCCAGGGCTCCCAGTCAGCATGAAATCATGCAGGTAAACAGCAGACACTCCTCGCTGTCCCTTGTTGCTCAGCTTCAGTGTTTAACAGGTTTATGTGTAAGAAATGTAGTTTCAAATTATAGACTTCAATGTGTGATGGGTTTGGTGGTGTGTTCTTTCTCCATGATGAGCCCAGGAGCTTGGGAATCCTGAGGCATTAAATCATCAAATATTCAGGTTGCTCACTGTTAATGTAATGACTGTTTAAGTGATACATGAAAGACACTATTCCCTCATCGGTCACAAAGATTTTCTCTATTTTTGTTTTGCATATGGTTTTGCATACAGTGTACTGTGTATGACAGTAAACTTTTAAAGTCTTCATATGAAGACTTCAATTTTACATTTTCATTAGTATAGGTGGTTATTGTTAGGTTGTTGGTTTAGTCTATATGAAATTCACAATTGAGGCTGGTAAAACAGCTTAGCAGTTAAGGACACTTGCCACCAAGGCTTCCAGGTCTGACTAAAGGACCTGAGGTCAGTTTCTAGGACCCATCTGTTTAATGGAGAACATTAACTCTACCAACTTGGGCTTTGACGTCTACATTCACAGCAGAATGAATGTAACTTTAAAGAAACACTGTTTTCAACTTAGAACTTCTTTAATATTTCTTGTTTAAAACAAGTATCACAGGACAAGAAAGCGAAGCTCCATCTGTCTGTCTGTCTGTCTGTCACTCTATTTATCTACCTATCTAACATACATATGTTTACTTAAAAAAAATCAAGAATCTCTAAGATACTGTGCCTCATATTAGACAGAAATCTCCATTTGCAGGGGTTAGAGGTTTTATATAATCATAAATCATTTGCTACAAACTATATGTAAGCAGATGTTGCTGAATCTCTGCACTAGCCTTTGCAGGCTTAATTTATCCAGAGTTTCTCTCTCTCCTTTTTTAAATTTTAATTCAAACTTTGTTTTTCTCAGTGTGAAGACTTATATGTGAAGACTTTGGACACTAGCTGTTGACAGATATCCCCAGGTGGATATTAAATAGTTCAGAGGTTGAAGCCATGAGTGAGCTCAGGCTGTGGTAAGTTACGTAAACATATCAGTCTTTCTTTCAAACACTTATTCTCATTGTATGCCTTTCCCCAGCCTCTGGGCAGAACGCCTTTACTGGCCATGTGTTCTCAGTCTCAGTATCCTCTGAGTTGTGATTTACAAGAACACTGGACATTAAGCTGTTCTTTTCTGCACTGTGTCACTAACCTTTCCTTCTTTTAACCCATCCGGACCCCTGCAAGCAAACTCTAACCCTGCCAGACCTTCGTGATATATAGCGAATCTGAATTATTCTTTAGGGAAAATTAAGACTGGAATTTTTTGTTTGTTTGTTTGTTTTGTTTTTTGTTTTGTTTTCTGGATTATAAAAGTTTTTAACTGTTTCTTCCAATCTTTTTTTTCTATATTCTTACTGTCCTTGTCTCTACCTCATGAGAAACAGCTTAATTTATGAAGATTGTTATGAAGAAGAGAGAGGCAAAACTATTTAAAAAAAAAAAAAGCTATCCAGATTTTTAGTGCAAAGTTTGGGTCTCCTCTATGAAATTTTTGATGGAGGCAGATAAAAAGGAAACAGAGAATACACTTAGGAGTCGAAATATTCTTAATGAATAGCAACCCAGGGGAGATAAAGGCAAGGAGTTTGTGAGTCATTGAGTCAAGTTTCCATTTTGAAACTTCATAAACAACAATGACAAATGTTTACAGTGTGTTGTGGCTTCAGGAATGTAGACAGAATGTTGAGGCAGGAATGATCTAATTCCTGGATTGCCTTCTCATCATGACAACAAGCCTGTACCTTGCTGTAGAGCAGAACAATGAAGTGCAAGAGGTAGACATCAAAAACCTAATAGGACTTAACCTGAGTTTTCTATCATCTGCTTTGCACAACTGGGGAAAAATGCATTCCTGGGTAATCAGGTATTTAAAGGGGCTTAACATAAATAATCACTTAAATATATATAAGTCAACAAATCAACTACCCAGGTACCACAAAATTAGACAAGGAGCAGCAGCAGCTGATGATGCTTTCCCTGTACTTTAAGAGAGGACTATTCTCTATGGCATAGCTATGCACAATATTTAAAATAGCCTCAAACTTGTTTATGAAAATATTTTCATAAACAATGCAAAGCAATGAATATATAAATCATTTATCTCTACAATTGTAACAGACATTTCTAGTGAACTGACTACCTAATGGGCTTTGAAAACAAGTCACAAAATTCAAGATGATTTTATAATTCTCAGAGGTGAGATTTTTATAGTTCCAACCCATCCCCAGTAGACACTAAAATACCCCTGAATGACACTAGCTTCGCTTTATGGATCTCTGAGGCTTTACCTGAAGTACTCAGTCTAGTCCTTCATAGATCAGGTTGTACTGTCAGGGGCCTTCAGACCCACACTGGAAATACAAAATGCTTTCTGTGGCTAGCATTATACAGCGACTCCTTGTCTACAGACTTTCTAGATAACAAGAACCTGAATGGCAAGCTTGGTCTTGTCGGCTCTGAAGTTTTAGGTTTCTTCAGGCTACATTTCTAAAATCAGAGGTCATTTTGAACTAACAATTTCAATGCTTGGCTCTAAGAAAATACTAACAGAATGTCCCATTGTAACTACCTCCATGTGTGTCTTCAAGAAACCAGAGCAGATGTATTTTTATCAGGCATAAGAAAATATAGAGGCCCTGCCAAGTCTCTGGACTAGGGCTAGGTAAGTAGTTAAGTGGTAGAGCATTTTTCTATTTTGGGTACAGGCCTCAGTTCAGTCCCTAGAAGTACACACACACACAGACAACACAACACAACACACACATACAGAGACACACAGACACAAACACATACACACACACACACACACACACACACACACACACACACACAAAGAATTCTCTGTATTATTTTAGGAATTTCCTTAGGCAGTAATATTAGCCACAGATTGGTAATTTTTTATTATTTATTTAAATGAAAACTTCCTGCATTTGTCTCTAGAACAAGATTTATTGTCTGTTGGATCTTTACACCTCAAAATGAACTTGATCTTTCAGGTACACCTCTCTGTGGGGTTTGCAAAAGAAGTTTCTGAATTCTGGAATGGAACTTGATTCATGGCATCTAATAAAGATATTTTACTACCCCTGCCAAGTTCAGCAACAGGCTTGCCAGAACACAGAATCTCCGGTAAGCCTACTCCTTAATCTTCTGTGAGAAAAGAAAACAGGCCCAAAGGCAACAAGAATTGGATATGAGAGTTTGTCTTTATCCCCTTTTTTCTGAAAAAGTGCTATCACCCAAAGCAATAATAGCAAAATCTACTAGGGTTCCAAGCATTCACAAGCATAGCAGGATTCTTCTATCTATGTAGGAAAACTTCTTAACTCTATTGTGACTGTATTTTTCTCATCAAAGAAAGACAACCTTTGGTTTATTGCTAAGACCTCAAGTATTCTAGATGAGTGAGGAACAACATTTGAATCTTCCAACTAATGGGCTTGGAAGACTGACAAGAAGGAGAACGATCAATCAATCAGACTAGTAGGCAATAAAATATCTCACTGTGATTGGTATTGCACTTTGTTTTTGTACTTTTGTTGGAATATGGGTGTGTCTGGCATCCTGGGAATTCACAGTTCAGGCATAGTAATAAAAGCAGGCCTTAGAGACCTGACTCAGAAAAACCACCAAATTTCTAGCCCAAGATGTGCTCAATTCTGCCTGGCCCACCCCACTTGCTGCTGAAGAGGGACATTTCTGCTTATCTAATAGTCACCTAGGTTAAGTAAATTGAATGAAACACTGCCTGATTCTTAAAAAGAAAATGAAAGCAAGATTTTCCAGAGAATGATTATGCAAGAGGAGGATGAGTTACTCTTTCCAAAGAAAATCTTTGGAGTGCAATCAATTCCCTTCTTTGGAAATTAAAACTTGTCTTACTTTTTTTCACTGAGGTTAACATACTTGATCATTGTTGACATTTCACAAAAGAGATTGCTACTAGAATTTTTAAGAACTTCCTACTAACCCATATAGTGACACCCATGAAAGACACGATAAAACCTAGGTAATGGTACAGAAAAATAGGAAAAGCAGAAATATAAGATGAAGACCATTTTAAAATCCACTTAATCTGTATGTTCTTACATTGTTAAAGAGATACATGTATTGAAGGTAAAATTAACTAAATTATCTGGTGAGGGTTGAGCAATAATGGGGCTCCCTAAAATTAGGTTTTATTGCTTTGCTTTGAAGTTTCAATTATTTTCCTAATACAAAATCCTTGAATTATGGTAATGAACCAAATACACTTCACAGATGCTCTTCAGCACATAGATTTATTCACTACACAATTTTTTTAATATTTTTATTTTCTATATTCTTTGTTTACATTCCAAATGATTTCCCCTTTCCAGGATCCCCCCTCCACATATGTCCCATAAACCTTCTTCTCTCCATCCCTTCTCCAATCACTTCCCTCCTTTTTCTCTGTCCTTATATTCCCTTCCAATGCTAGATCAATCCTTTCCAGAATCAGGACCCTCTCCATACTTCTTCATGGGAGTCATTTGTTATGCGATTTGTGCCTTGGGTATTCAGGGCTTCTGGGATAACTAATATCCACTTATCAGAGATTGCATTCCATGTGTATTCTTTTGTGATTGGGTTACCTCACTTAGGATGATATTTCCCAGATCAAACCATTTGCCTAAAAATTTTGTGAATTCATTGTTTCTAATTGCTGAGTAGTATTCCATTGTGTAAATACACCACATTTTCTGTATCCATTCCTCCTTTGAGGGGCATCTGGGTTCTTTCCAGCTTCTGGCTATTATAAATAAGGCTGCTATGAACATAATGGAGTATGTGTCTTTATTGCATGCCGGGGAATCCTTTGGGTATATGCCCAGGAGAGGTATAGCAGGTTCCTCTGGAAGTCTCATGTCCAGTTTTCTGAGGAACCTCCAGACTGATTTCCACAGTGGTTGTACCATCTTACAGTCCCACCAGCCGTGGAGGAGTGTTCTTCTTTCTCCACATCCTCGCCAACACCTGCTGTCTCCTGAGTTTTTGACCTTAGCCATTCTGACAGGTGTAAGGTGAAATCTCAGGGTTGTTTTGATCTGCATTTCCCTAATGACTAATGATGTTGAACACTTCTTAAGGTGCCTCTCGGCCATCCGAATTTCTTCAGGTGAAAATTCTTTGTTTAGATCTGTACCCCATTTTTAATAGGGTTATTTGGTTCCCTGGGGTCTAACTTCTTGAGTTCTTTGTATATATTGGATATTAGCCCTCTATCAGATGTGGGGTTGGTGAATATCCTTTCCCAATTTGATGGTTGTTGTTTTGTCCTTTTAACAGTGTCCTTTGCCTTACAGAAACTTTGTAATTTTATGAGGTCCCATTTGTCAATTCTTGATCTCAAAGCATAAGCTATTGGTGATCTGTTCAGGAACTTTTCCCCTGTGCCCATGTCCTCAAGGGTCTTCCCCAGTTTCTTTTCTATTAGTTTCAGTGTGTCTGGATTTACATGTAGCTCCTTGATCCACTTGCAGTGAAGTTTAGTACATGGAGATAAGAATGGATCAATTCGCATTCTTCTACATGCTGACCTCCAATTGATCCAGCACCATTTGTTGAACAGGCTATCTTTTTTCCACTGGATGTTTTTGGCTCCTTTGTCGAAGATCAAGTGAACATAGATGAGTGGATTCATTTCTGTATCTTCAATTCTATTCCATTGGTCCACTTGTCTGTCACTGTGCCAATACCATACAGTTTTTAACACTATTGCTCTGTAGTATTGATTGAAGTCAGGGATACTGATTCCCCCAGAATTTCTTTTGTTGTTGAGAATAGTTTTAGCTATCCTGGGTTTCTTGTTATTCCAGATGAATTTGAGAATTGCTTTTTCTAACTTTGGGAAGAACTGAGTTGGGATTTTGATGGGGATTGCATTGACTCTGTAGATTGCTTTGGGCAAGATGGCCATTTTAACTATATTAATCCTGCCGATCCATGAGCATGGCAGATTTTTCCATTTTCTGAGGTCTTCTTCGATTTCCTTCTCCAGAGCCCTGAAGTTCTTGTCATATAGATCTTTCACTTGCTTGGTTAGAGTCACACCAAGATACTTTATATTGTTTGTGGCTATTTTGAAGGGTGTCATTTCCCTAACTTCTTGTTCAGCCTGCTTATCCTTTGAGTATAAGAAGGCAACTGATTTGCGTGAGTTGATTTTATAACCAGCCAGTTTGCTGAAGTTGTTTATCAGCTGTAGGAGTTTTCTGGTGGAGGTTTTCGGGTCACTTAAGTAAACTATCATGTCATCTTCAAATAGTGATAATTTGACTTCTTCCTTTCCAATTTGTATCCCCTTGACCTCCTTATGTTGTCTAATTGCTCTAGCTAGAACTTCAAGTACTATATTGAAAAGATATGGAGAGAGAGGACAGCCTTGTCTAGTCCCTGATTTTAGTGGGATTGCTTCAAGTTTCTCTCCATTTAGTTTGATGTTGGCTACCGGTTTGCTGTATATTGCTTTAACGATGTTTAGGTATGGGCCTTGAATTCCTGTTCTTTCTAAGACTTTTAGTATGAAAGGGTGCTGGATTTTGTCAAATGCTTTTTCTGCATCTAATGAGATGATCATATGGTTTTTTTTTCTTTGAGTTTGTTTAGGTAGTGGATAGCATTGATGGATTTCCTCATATTGAACCATCCCTGCATCCCTGGGATGAAGCCTACTTGATCATGGTGGATGATCCTTTTCATGTGTTCTTGGATTCGGTTGGCAAGAATTTTATTAAGTATTTTTGCATCAATATTCATAAGAGAAATTGGCCTGAAGTTATCTTTCTTTGTTGGATCTTTGTGTGGTTTTGCTATCAGCGTAATTGTGGCTTCATAGAACGAGTTGGGTAGAGTTCCTTCTGTTTCTATTTTGTGGAATAGTTTGAAGAGTATTGGTGTTACGTCTTCTATGAAGGTCTGATAGAACTCTGCACTGAAGCCATCTGGTCCCATGCTTTTTTTGGTTGGGAGACTTTCTATGACCCTTTTTATTTCTTCAGGTGGTATGGGACTGTTTAGTTGATCTATTTGATCCTGATTTAGTTTTGGTGTCGGATATCTGTCTAGAAAACTGTCCATTTCCTCCAGATTCTCCAGTTGTGTTGAGTATAGGCTCTTGTAGTAGGATCTAATGATTTTTTGAATTTCCTCAGTTTCTGTTGTTATATCTCCCTTTTCATTTCTAAAGTTTGTTAATCTGGATACTCTCTCTGTGCCCTTTAGTTAGTCTGGCTAAGGGTTTATCTATCTTGTTGATTTTATCAAAGAACCGGCTCCTGGTTTTGTATGATTCTTTGTTTCCACTTGATTGATTTTGGCCCTGGGTTTGATGATTTCCTGCCACCTGGGTGAATTGGCTTCTTTTTGGTCCAGGGCTTTCAGGTGTGTCATTAAGCTGGTAGTGTATGCTCTCTCCATTTTCTTTTTGGAGGCACTCAGGGCTATGAGTTTTCCTCTTAGCACTGCTTTCATTGAGTCCCATAGATTTGGGTATGTTGTGTCTTCATTTTCGTTATGTTCTAAAAAGTCTTTAATTTCTTTCTTTACTTCTTCCTTGACCAAGGTATCATTGAGTAGAATATTGTTCAGTTTCCACGTGTATGTGGGTTTTCTGTTGTTTTTGTTGCTATTTAAGACCACTTTTAATCCATAGAGATCTGATAGGAGGCATGGGATTAGTTCGATCTTCTTATATTTGTTGAGGTCTGTCTTGTGACCAATTATATGGTCGATTTTGGAGAAGGTACCATGAGGTGCTGAGAAAAAGGTATATTCTTTTGCTTTAGGATAGAATGTTCTATATATATCTGTTAAATCTAATTGGTCCAAAGCTTCAATTAGTTTCATTGTGTCCCTATTTAGTTTCTGTTTTCCTGATCGGTCCATTGAGGAAAGTGCAGTGTTGAAGTCACCCACAATTATTGTGTTAGGTACAATGTGTGCTTTGAGCTTTAATAAAGTTTCTTTTATGAATGAGGGTGCCCTTACATTTGGAGCATAGATGCTTAGGATTGAGAGTTCTTCTTGTTGTATTTTTCCTTTGACCAGCAAGAAGTGTCCCTCAGAGTCTCTTTTGATGACTTTGGGTTGAAAGTAAATTGTATCTGATATTAAAATGGCTACTCCAGCTTGTTTCCTGAGACCACTTGCTTGTAAAATTGTATTCCAGCCTTTTACTCTAAGGTAGTGTTTGTCTTTGACCCTGAGGTGTGTTTCCTGTATGCAGCAAAATGTAGGGTCCTGTTTACATATCAAGTCGGTTAGTCTATGTCTTTTTATGGGGGCATTGAGTCCATTGATGTTAAGAGATATTAAGGAATAGTGATTGTTACTTTCTATCATTTTTGACGTTATTTTTTAAATTTGATTGGTTAACTTCTTTTGGGTTTGATGAAAGGTTACTATCTTGCTTTTTCCAGGGTGAAGTTTCCCTCCTTGTATTGGTGTTTTCCTCCTATTATCCCTTGTAGGGCTGGGTTTGTGGATAGATATTGGGTAAACTTGGTTTTGTCATGGAATATCTTAGTTTCTCCATCTATGGTGATTGAGAGTTTTGCTGGATATAGTAGTTTTGGCTGGCATTTGTCTTCTCTTAGAGTCTGAATGAGATGTGCCCAGAATCTTCTAGACTTCATAGTCTCAGGTGAAAAGTCTGCTGTGATTCTGATAGGTCTTCCTTTATATGTTACTTGGCCTTTTTCTCTTACTGCCTTTAATATTCTTTCTTTGTTTAGTACATTTGGTGTTTTGATTATTATGTGACGGGAAGTATTTCTGTTCTAGTCCAGTCTGTTTGGAGTTCTGTAGGCTTCTTGTATATTCATGGGCATCTCTCTCTTTAGGTTAGGGAAGTTTTCTTCCATAATTTTATTGAAGATATTAGCTAGTCCTTTAAGTTGTAAATCTTCTTTTTTTTTCTTTTTTTTTATTCGATAAAATTTTTTATTTACATTTCAAATGTTTTCCCCTTTTCTAGCCCCCCACTCCCCAAAAGTCCCATAAGCCCCTTTCTCTTCCCCTGTCCTCCCACCCACCCCTTCCCACTGCCCCGTTCGGGTTTTGCCGAATACTGCTTCACTGAGTCTTTCCAGAACAAGGGGCTACTCCTCCTTTCTTCTTGTACCTCATTTGATGTGTGGGTTATGTTTTGGGTATTCCAGTTTTCTAGGTTAATATCCACTTATTAGTGAGTGCATACCATGATTCACCTTTTGAGTCTGGGTTACCTCACTTAGTATGATGTTCTCTAGCTCCATCTATTTGCCTAAGAATTTCATGAATTCATTGTTTCTAATGGCTGAATAGTATTCCATTGTGTAGATATACCACATTTTTTGCATCCACTCTTCTGTTGAGGGATACCTGGGTTCTTTCCAGCATCTGGCAATTATAAATAGGGCTGCTATGAGCATAGTAGAGCATGTATCCTTATTACATGGTGGGGAATCCTCTGGGTATATGCCCAGGAGTGGTATAGAAGGATCTGCTGGAAGTGAGGTGCCCAGTTTTCGGAGAAACCCCCAGACTGATTTCCAGAGAGGTTGTACCAATTTGCAACCCCACCAGCAGTGGAGGAGTGTTCCTCTTTCTCCACACCCTCTCCAACACCTGCTGTCCCCTGAATTTTTAATCTTAGCCATTCTGACTGGTGTAAGGTGAAATCTCACGGTTGTTTTGATTTGCATTTCCCTAATGACTAATGAAGTTGAGCATTTTTTAAGATGCTTCTCCGCCATCCGAAGTTCTTCAGGTGAGAATTCTTTGTTTAACTCTGTACCCCATTTTTTAATAGGGTTGTTTGGTTTTCTGGAGTCTAACTTCTTGAGTTCTTTATATATATTGGATATTAGCCCTCTATCTGATGTAGGATTGGTGAAGATATTTTCCCAATTTGTTGGTTGCCGATTTGTCTTCTTGATGGTGTCCTTTGCCTTACAGAAACTTTGTAATTTTATGAGGTCCCATTTGTCAATTCTTGATCTTAGAGCATATGCTATTGGTGTTCTGTTCATAAACTTTCTCCCTGTACCAATGTCCTCAAGGGTCTTCCCCAGTTTCTTTTCTATTAGCTTCAGAGGGTCTGGCTTTATGTGGAGGTCCTTGATCCATTTGGATTTGAGCTTAGTACAAGGAGACAAGGATGGATCAATTCACATTCTTCTGCATGCTGCCCTCCAGTTGAACCAGCACCATTTGTTGAAAAGGCTATCTTTTTTACATTGGATGTTTTCAGCCTCTTTGTCGAGGATCAAGTGGCCATAGGTGTGTGGGTTCATTTCTGGATCTTCAATCCTGTTCCATTGATCCTCCTGCCTGTCACTGTACCAATACCATGCAGTTTTTAACACTATTGCTCTGTAGTATTGCTTGAGGTCAGGGATACTGATTCCCCCAGTCTTTCTTTTTTTGCTGAGAATAGTTTTAGCTATCCTGGATGTTTTGTTGTTCCAGATGAATTTGATAATTGCTCTTTCTAACTCTGTGAAGAATTGAGTTGGTATTTTGATGGGTATTGCATTGAATCTGTATATTGCTTTTGGCAAAATGGCCATTTCAACTATATTGATTCTACCGATCCATGAGCATGGGAGGTTTTCCCATTTTTTTGAGGTCTTCTTCCATTTCCTTCTTCAGAGTCTTGAAGTTCTTGTCATACAGATCTTTCACATGTTTGGTAAGAGTCACCCCAAGATACTTTATACTGTTTGTGGCTATTGTGAAGGGGGTCATTTCCCTAATTTCTTTCTCAGCCTGATTATCCTTTGAGTATAGGAAGGCCACTGATTTCCTTGAGTTGATTTTATAACCTGCCACTTTGCTGAAGTTGTTTATCAGCTGTAGGAGCTCTCTAGTGGAGTTTTTTGGGTCACTTACATAGACTATCATGTCGTCTGCAAATCATGATAGTTTGACTTCTTCCTTTCCGATTTGTATCCCTTTGACTTCCTTATGTTGTCGAATTGCCCGAGCTAGTACCTCAAGTACAATATTGAAAAGATAAGGAGAAAGGGGGCAGCCTTGTCTGGTCCCTGATTTTAGTAGGATTGCTTCAAGTTTCTGTCCATTTAGTTTGATGCTGGCTACCGGTTTGCTGTATATTGCTTTTACTATGTTTAGGTATGGGCCTTGAATTCCTGTTCTCTCCAAGACTTTTAGCATGAAAGGATGCTGAATTTTGTCAAATGCTTTTTCAGCATCCAATGAAATGACCATGTGGTTTTTTTCTTTGAGTTTGTTTATGTAGTGGATTGCATTGATGGATTTCCGTATATTGAACCAACCCTGCATTCCCGGGATAAAGCCTACTTGATCAAGGTGGATGATCATTTTGATGTGTTCTTGGATTTGGTTGGCAAGAATTTTATTGAGTATTTTTGCATCAATGTTCATAAGGGAAATTGGTCTGAAGTTCTCTTTCTTTGTTGGATCTTTGTGTGGTTTTGGTATCAGTGTAATTGTGGCTTCGTAGAAGGAATTGGGTAGTGTTCCTTCTGTTTCTATTTTGTGGAATAGTTTGAAGAGTATTGGTGTTAACTCTTCTTTGAAGGTCTGATAGAATTCTGCACTGAAACCATCTGGTCCTGTGCTTTTTCTGGTTGGAAGACTTTCTATGACTCCTTCTGTTTCTTTAGGCATTATGGGACTGTTTAGATGGTCTATCTGGTCCTGATTTAATTTTGGTATTTGGTATCTGTCAAGGAAATTGTCCATTTCCTCCAGATTCTCCAGTTGTGTTGAGTACAGGCTCTTGTAGTAGGATCTGATGATTTTTTGGATTTCCTCAGTTTCCGTTGTTATATCTCCCTTTTCATTTCTAGGTTTGTTAATTTGGATACTTTCTCTGTGCCCTTTGGTCAGTCTGGCTAAGGGTCTATCTATCTTGTTGATTTTCTCAAAGAACCAGCTCCTGGTTTTGTTGATTCTTTGTATGGTTCTCTTTGTTTCTACTTGATTGATTTCGGCCCTGAGTTTGATGATTTCCTGCCTTCTACTCCTCCTGGGTGAAATAGCTTCTTTTTGTTCCAGGGCTTTCAGGTGAGTTATTAAGCTGGTAATGTATGCTCTCTCCATTTTCTTATTGGAGGCACTCAGGGCTATGAGTTTTCCTCTTAGCACTGCTTTCATTGTGTCCCATAGATTTGGGTATGTTGTGTCTTCATTTTCATTGTTTTCTAAAAAGTCTTTAATTTCTTTCCTTATTTCTTCCTTGACCAAGGTATCATTGAGTAGAATATTGTTCAGTTTCCACGTGTATGTGGGTTTTCTGTTGTTTTTTTTTTTGCTATTGAGGACCACTTTACTCCATAGTGATCTGATAGGAGGCATGGGATTAGTTCGATCTTCTTATATTTGTTTAGGTCTGTCTTGTGACCAATTATATGGTCGATTTTGGAGAAGGTGCCATGAGGTGCTGAGAAAAAGGTATATTCTTTTGCTTTAGGATAGAATGTTCTATATATATCTGTTAAATCTAATTGGTCCAAAGCTTCAATTAGTTTCAATATGTCCCTGTTTAGTTTCTGTTTTCCTGATCGGTCCATTGAGGAAAGTGCAGTGTTGAAGTCACCCACAATTATTGTGTTAGGTGCAATGTGTGCTTTGAGTTTTAATAAAGTTTCTTTTACGAAAGAGGGTGCCCTTGCATTTGGAGCATAGATGTTCAGGATTGAAAGTTCTTCTTGTTGTATTTTTCCTTTGACCAGGAAGAAGTGTCCCTCAGAGTCTCTTTTGATGACTTTGGGTTGAAAGTCAATTTTATCTGATATTAAAATGGCTACTTCAGCTTGTTTCCTGAGACCATTTGCTTGTAAAATTGTCTTCCAGCCTTTTACTTTAAGGTAGTGTTTGTCTTTGACCCTGATGTGTTTCCTGTAAGCAACAAAATGTAGGGTCCTGTTTACATATCCAGTCAGTTAGTCTGTGTCTTTTTATTGGGGCATTAAGTCCATTGATGTTAAGAGATATTAAGGAATAGTGATTGTTACTACCTATCATTTTGATGCTATTTTTTAAATTTGATTGCTTAACTTCTTTTGGGTTTGATGAAAGGTTACTATCTTGCTTTTTCCAGGGTGAAGTTCCCCTCCTTTTATTGGTGTTGTCCTCCTATTATCCTTTGTAGGGCTGGGTTTGTGGATAGATATTGGGTAAACTTGGTTTTGTCATGAAATATGTTAGTTTCTCCATCTATGGTGATTGAGAGTTTTGCTGGATATAGTAGTTTTGGCTGGCATTTGTGTTCTCTTAGAGTCTGCATGAGATCTGCCCAGGATCTTCTAGCCTTCATAGTCTCAGGTGAAAAGTCTGCTGTGATTCTGATAGGTCTTCCTTTATATGTTACTTGGCCTTTCTCTCTTACTGCCTTTATTTATTTTTTTTTTTTGAGATAGGAAAAGCATGATTATAAGACCATTATGTGGTACACAGAAAAACACTGCCACAAAAACAAGAAGAAAGTGTGTATAGATTGTACAATATTGGCTATATTTCTCCAATTTCCAAATTAGAGAGACCACTGGATGACAGCCAACAAATTTCTAATTCCTCATAATTTTTAATTTCAATTGATTAGGATGTATTGGTAATATTAGTTTTCATATTAAGAGATATTAAGGAAAAGTGACAGTTACTTCCTGTTATTTTTGTTGTTAGAGGTGGAGCTATATTTGTGTGGGTTTTTTGAAAGATTACTTTATGGCTTTTTCTAGGGTGTAGTTACCTCCTCGTGTTGGTGTTTTCCATCTATTATCCTTTGTAGGGCTGGATTTTTGGAAAGATATTGTGTATATTTGGTTTTGTCATGGAATATCTTGGTTTCTCAATCTATGGTAATTGAGAGTTTTGCTGAATATAGTAGTCTTGTCTGGCATTTGTGTTCTCTTAGAGTCTGTACAACATCTGCCCAGGATCTTCTAGCTTTCATAGTCTTTGGTGAAAAGTCTGGTGTAATTCTGATAGACCTGCCTTTATGTTACTTGACCTTTCTCCCTTACTGCTTTTAATATTCTTTGTTTAGTGCATTTGGTATTTTATTATGTGATGGAAGTAATTTGTTTTCTAGTCCAGTCTATGTGGAGTTCTGTAGACTTCTTGTATTTTCATGGACATCTCTTTCTTTAGGTTAGGGAAGTTTTCTTCTATAATTTTGTTGAAGATATTTACTGGCCCTTAAAGTTGGGAATCT
Organism: Apodemus sylvaticus; assembly: GCF_947179515.1. Lineage (NCBI taxonomy): Eukaryota > Metazoa > Chordata > Mammalia > Rodentia > Muridae > Apodemus > Apodemus sylvaticus. The sequence continues at coordinate 53,656,574 of NC_067489.1, forward strand.
TTACTCTCTTCTAAACCAATTATCCTAAGGTTTTGTCTTTTCATTGTATCCTGGATTTCCTGGATGTTTTGGGCTAGGAGCTTTTTGCTTTTTGTCTTTTCTTTGACTGTTGTGTCAATGTTTTCTATGGTATCTTCTGCACCTGAGATTCTCTCTTCCATCTCTTGTAGTCTGTTGCTGATGCTTGCTTCTATGTCTCCTGATCTCTTTCCTAGGTTTTCTAGCTCCAGGGTTGTCTTTCTTTGTGATTTCTTTTTTCTTTTTTTTTTTTTTAATTTTTTTTATTCGATATAATTTATTTACATTTCAAATGATTTCCCCTTTTCTAGCCCCCCCACTCCCCGAAAGTCCCGTAAGCCCCCTTTTCTTCCCCTGTCCTCCCTCCCACCCCTTCCCACTTCCCCGTCTTACTGCCTTTAATATTCTTTCTTTGTTTAGAACATTTGGTGTTTTGATTATTATGTGATTGGAAGTATTTCTGTTCTGGTCCAGTCTGTTTGGAGTTCTGTAGGCTTCTTGTATATTCATGGGCATCTCTCTCTTTAGGTTAGGGAAGTTTTCTTCCATAATTTTATTGAAGACATTTGCTGGCCCTTTAAGTTGTAAATCTTCACTCTCATCTATGCCTATAATCCTCAGATTTGGTCTTCTCATTGTGTCCTGGATTTCCTGGATATTTTGGGTTACAAGCTTTTTGCATTTTGCATTTTCTTTAACTGTTGAGTCCATGGTTTCTATGGAATCTTCAACATCTGAGATTCTTTCTTCTATCTCTTGTATTCTGTTGTTGATATTTGCATCTATGTCCCCTGATTTCTTCCCAAGGCTTTCTATCTCCAAGGTTATCTCTCTTTGAGTTTTCTTAGTTGTTTCTACTTCTGATTTTAGATCCTGGATGGTTTTGCTTAGCTCCTTCACTTGCTTGTTTGTGTTTTCCTGTAATTCTTTAAGAGATTTTTGTGTTTCCTCTTTTATGACCTCAGCCTGTTGACCAAAGTTCTCCTGTATTTCTTTAAGTGTTTTTTTGTGTTTCCTCCTTATTGACTTTTTTATTCTCCTGAATTTCTTTCAATGATTTTTTTGTTTCCCTTGCAAGGGCTTCTAACTTTTGATCCATTTTCTCCTGAATTTCTTTAAGTATGTCCTTCATGTGTTCCTGTACCAGCATCATGACCAGTGATTTTAAATCCAAATCTTGTTTTACTGGTGTGATGGGGGTATCCAGGACATGCTGTTAAAGGAGAATTGGGTTCAGATGTTGCCATATTGCCTTGATTTCTGTTAGTGACGTTCCTGCGTTTGCCTTTTGCCATCTAGTTCTCACTGCTGTTAGTTGGTCTTGTCAATGCTGGACTCACCAGTGCAAGCTGCCTCTTCCCAGGTGGCTTCTGGTGCACAGCTTACCTCCTGCACTGCCTAGAGACCGGGTGCTGTTGCCCAGGCTGTTCAGATCCTGAAGCAGACACCTGAAGGCTCCTGCTGGGGCCTGCTGGATTCACCAGAGCACACTGACTCCTCCCAGCTGGCCTCCCGGAAGCCATTCTTACCTCTTGCAGGACCTGGAGAAGTGGGGTTGCCGCCCAGGCTGATCTGGATCCAGAAGTGGAGAGATCTGAGGGCTCCAGCCAGAGGCCTCAGGACTGGAACCTAAGTTCCGTGCCACCGGAGCAAGCTGTGCGCTCCCAGACTGCCTCTGGGTGCACACCAGGTCTCCCACACTTCCTGGAGACCAAGTGCTGTGGCCCAGGCTGTTCAGATGCTGAAACAGACACCTGAAGGCTCCCGCAGGGGGCCGCTGGATTCACCAGAGCACACTGACTTCTCCCAGCTGGCCTCCCGGAAGAAGTCCCTCTTGCCTCTTGCAGGACCTAGAGATATGGCATTGCCACCCAAGCTGATCTGGATCCAGAAGCAGAGAGCTACACAATGTTTTATCTCAGTGTAGTCTCAAGAGGACAGACATTTTAAACAATGCTCACTCAGGGACAAACTGATATACTGCATATAGAAAGCTTTGCTCCATTTCCAGGCTTGGGAGATTTGTGTATAGTATCTAAATGATTAAATTATTAATATATACATTGGAAATTTAAATAATCAGAATTTCTGCTTTTCAAAAATAGGGTAAGAAAACAATGCAGTTTAGTTTATATCAATTGATTCAAAAACAAGAATATAAAATTTTATTAAATTAGGCAGTGTTATTAGTTTTATAAGATTTTTCTACTTAGGTCTTTACCATACTTGTAGATTGAGTATGCTAGCTAAGAACCCACCAGATTTTGACAAGATACAGCATAACTCAAGCTGGACTCAAAGTTTTTCAATAGGAAAAACTTTGCTCTGAAACAGAAAATAAACAAAAAGGAAACAACATAAATGAAGAAGTATAAATGAATATTCATAACCCATCAATAGATAGGAACTAAACAAAAAGACATCCAAGTGCCCCTTGGCCTAGTTGGAATAAGCAGTGCCTAAAAGTTTGAGTCATTGAGTACAAAGTAAAAACAAATAGTAAAAACATCTATACTCACTCACATGTATACACAAACCCACACACACATGTATATATATGTATATACTTATACATATATACATAATATATATATGTGCACACATATGCATATGCAAGCCATGTATATCCATGATAGAAAATATGCTCAAACATGCTATTGAAGGTATTCAGAACACGCTATCTAAATGTAGTACCATGGTATGTTAACTACTTTTGAGCTGAAAGGACTCCAGAAGCAGCCGGTGTTGAAAGGATCTCTAAGGGTCTCCTTTCTACCTAAAACCAAGTAATAATATTTGCAAAGATGAAGACATTGTCTCTGTAACCAAAAGAGCATTATGTGTACTGAAGACTGGCTGTTGATGCAAAGAATGGAACTCTAGAAAATCATTTGGTGAATTGTTCCTTCTCTGTCAATAGTATCACCTATATAGTGCCTACTCATTTTCCTTCCATAGGGAAATTATCAATTGCTTTGGCTCTTTTTAAGTACATAAGTCTTAATCCTGATTTTCATATCTCCACTTTTTTCCTAAAAGTATTAAATACTCTTCCCACCTCTGCCATCTGCCTGAGGACCAAATGTCCTCAGTTGGCTTCCTGTGTCCCTTGTGGACCTTATCCCAGCCCACCCCAGGTAAGAGTCTCCTGGGCTTTCCCTAAACTCCAACCATCCTTTACAAATGTGCTTATATGTCCCATCTTTAGGCAGAGAGATTAAGCTCCTGCCTTCATCATCTACACCCAAATCTACCTATCTCGTGGTACATAGAAATATTGGACCTGTGCATTACTAACTCTGTCAACACCATGGCCAGAGAAGATCCACATCATTGCCTCTACCCATCCCAGCAACCTGTCTGAGGACTATTTGTCATTCCTCATCTTCAGACAGGGACCTTAGGATCACATCACAGCTAACTTTACCTGTACCTATTACCCAAAAAACATTCCAAGTTTGTCCCCCCAAATATCTGAAGATTTGCTGAGAGAACCTTTTAACTTTACTGGTCTTCTCCTGGGCTTAGAAATCTCGCTAGCTGGGTCTGGATCTGTACCACTTCAGACAGCTCATTTGAACATCCACACTGAATTACTCAAAGATGGAACCCTAAGACCAATACAGCTGGTCAACCACCTGACAAATTGGTGTTTGTGTTAATTTAAAATAAAAATCTGAGGTTTTAGGTTAGTTGGAGCTGGAAAATAAGCTGTGCTTAAGAGGAGACAAGCATCATTGAGGCGAAATTTTCAGGGATGTATTCACACAGAGCTGTGCATGATACTGAGAAATCCAAGTCTGTATCACAAAAAAGGACTGAAAGAGCTGAAGGTGTCTACAATCCATAGGAAAAACAACAATATCAACCAATCAGACCACCACCACCCCCCTAGAGCTCCCAGGAACTAAACCACAAACCAAAGAGGAGCAAACATGAAGGGACCCATGGCTCCAGCAGTCTGTATAGCAGAGGACAGCTTTGCCAGACATCAATGGGAGGAGAGGCCCTTGGTCCTGGGAATACTTGATGCCCCAGTGTAGGGGAATGCCATGGCGGTGAGGTGTGGGTGGGTGGGTGGGTGGGTGAGCACCCTCATGGAAGCAGAGGGAGGGAGGATGGGATAGGGAGTTTCCAGAGGAAAAACTGAGAATGGGTATTTGAAATGTAAATAAATAAAATATCGAAAGAAAGAAAGAAAGAAAGAAAGAAAGAAAGAAAGAAAGAAAGAAAGAAAGAAAGAAAGAAAGAAAGAAAGAAAACTCTCCTGGAAATGTGGGGGGGGGGGAGCTTTTATTAAAAATGACAAAATTTAGCCAAATTAATCAAAAGAAACTATCTAAAATAATACAATTAAAGATGAAAAGAAAGTTATCACAGTAGATACTGGGGAGATTCATAAAAGAATATATGTTTTTGGTGGGGAAGGACTCAGTTTCATTTAGGAAGCAGGCCACTGAGAGCTTGTCCAGCCCCTCCTCCCAAGTGAATATATAGATAACACAAATTGGACATTTTATGCTGGCAAGGGCATGTAAGAAGGGTTGGGGAGGACAAGGAACGACTGGGGAGTGAGTGTGATAGGGGAGAATGATGTGAAATCCTCAAAGATTCAATAAAAATGTGTTGAAAAAATGTTTCATTGAACCTGAAAAAAATCTAAAAGAAATGGATGAATTTTAGATTCGTACACTCGCCCAAACTTACATCAAGATGAAGTACATGATTTAATTTTTAAATTTTTATTGCATTTATGTATTTTGCTTGATGTATGAGAGTTTTGCCTGCAAAAAATGTACATGCTTGCCCAAACTTGGTCTCACAAAGGTCAGAAGAGAGTGTCGGATCTCCTGCACCTGGCGTTACAGATGATCCTGAACCATGTGGATGGTGAGAGTCAAAGCCAGGCCTTCTATAAAAGCAACAAGTCTTCTTACTAGCTGAGCCATCTCTCCTGCACCCATGAAGTAGTAACGTTAAATATACCCATAACAATAAGATAAACACAGGAATTAAAAAGAAAATCTCCTAACTTAAAAGAGAGAGAGAGAGAGAGAGAGAGATTAAGGGGGAAAAAAGGCCAAGACCAGATAGGTTCAGTACAGATTCTACCAGACTTTCACAGAAGAATAAGCACCAACATTTCTAAAAATATTCTGCAAAATAGAAAGAAAGAAAAAAGGTAAATTTCTTTTACAAAGCCAGTATTACCCTAATACCAAAACAATATCTTTGACGAATATAAATTCAAACATTCTCAATAAATTACATGCAGACTGAAT